>NC_045649.1:14180000-14530000 GCF_009829145.1 Chiroxiphia lanceolata
CCAACTGGTTTTGCCCTGACCACGCTCTTAGGAAGTTCTCTAAAATTTGCAGAGTTCACAACTGCTATGCTGGGCTTTGCTAATTAAAATCCTTGTATTGAAACCTATTATAAACTACTCTGAAAATCCATGTGAACTTGTTCCTTGGTCTTAAGCCTTTCTTGTTGCAAAAACCTTCCCTCCTCCCCATCAGATAAAGAACCAATGTATTTCATGTTATCCACATTGTAAGCTTTGTCCTAATCTTTTCTCTAATACTCCTACTAATGCATGTTTTTAAATGGAATTGCTGATAAACTCAGCCTTTGCTCACTGCCTTGGATCAGTTGCTGTTGTAGCTCCATTCTGAAGATGAGAGCAGCATGACAATCATGTACTTTTGTATTTGAGATACGGTTCAAGGTTTTAGTCTTGTCTGTTCTCTAAAGATTCTTCATCCATGTGGCAACAGTGCAAGTGCTTTTCTTACCTACTCTGTCATCACTGACCTACCACTCAACCTCTGCTCTGCTGTTTGTGTGTTTCAAAGAACCAAATATTCTTCAAGAATTATTTCTGCTGTTGAAGTTCTGTATCTGAACAGGTGCTTGAAATGAGGAAAACCCCATCTTTAGAATATATGTGGGATCACATTTTTTTCCTGTGACTACTTGTATACTATTTCTTGCAAGACTATTTCTTCCGGTCTGTGGATTTCACTTGATTTTAACATTCTAAATGAAAGATCTTTTTTCCTGCCTGAAGCTTTGAACAAATGTAAAACTGGACAGTTTCCTGCTGTGCCACTAGCAGGTGTGATTTTTTTTTTTTTTTTTTCCTGATGTGTTCTGATTGAGTCTTACTTTCTCCCTTGACTAGGCCTTCTCTCTCTATGAAGATGAAATCAGTGACTCAAAAGCACAGCTGGCTGCAATCACCTTGATAATTGGGACATTTGAGAGGATGAAGTGCTTCAGTGAGGAGAACCATGAGCCTTTGAGGACTCAGTGTGCACTGGCAGCCTCTAAACTCCTGAAAAAGCCAGACCAGTGCCGGGCTGTGAGCACTTGTGCCCATCTGTTTTGGTCTGGCCGAAATACTGACAAGAATGGAGAGGAGGTAAGAACACAGTGACAACAGTGTAGCACATCCTACCTCAGTAACAGCTCTGCCTTTCTTCTGAAGACACTTCTAAAGTAGTTACATCAGTGATATAGATTTGGTTGGAGTATATGCTCATATATGAAGTTTTTAAATCTCAGTGCGGTGTGAACTGTGTAAATACCAAAAGGGAGAAAATTCTAATTTAAAGGTAGAAGTACCAGGCAAGCTTTTGAGTGTCAGCTGGTTTAAGACAGGCTCCATTTTGCATGTGTGTATTACAGTAGCTGTGCTTGCATGTGAACTACTAAACTTCCAAATTAAAGATACAAGTTGTTGCAGGTAAAGGTAAAAAAAAAAATGCTGTTGTTCTTCAGGGCTTGTCACATAAGCTGTTGTCATTATAAAGAGCAGTGTTTGAAACATGTTTCTCAAAGTATGCCTTATGGTACATGTTACAAAATTGAGTTAATTGATCTCGTAATTGAAGGCTCTCAACAACTGTTCATGTTACTGTCTGATTTTTAAAAAAGTCTAATACTGGTGGCAGTCAGGCAAGGAAAGCTTTCAATGACAGCTTACTCTGCACAGTTTGTGTAGTTTTGTTTCTGTGGCAGACCCTCAGGAGATGCCATATGTTGCCAAGGGAAGAGATACTGGAGCTCCTTGAAGTTCTTTTATTTCTTGTAACTTGGATTCTTCCTTCTAGCTTCACGGAGGAAAAAGAGTGATGGAATGCCTAAAGAAGGCTCTGAAGATAGCAAATCAGTGCATGGACCCTTCTCTCCAAGTCCAGCTCTTCATAGAAATTCTGAATAGATATATCTATTTTTATGAAAAGGAAAATGAGGCGGTGAGTAGAAATCTGTTTTCTGTTACCTCTTTTTTAAACAACATTTCTTTAAGCTCTTTATTCACACTTATGCCCCAAATTATGTCTCTTCAGCTTGCCCTGTAATCCCTCATGAGAGGCACAAGTTCTGGTGGTTAAAAAACAGAGTAGTCAATTCTTGATATGCAAGTAAAACTGTGGATTAAACTTCATTCTTCTTACATGGGGGGAAAATACCAAATGTTTGGAATTTAGTTATGAACCTAAATATTGTGAGACTTGGATACCTAAAATGTTTATTATATCAGAACTTGCTGGGACTTAGATGAGATGCTTAGATGACATTACCATATTGACTGTACAAAACCAATTAAGAGTGCATAGACAGTCTGATTATGTGCATCATTTGTTTACAGCTTTTTAGATTTGCATTGAATACATTGGAAAGAAATGCTGTGGTAGCAGTTACAAAGCTATCGGGATAAATATTTAAGTTCTTTACATTTGCTTGGATGGGAGAACTTCCACAAAACTGAAATTGGAAGGGTTCTGTGAGGAGCAAGAGAAGGCAGCCCCCAAGAGTTTGTCTGCATACAGTCTTACCAATATTTTGAAGAACTGTCCCATGCAAATAGTTCAGAGACAAGTCTCTTAAAACTACTGTCTATGCACTTGTACACAGGTGATGTTGATGACTCCTGTTCTGTGTTCTGTAGGTGACAATTCAGGTTTTGAATCAGCTTATACAGAAGATCAGAGAAGATCTCCCAAACCTTGAGTCTACTGAAGAAACAGAACAAATTAACAAACACTTTCACAACACACTGGAGCACTTGCGTCTGAGGAGGGAATCACCAGAATCTGAGGGGCCAATTTATGAAGGTCTTGTTCTTTAGGTAGACACTCACTGTACCTGTTTTCATTGACATACTGTATGTTTGTTTTTTTTTTTTTAAGATAGATTCCTAGGTTGTGCCTTTCAGAAATGTCAAGTTAAGTTAACATTCATGTGTTCAGTCTGGCACTTCAAACACTCGTGTTGAGTACTCTAACAAATTTGAAAGGTTGGACCAGCAACTACAGGTTTGATCAGTTAGCATGGCTGAAACTTCCTTTGAAATCCATGTGACATGGTAGGGCTCTTCAGTTCTGATTTCTCTTCTGTCTGTTCACTGTTGCTTCTGTAGCACTAGAGCTCTAAACTGGCAGTGACCGTCATCTGAAACTGTGTCCGATCCTTACAGAGCATCAGATTTTTGGGATTATTGTATGTCAAATTCTGCTTGTGCTTTCCTTTTAATGCAAGTTAAGACTAAGTGTAATATTTTTCCCTAAAAACTAGAATATATTAATGCATGTTTGGAGAGTTTTAAAGTACCATGTTCAAAAACAGAAGTTATATTTTGCATATTAAGGCTCTGTGACATTCAGTGAGGGCCAGTACTGTGCACAGGGCATATTTATCAAGATAATTTTGTTCCAAATAGTATAAAAAATAGAGAAATTGCAATCTATATAGATATGTATAACCTTCATTACTGTAAATTTAGGGGAAAATGCATTACACAAGTTTATTCAGTATCATGATTTTGCACCAGTGGAACAATAAAGTTGCTATTAACACCTGTTGTTTCATGTCTCTTCAGAGCCCACTGTTGAACCCAAAGCTAATGTTGAACCTTTTGATAAGAGTGAAAGAACTTCTGCTTTGTAGGGACAGAAGAATCAAGGCAAGTTAACCAGGACAAGCTGGGAGGCTGCTGGCACTTCCAATTAGAAGTTTATCATTCGGACCAGTATTTTTCCAAGTGATGCTGTGCTGATGTGTGCTCATGTTTCAGAGTGCTTTTATGACATACCTTGAGGGATAAAGAATCCTCCTGGATTCTGTGCTAGAGAGATAAGTGGCAATTAAACTGCAATGCTGTAGGAAACTTAAGCATGGAGCAAGTGCCGGTGACAGCTCCTCTGAAACTGGTCTGTCTGTGAGTTAATGCCAGTTGATGTAAGTTTTGACATGGCTGGTTTACCTTTACTGAACACAGTGTTCTAAAGATAACTGATTGAATTGCCTTACTCCTTGAGTGACCACTAAAAATGTGTCCTGGCTTGACTGGATAGTAAATGAGACTTTGGTGTGACTGTTCAGTAATTTAGTGCTACCTGTGTTCTGAAAAAGGCAAGTAAGATCCTAGGAAACAAGAATTGCAGAGTAGACAACAATTGGATAACTGATATACTGATGAATAAGTCTGGTTTGGAGAGGAAGAGGAATGGGGAGATAATCTAAGGACTTTACTTGCCCAGGGGTACAATTAATGCTACTTCAAAAATCTTAATGTTGCTCTGTATCTGTTGATGCTGTTCCTCTGAAGGGAACTGTTAAGCTGTTTTGTTTAGTCACATCCATAGCAGACATTATGATCACATTCATGTAGATACATTCATAGTGTAGGGATATGCCATCCTAGTTTATAGGACTTGCTAACCATGTTTGTTTAATCCTCAGTGTCAGTCCCTGTAAATTAGGAATTGTCTTTGCAATAAGTTTTGTGGTATCAAATGCAGTTACCCAGATGTTGTAGACAGGTGCTTTCTCCCCATCTCCCACTTGTTAGGGCTACAAAGTCATGACTCTTCCACAGCTCTTAATTACCTTTATTGAAATTTTACAAAGTAAATAATTTCAAAATACTGCCTGTAAACTTTAAGATCAATTGTACTGACATACATTTTGCCTGTGGCAATGGACAACTACAGTTGTTCAATAGCTCTCACTTGTCAGCAAAGGAAAGCATCTGTCAGGTTATGGAGTGAGTGCCAGTGACAGTGGTACAAACTTGTGTCATTAGTGATGTTCAAATTGACACCTTTTATGGGACAAATCCAGTCAGAACTCAGGAACCAGCTGTGTGAGCTTGTCCTGGGGCACAGGCAGAATGGCAGAAACACTATGTAATTATGTTTGTTCTTGTTTTGCACACTTAGGGTCAGTAGCAAGGCTGTAAATCTGAACAGGCTTTGAGCCATGCCATTCATGATGCATGACCTGGGAAATGTCTAGACACCTCACATAATACTTTTTTGACCACTGATGACTTGGTGGATGGATGGAGAGATCCAAGGGGTAGGGTAGGGGAAAACAAGGCTTTTTTTCTTTCAGGACTAACCAGAACTAGTAAAAGTCCGGTTAGAAGTGTTTTAAAAATTACTCCAAGGGCAGTTTACCTAAAGCTCTGTCTATAACAAGATCTGTCTGTCATAGATCTCACAGACTACTTAGGCTTACTCTATCCTTAACAGCAAAACATAGAGTAATGCCCCTGAGTCCTGTATGGAGAAGGGTTTTGACTAGAGTAGATTCCAACACTTAACAGCTGAGCCCCTTGGTGTCTTAGAGGGGTTTTGGGGTAAGATATCACTGATCCCAGATTAATACTTCATGGAATTCCTTACCAGCAATATTTACAGTTATTAAAAGTGACTCTAATTATTGGCCATGAATGTTGTATTCCGTTTTCAGCACTTCTATGCTAGTGCACCATTACCAGAAAATACACTGTTGGTGTAATTTTCCAAGGAGCTTTGAGAAATGATTTTGCATTCCTGTAATTTCTGCAGCTACATGGATGACTGTATTTCTGTATATTCATAAATATCTACACCTGCACGGACTTACCAGTGTTCCATAAAATACCCAGTGCACTTCATATTTGCAAATATTGCAATACTTGCCTTTTGGTGCTCCCACCAAAAGCAAGTTGGACCAATTGTCAGCCTTCATACTTCTCACATAAAAATATGAGGGTGAATTTTGGCCTTTCCTGGACACAGGAGTTTTATAAAGGCTTTCCTAAAGCTCATGTGACACAGTGGGTATAGAACAGGGTTAATGGCTGAATTCACCCACAGGAGCCAGAATGAAATCTCATAGAGGGAGTAGTGCACACAGTGCCCATGGCAGGCTGCTCTGATGATCATCAGGAGTGTGTACGGAGCCCAGCACAACCCAAACACACAGACAATAATTGCCAGAGACTTTGCTACTCTTTTGTCCCGGGAAAGTCTCAATCTATTTGCCACAGTGTTGGCAAAGTCCACTTTGGGGGCGTTGCAGCTGCTTTCTGTGGCTTTGTAGAAACCATTCCCAAGAGGCTTCATCTTCACATCCACCTGCAGGGGTGGAAGGTCGGGACTGACTTTCAGATTTAATGAGCGACTGCCACGCTCAGCTGAGGCTTGAAGCCTTGAAGTCTTTCTTGGGGGAGGAAGGCTGCTTGCTGCCTTCTTGTGTTTGTCTCTGTTAGCTGGCTTCACAAAAAATATAGCGTGTTCCCTTTTCTTCCCCTGGAAGCTCATTTCACAGTTCTCTTGACCAGGTGAGAGGCTTTCGTTTCTGAGGGATGTACGTTTCCTGATGTTGAGGTAAATACTTAAGTTAAAGTATGTAACAGTGATAAAAGGTGTAAAGAATTCAAAGGTAGAGGCAATCATCAGGAAATACCAGTTGTAGAAAAATTCTGCATGACACTCTCCTTCAGGGAGGATGCTCTTTTGGGCAATGTGCTCCCAGCTGAGAATGGCTGGACCATAGAGAAGAAAAGCAGCAATCCATACAGCCATCATCTTCAGTACTGCATTTCTGGTCATCCCTTTCTGAGCCCTGTAACTGACCTGAGAGAGAAAAGTTAAGTCACAAACATTACAGGGGTGTCAAACAGGCTGCCTTGGAATGTGGCCCTCTCTGTCACTTGGGAGGGTTGATGACAGAGTGGTTTTGGAAGGAGGGTTATACCAAGCTTTCCAATACCACAGAAAAATTATTTCTAAAATATCCATTCCAAGAAACGTTATCAAGGTGACTGGATAAGTTCTGAGTACATGTATCGGGTCTTAAAAGCTAGAAAAACAAATCTGTTTCACAGCAAATAACCACTGCTATTCCTAGAATTGGTTGTCAGCAGTTGCTTCACATTAGCTGTGATACCTGTTTACAGAATGGTTAAAAACACACCCCTTCAAAATTCACTTATTTTGAATTTTTAAGTAACTTAATTTGAAATACGTAAAAGGATTTGTATTCACAGAACACTCGTGCAAGTTCTTTCTGCTTTGTAGAGAGAGATTTTTTTCTTCGTGTGAAAATCATACACAAAAAAATTAATGTATAGCATCTATTTCCTGTTTGGTATACTTAATTTCATTCTTTCATAAAGTACTTGCAGAGTTCCTATCTGCAATTAAGATGTATAAATGGAGCGCTGAGGTCTGAAAAGTGCTTTACAGGAAGAGTAATTTCTGTTAGAAAATAGAGAAGCTAAGGTGCAAAAATAGTGAGTATGTCAGTAATCCATATCAGCAATAGAATTCATCAGAATCTTTAGATCATCTGCTTCTCAGTATTCTCATTCCCTGGTGTACTGGACAAATACTGATACAATCTTCACATCTCCAGTGTGACTGCACAGTGTTTGGAATATGAAGTCCTCAAGCTTGGATTGTCCAGGATTTACATTTACTGCCCCAATCTGTGGATCTTCATCTCCACAGCCAGTGCTGTTCTGGCAGAAGAGCCACACAGCTGAGGAATCCTGAGTTTGTCTGAATCGGGTCTGATTTTGCAATCCTTGACAAAGCTACTCATGATTTCAGGAACAGTCTTATAGGAGTTAGCATTTGCACTGAGAGGGAGAATAATTTGAAACTTCAGATGTTCATATGTTCTTACACTACCCTAATCCAACAGGCATTTTCTGTACTCTTGCTTGGGGAGAGATTTTTATATGAGGGGTTAATTTGAAGTATTTCCAAGTGGATGATTTTTTTCATTTATTCTGACCAGTTTCCCTTTCTGTTTCTGAAACCATCTAGTTTATATATTTATACTATGTGCACAGTCATGAGAGGTTGGTTAATGAAAGAAAATTCATGGCTAATTCAGAACCTAGAAAATAAAGGAATTCTGAGTGTTGACTGTTGAGAATTAATCTGTTCATTTATCCCTCGTCAAAAAGAAGTTGGTAAAACACCAAGGTGCATATAAACTGTTAAATTGATGCTGCAGCCTGTCTTTTTACTGTTTGTGATTTAAAATGAGCAAGGAAGCAAAATGAACATTTTAAGGAAATGGGGGTGGAATGGGTGAAACATAACTGAGAAGTGTGTGTGGAAGTGTGAAACCTGTTAGGTAAAATGTGTTATTTTGGCACCATCCAGGATACTTTGAGGCAGTATGGTCTAGGTGATAATGAAGCTGGCTTCTGATTTTGCAAAGTCTAGTCTTCCTTTTTTTGCTGGCTGACAGGCTGCAGGCACTGCTCAAGCTGTTCCTGTGGCCAGTACATGGAAATAGCATTTGCATCCTTAACCTTGATTTATATTCTGCCACTTTTCACCCAGCTGTCCACACCTAATTGCCCCGGGTACAGTTTGGTACCCACTGCAGGGAGCTCGCTCTGCCTCGTGCTGCAGCTGGGCTGGCTTGGGCTGTCAGTGGGCAACAAGTGCACTGCCGTGTTCTGAGGGAGCCGGACTAGTTCAGCTGAGTAACACTTTCTAAGCTTATCCAAAGTGTAGCTGGGGAGGAAGTAAGTACACCCTGTTCCCTCTGCACACACAGCCTGTGCCCGTTTCTAAAGCAGAGCACCTCTTCCACTGTAAAAGTGAGAAGAAAGGGCATTTTCTGCCAAAGCCGATCGCTCCCAGAACTATTTCCAGGACCGAGGGGAACTGCCTGCTGCGTGTGGTGTTTGAGAGAGGTTCGGGGGGTCGAGAGCCAGGCACCCTAAGCAAAACCTGCCCCCCCTCCGCAGCCCTTGGCCGGCCCTTACCGCTCTGGTGACACAGATGAACCTGTCGAAGCTGATCAGGACGATGTTGAAGACGGAGGCGGTGCACACCAGGTAGTCCACCACCAGCCACAGCTTGCACAAGCCCCGGCCGAGCCTCCACTCGCCCGTCAGCACGTAGGGGATGTAGAGGGGGATGCAGAAGCCGCCTGCGGACAGAGCAGGGCGGTGACACGGGCGGACCCGCAGCCCGGCCCCGCGGCGCCCCGGCACTCACCCACCAGCAGGTCGGCCACGGCCAGGTTGAGGAAGAAGAAGTTTCCGTGCGTGCGGAGGCTCCGGTCCACCACGAAGGCCAGGATGACCAGGGCATTGCCCAGCACCGTGGCCAGCACCAGCAGCCCCATGAGCGCGGCCAGCAGCGCGGCCGTGCCCGCGGCGAAGGGCCCGCCCGCCGCACAGGCGCTGCCGGACAGGTTGAGCCACGGCCCGTCCTGGTCCATGGTGCCCGCGGAGAGCCCGCGGCGCTGCCCGGTCCGGCTCCGGCTGTGTCGGCACCGCCACAGCCCAGCCACAGCCTCGCCGGGCGGAGCGAGGGGCCGGCCGGGCTGGGAGGCGGCGGGAGGGCGGGGCAGCCCTGCCCTACTCTGCTCTGCCCTCCCTCCTCTGCCCAGCTCTGCTCTGCCCTGCTCTGCCCTACTCTGCTCTGCCCTGCATAGCACAGCCCAGCCCAGCTCTGCCCTGCCCTCTCTCCTCTGCCCAGTTCTGCCCTGCCCTCCTTCCCCTGCCCTGCCCTCCCTCCCCAGCCAGCCCAGCCCAGCCGTGCCCGGTGCTGGGACGGTCCCGGTGAGCCCGAACTTCCCGGACCGCGGCCGCGGCGCTGGGAGCGGGGGATGCACCAGCACGATCCAGCCCACGACTAAAATCAGCTTCTCTGGGATTCTACACGGGGTGCAGCGGGAGAGCCCCCATCCCGCTGCCCGCGGGCCGGTCCCTGCCCAGCCCATGCAGTGACTGTCCCAGCGCCCGCCAGCTCTCCCGGCGCCTCTCCCAGTCTCATCCTCGTTCGCAGCCCCTGGCGGGGCAGTCTCGATTGCCTGCCCTGTTCCTGTGGTTCGTGCCCTACATCGTATCTGCAGCTCTTTCCCGTGGCCCTGAGGCCCCTCAGATGATCTCTGCTCTCTCCGTGTCGGGGGTCTCTCCTCCTTCTCGCCCTTGTGTTTGCCCCTCCTTAGACGATCCGTCTCCGCTGAGCTCTGCCAGCGGCCACTGCAGCCTTTCCCTCTGCAGGAGATCTAACAAGGGCTCACTGCTGTGCCTGGCTACTCGTTTTCACAAAAGTTGCAGCAACACTATTTCTGAGACCTCTCTTTTCAAAAATGGCAATGGACTTGGGCAGTGTTTTAAAGTGCATGGTAACAGTGATGTCAGAGAGCCAGTTCTATCTCAGAAGGCAGATCTGTTCCAGAAACCAAACAGAGGAGCAGCAGGAAGGGGTGAGACCTCCTTCAGCCTCTGGCAAGAAGGCTGAGGCAGCCTGGGGAGGAGGGGGACACAGTGACCCCTGAGTGAGCTGCACAGGCTGCTGAAGTCTGTCGAATCTGAAGGATAATTCAGAAGAGGAAATGCAGCTTTCCCTCTACTCTCCTGCTTTGGCCCACTGGATCTTCCTCTGCCTTAAGATATGAGGCCATTGATGGATGCGCTTTGCCTCCCCTTCCAAGAGAGTTCTGTAGAGACTGTAAGCCTCTGGGACTTGCTGCCTTCAGTATGGGCCCTTTGTCATCAAAAGACAACAGAACTTGCTCAAAACCAATGCATAATCTCCCCTTAATTCAGCCAGTGTTTCACAGAGGGTGAACTCTTTTATAAAAGATTTGCATAAATCGGCAGTTTGAAATTACAGGTTTAGAAGCAATCACAGCAGCTTTCTGAAGAGAACTATTCAAATAGACATCAGGTGGGACAACAGGAGCAGCTGAATAACTTCTCTATTATTTGTCTGAGCATGTATTCTCAGGGCAACAGTGGACTGGCCTTTTCCTCACAGGGAAATATCAAGCCTTTGTCAATGATGGAAGTACAAATTCCAGGCCAGTTAATCCCTATAAATCAGGAGCTCCACTGAGGATATTTTGCAATTTACACTGCTTATGATACAGCCTCTCTGTTTATGTCAGTCCAGAGACAGAAATGGCATCTGCATGTCTAATGTGTATGAGCAAAAGACTCTTTTTACATGCCCCTACATCATTATCTCCCTAAAGCAAAGAAGTAAAGCCACACAAAAGTAAAAGGAACACTGAAGCCTTAGCTTGTTGCCACATTGATTATTATTATTATTCCCTAATTTGGGGACTCATTTTCACTTCCCTTTGAGCCCAGTTGGCAGTTTTCCATTCACTTCAGTTTGGGCAGGATCAGGCTTGTTGAGAATTACTGCTACCTAATTGTGCTGTGCAATATGAAAGATAAAAGAGGCAGCCAATTGACACAAAGGAGAAAAAATAAATATCTCATCACCAGGAAAACATGGGAGAATCTATTCCTTCAGGAATGATTGCTATATTCTTTAACTCCTCTAAAGTAATTTTACAGCAGCTCAGTGAGTTGGCAGCATGTACACTTTTGTACTTTATTTGAAGTAGTTTTTGCAGTAGTTGTTTTACCTCCTGGCTGATTTCGAGATCTCTCTGAGTCCCATAATAACTACCTTTACTGCCTTGTGGTGCTCCTTTATTATTCCTGCTTTGACAAGATGTCTGCAGCTCTTAACAAAACTTCCTAAAAGCCTGAACCAATGCAGTCTCTAACTCTGCATTTTGGGGACTTATTGTTGAAGACTGTACTAATGCTGTCCAGAGACCCTGCAGGCAGCAGAGCCATGTGTGCACTACGTGGGCAGCACTCTCAGAACAGCAGGTTTTAAAATCCAGACTTCAGGCATTTCCTTTTTCCCTGAAAAAAAAGGATTTTTTCATGTCCTGTGAGTTAGTCTTTTTTACTGTGCTATGTCCATTTTCTTTAAAGAACATTAATTCTTAGGAGAAGACCTTCACTTTACTTCAAATTATATGTTATGGTGATGTAGATGTATGCACACACTGGGAAAAACAATCTTAAAATGAGCCCAGGAAAGTGAAAAGAGCTGTACCTCATGGGCTCCATTGTCCAAGCAGCCTGTCCCAGAGGGAGAACACTGATTAATGGATCCTGGCAGGATGAAGTAAAAGGCTGAATCGTAGTCTTCTGAAAACATATTTTCTTCTTGATCTTTATCTAATCCTTGGAGCAAGAGACATGAATTATTAGAGTTGGTAAAGAGGAATAATAATATCCTAAGAAAATAGTGTTTTCCAAGATATATCAATACTGACGTGGTCTGAAATTTTGATTTTTGTTTCCTGTGATTTCCTGATAATTGTTTTCATTTCCATAAGACTTTCTTCAGTGATTTTTGAGACCTGTCTGAATCATGCTGTTTCCCATGACTCCAGCATATGGGGGTGAGTATATCTAGAGAAATGATAGAGAAACAGAATGTTTTTTTCCACAGTGCAGATGGATAACACTTTTCCCAGAATAGGCCAAATTCAGCTTCCAAAAAGACTTGGGTAGCCACAAAGAGGGGGGTGCAACCCAGCTGGTTATGGAGCCTGTTGGGCCAGAGGATGCAGAAGATCTTCTCAGCTGGTGTTGTCTTTGCAGTATGATAACTAAGGTAGTAAATAGATTTACATCGGATCTTTGCCTAAATTTGAACTCAAAGCTAAACTGTTGTGTCTTTTGCCAAATACTATAGTGTACATAATGTCTCTTCCTCTTCTTATTATTCCTTATAAGGTTATTTAGTTAGGACTGGTACCCTGTATTACCAGTTCAGCAGTTTGGCATTTGTATCCTTCCAATCCTGGATACTTTGTGCATCAGTATTTCACTTAGGCAGTTTCATTTCTCTTGCCAGTATCAAAGGATGTCATCACTATTTTGTCTCTTGGCTGCACGTCCATAACAGAGGACTAAATGTTCTTTGGTTGCACTCAGTGAGAGCTTCCAAAAATATCTCTTAACAATGTATTGGTGACCAGAGCATTGTAAAAATCAGAGGTGCCCAGACTGTGGTTTATTTCACATACTTAGTTCCTTCTTCCTTAATCCTTAGAAAAGTTCCTTTTACTCCTGGCCTGTCACCTCTTTCCTTTGCACTGATAATTTCCAGATATATAATCTTGCTAATCTGCAACCATATTTCTAGCCAGAGTGATACTGAACTCCCAGGAAAGCAGCGTTTTTGGCATTTGGGTGCAATTGCACAACACCTTCTTTTACATTTGAGTGTGTCTGTGTTTTAATAAGAAGAGAGGAGAAGCTACAAACTGGGCTTCAGATCTGTGGGCTGGTGCTTACAAAACAGTCATCGATTGCTGTGAATATCTAAGGAACTCTTTGTTCAGGGCCTGCACCTTGCAAGAAACTGATTTGCAGGTACTAATGCGCTTCCCTACAGTAAAATAAATGTCATCTTGTCAGTGTGAACTCATTGGATTTTTACTTATTAAAGGAGATAATCTAGTATTTGAAATGAAAGTTCTAGGGAATTCATTTGTCTGATGAAAAACAAAGCACAGATTGAGACTATTTTTCTACCTCTGTTTGTAGTTTTTTTATCAAGTCCAATAAAAGTGGTTTTCTGCAAAAGAGCAGCAGTTGCCTGACATTCAAGCACCCTGTTGTTCCCTGTGCACTTTCAAAGGGGAGAATCAGTGTGGTGTATGAGCTGTCAAAACCCACGCCTACAAACTGCAGGGCAATGTTAATGGAATGAGGCACTCGGTTCATACTTTTGGCTTTGGAATACAATGGCACTCTTTATTGCCAAAAGGAAAAGCAGCTTTGCTTATCAGAGCGGCTGAGAGCTCTGTAGGAGTGAGCAGTGAGCAGGTGTGTGTGGCTGCTGCCAGCACACCCAGCAGAACACCCGGGGTTACCCCTGTAGAAGGTGCCAGGGGCACACGGAGGTACAGCCTGGGGGTGTTTCCTGCTCTCACTCAGCACAGCTGGGTGACCAAAGCAAAGCTGCCCCCTGCCCCAGAGGTACCAGCTGTTCTCAGAGGAGGCTTTGACCCCGCCTGAGTCGGCAGCAGGGGGAAGAGGCTGTTTGGCTGATTGGCATTGCAGCCCAAGGAATAAGCTTCAGAAGATCTCCTGGAGATGATTTCAACTCCATGGAAGAGCTGAGCCTTGCAAGCCAACACCTGTGCAGCACAAGCCCCTTTGAATGGTGTGGTGCTTGCTGAGGTGAGTTTTGGTATCGTGAACTCTGGGAAAAAGCACTTTTGCAGAACTGGTTCTACATAAATGCCTAAAGCCTTCCGTCACTGAGGTTTTCATCAAAGTCTACTGTGAACTGTCTTTTGTTTTGATTTTGGATTTCTCCTGAATTTGGTTCCTGCTGTAGATGATAAATCTTGATCCTTGTCTCTTGATGATTTTTTTCCTGTCTCTAACTTTGAATTATAGTGGGTTAAGATACCAAAAAAAAAAAAAAAAAAAAAAAGCCTGCTATTATTTTTTGTGATTGAGGAATAGATTTTTTTGAGCTCTTCTTTCCTCATCCTAAAACTTGCTCCTAACTTCAATCTCTTCCACAGCCAAACCCATAGTGTGATAATTAATTCTATTGGCCCTATTACTTTTTTACCTTAAGATCTTTACATAGGTGAAATTTGATTATATCACAAAGCATTTTAGGCTTGTGTTTCTTACATTTTACTTGTCTGTGATGTGATAGAGGTAGAACTGTTTAGCTCTCTCTTCATGCATATGTGTTCAGGATGGAAGCTAAAAGACAAGAGAAAACTGAACTTGAGTTCCCCACATCTCTAGAGAAGTGCTGCAGTGACAGCTATTGCAGGGAGGGGGGTGGGGGAAGAGGGGAACGTGCACTGCAACCTGATTATTTGGACATGTGCTTTGGTTTTCGATGTATAAGCTGTGGCTCTTTTTTCCCCTCCAAGAGAACGCTGTAGTTGTAGAATTCCAGCATATGCACAACTTCTTGTAAAGAAGATTTTACCATCTAAAACTGAGAAAAGAAGTAATTAAAATATGGTTTTTTGAGGGTTTCCTTTTGGCTTGTTTTTGTGGCTTCCCTCTCAGTGTGCTGAAGGTTTGCAGACCTTTCCTGAAATTGCCACACACACAGTACAACAGCTGAAGGGGTGGGAATGTCACACAGGGAGCCTGGCATCTGAGAGGCATTACAACACATTAATGTAGCTGTACAGGTTTCTTGGTATAAGCAGTTTCTTCTTGAGGGAATAAATATAATTTTCTGAAAGGGGAAAAAAAATAACAGAGCTACAGAGCTGGTATCTATGGAAACTTAAAAACTACTCTTGAGAGAGAGTTGAGGAATGGCAGGATGATAAGCATTAAAGACCTTAATGACAAGTGTTGGAGTTGACATGTCTCTCACAGGAGACTTGCAAACTTCAGGTTTATATATGAAAGAAATTCTTGATCAGAAGGACACTCTTCCATTGTCAAAAGAGCACAGACTCTACATAATTTATCAGCCCACAAAGCATTCTCTGAAGCCATGTGCTGGCTGTGTAGGAGAATGTCATTTAGAGAGATACAGATCATGTCAAAGGTGATCCAACCTTTTCCAAAGCTTGGAAAACTCACTACATGATATGTATCACATAAAAAGGCTCAGCTCCCAATGTGGCTCTGAACTAAAGACCAGCACAGGGTGACAATTAAAGAACAAGCTGTCAGACCATGAAGGCTTTGTTAACAGATGGTTACTGACAGCAGAATAATAGGGGACTTTAATGGGTATCCGCTACTTACATCTATAATAACAAAAATGCCCTTTTCTTGTTGATCTCAGGACCTGGTAATTATTGACAGGGGGGATTAGCTTGTTCTGAGATTTGCACTGTATTTTATAGTTATTGAACCAGTCCTCAGTGCCAATTCAGAAATGGGAATCCTATCACCTTTTATCTTCCTTCAGCTGTTAATATTAACATTTTTTTAACTCTTGATTTCATTTATACTGCCTTCCATGTTCCAAGTGACCTCATCCTTTTTATAAAAAAACATTTATTTTCCTAAGTCTTTCTCAAAAGTTTTGAGCTTTCAACTAAGAGATTCAAGGAATGACCTTTCAGTGTCTTACTCATAAAAAACAGCTTGTGACATTGCTCTGCATTTTCACAGAAACTTTCCCTAGAAACAGAAGTGCACAAGGGATGGGATTCTTGGCAATCAGCAGATCAGTGGTAATAAACCAACCAGAAAGTGTCATCTTAAAATATTCTTCTACTTAGTCATCTGTGATAGGGAACTAAGAAAAATTAGCATTGTTTTATTCCCTATGGCCATAATTTTATATGGTGATAGCACCTTCATTTTCTTATGCAAAATCTTATACAAATTTTGCTCCTAAGGTAGTGTCAGGAGAGATCCTCCCTGAACAGCCTTTTTTCTCAGCTGCAGAGGCAGCAGAACAGCACATTCATCACCAAACCCTGAGCAGTCTCCATTCCAGTTCCAGCTTCCTAACAAGACTACCTAAAACCAGCAGTGCTGCTTTAAATGAACCAGCTGTCTTTTCCAGCTGCTGCTTCAGCAGTCTGCGTGTCTCCATCTGCTTTGGTTCAACAAACCAGTCATGTTTTGAAGGATCCACTTCTATCCCCAGATAACCTAATGAGTTCAGGATCTCACTTGAAAAATAAGTATTTCTTCTTGTGCTGTTTGTTCCTAATCTGCATGGAACACCCAATGTTAAAGGTTCTGACCTGGGGAAAAGAAGAATAAAAAGAAGGTGACTGTGCACGTCTGTCCTGCGAGCACACTGGGTGAGGAGCAGTGTAGCTGTGGTGATGGAATTCTTTAGCTGTAGAGCTCCATCCTTTCCTTTCTGTGCAGCTTCCAGCAGCCAACTACCAACCTGCACTGGGTGTCAGCAGTGCAGTGTCTGAGTGCAGTGTCATGTGCTGCACAGACATACCCTCCATCTCAGAGCTCAGTTGCCTTTGTGTCAGCAAGAGAAGAATTTTTGTTTGAAGTACATAATTGGATGGGTCTTTCCATCTATGAGCTACTTTTCCTGGTTTTCCTGGTTCACATCTGCGATGTGAGGGTACAGTCCTGTCATCCAGCTCATTAATGAAGAGGTTAAACAGTGCCAGCCCACTACTGATCCCTGGGGTACAGCACTAGTGACTGCCTCAGCTGGACTTACACTGCTGTCAGCAACCCTTTACCCAGGCAGCTCCAGCAGGTTTTGATCCACAGTCTTATCTACTTCATACTTCATCACTTTGTCTACTAGAATGCAATAAAAGACAGTGCTTGAATGGCTTCCAGAAGGATTATCTCTGTCACCTTCCCAGATATTGAGGGAAGCTGACTGGCTTGCAGTGTCCTGCATCCTCTTGAAGATAGGAATGACATTTGCTTCCTTCCTTGAAACCCTCCTTGACCATCACTACCCTTCAAAGATAATCAGGAGTGGCCTCACAGTGACACTGAGCAGCTCTCTCAGCACTTTCCATCAGCTCCCCTGGACACGTGCATGTCCACTGCATTTAAATGCTCCCTGATTTGTTCCTCCCCTACTGATGGTATGTCTTCCTTGTTCCAGGCTTTCCCACTGGCTTCAAGGGCCTGGAATTTCTGAAGGTGAAGTCGTGGCCTCCCACAATGCTGCTGTGCTGTCTGGAGGTCCATACAGCCATAAATCACCACAGCACCCAGCTGAGTGCTCACGTTGAGGGCTGAGGCTTTTCTTTCCAACTGCTTTAGTTCAGCATTGATGGAGAAACAGCTCTATTTGCATAGTAGCAGATGGGAAAATAGGGGGGAATTAATCTTTGCAAAGGGATACTTACACAATACATCAAGCAGATATGACTTTTTTTTTCCTTTCAGAAAAGCAGATCCCAGGTGAAGTGTACCTTCATCTCCTTTTAAAGGATGAAAAAGCACTGGAATGTTGGAAGTGCCTTTCAAAACTCAGTTTACAAAAGAGCACTCTGGGTCGTGGGGCTGAGCCTCATCAGCCAAAGATGAACTCATTATAACCCCTTCATTAAGGACAGATGTTTGGCTATCCTTTCTTAAAAACATCTAATGCTGGAAGCTTCTCACCACTGCTCAGACAATTTCCAAAAGTATCCTTTTTCCTGATGTCTGGCATAATAATCTCAGTCCCTTTTTCCTAATGTCTAACATAAAAATCTCTGTCTATTCACTTTTTCACAGCTGGCTGAAACCATTATTTTGATCCTCTGGATTATAACATAAGGGAAATAAGGAGAAAAAAGAAGCAGAAGCAATCCTGCTATGGAAAATGTTCTTTGTGCATTTCAAAGGACTATGCAAAACCAGTGACAGCATTTGCCATTACTCTGTGGTAATTACTTTTGTGCTATTAACTGCTCTTTGCTGCTGAACTCTGTAGATGCTTCCAGGCCAAAGACAGCTCAAGCTCTGTCCTGCCACTTCATTCCTTTTGGACAAACTTTGTCTAGAAAGCAAAAGTCCAGTTGTACTGTCAGATCTCCTGCAGGTTAGAGAGGTAGCAGCAGGGATGCTGTCACTCATGTTGGGTGTTAGTTTTCTGCTGTACCTCCAGAAGTCATAACTCAGAGGCCACAGCAGTGTCACAGTCATCACCCAGCTCGGGGAAGTCACGGTACTGAACAGTGCTAAGCAATACTTACGTGTCCTTGCATTGTGTCAGCTGTATAAAGGCTCAGGACTTTTAGCACAAAAATAATAAAGACCATAAAATGTTTGTTTCTTACCTGCAGGGAAGGCCTTATCCTGACCTAAGAGATGAGACAGATACAGAGGGGCTCAGCTCATTCATGTCAGTGTTGTCTCAGGAGTGTGGGGAGGGATATGGTAGTTTACAACAGCTGAATAATGGGTCCCTTATTCAGATATGAGAATATTGATTTGGCTACAAAAATGGGACTGAATTGGAGAAAACCCACTCTCTCTTGCTTTGCTTTTCACTTTCTGAAAGATGAGAAGACATTGGAGTGTCCTTTAGACCACTCTTGCTGTGAGTGTGGGCTTGTCTGCTTCTGCTGCAGGCTCTGTTACTTCCAGAAGAGTCAGGATGTGCTGCCTCCAAAGCACTTAATCAGTGGGCCTGATTCACTCTATTAACAGCCTCCAGGCTGTGGGTTCCCACAGACAGAAGTCTGTGCAAACAGGAGCTCTGAGCTGTACACTGACACAGAGCATGTGTCACACTGCCTGAGAGGACACTGCTTTAAGGAATAACAAGCATTTGAACCAGGTGGATTGTTTAAGTGCTGTCCTTCCATCAAACCTGCTGGGCTGCCGTTATTTATTAATGTTCCTTTTGTACAGATAAGCTGCTGTGCCGTGACACAGGTGCTGCAGCACAGCTGGCACATCCTGTCTGGTACACTGAGGACACTGCACAGCATGTGAAGTAGGTTGGTGTGACCCTGTGTGTCTTTTATTTCTTTTTCCTCTACGCAGAAATACCAAATACAGTATTTTCTGCTGGAATATGCAAAAGCAGCTGATGTTGTACAGTTTATGTTAATGAAAGAGGTGGAAGAACAAGTTCTCTTTAGTGAGCATTCTCTGTTTCTAAATGGAATTGCAATAACAATAGAAAAAGAAATACAAAGACAAACTATCTCAATGATAACTCTTCCTATTGGAATATTAGTGTCACAATCTGTAGCTCAGGAACTGGCTGTAAATTCTTTCATAATACAGTTTTCATCATTTATCTATTTTCTCTAGGAGGAGAGGACCAGCTTCTCACAGAACATCATGCCTATTATATGTGAATGTAAAAAACCCTGTTCATTTTAACAGTAAAAAAACAATTTCATGCTTGAATTATAGGCTTAATTTCAGTCTCTCTTGGTACAAAGTCTTTCCAGATTTTAGTTCCCTTTGGTCACACACTGAAAAAACCTCTTCTTGTTTCTCCCTTCATTTTTTTAAAAAGTGGTGAGCAAGCCACAAATATTTCAGTGTCCTCTCCTTTGGATCTGTAAGAACATGCAAACTTGCCTGTTGCCTTCTGTCCTGTTCCTTTCCTGCATATTCTTTTTGGTGTCATGCTGCATTCTGAGGCTGATGCGCTGAGTGGCTACACTCCATTCAAACAGGGCGGGTGCACCTCAGTGCTTCAGTTTTCTTTCCATCAACAGGGTGCTCTGTTTGCCACCAGGGCATTTAATCTGCCCTTTTGGTGTCCATTCTCTTTGGGTATAATCCAAAGTACTCAATTCACACATCCCCCTGGCTGTGAGGGATGCAGAGCCTTGGAAGCTGTCTCTGTCTTTTTAGTTTCAAATGGCCACATATAGTACACGGCACTTGAAGAGCAAACTTTGAAGGCTCTATTTCAAAATATTTGGTTTCCTTGTAATGCTGCTGAGGGTTGGGACAGTGGAGAATGAGTGTTTGATGATCTGGGAAATCAGGTCCTCTGTGCAAATAAGATTTTCTAGAACCCACAAGTAGGGGTAAGGATGGATCCACCCTGGTTCTGAGCTGCCTCCTCATTCCCTGTGAGCATTGTTGCACAGTGATGGTGCCTGTACATGGCAGGGAAAGCTGTGAGCTGGATTGAGCCTGTGGAGATCCAGTTATCCAGTAGGGTTACCCACAGAATTTTATGCTTGAGGGGGACTTGCAAAATTACTGATTTTGCATATTTTTTATATAATTAAGACTATTTTTCACACTGGGGATTTTTACGTATACGTGTCTGCTTGCAGTGCTGGATATTTGCTTTGTGCTCTTCCTGTGCTGGAAAGTGAGGAGGGAAGTTAGCAAGGGAGATAGTTCATTAGCAGCAGTCCTGTTTTAAGGAAAATCTCTAGTTAGTTTGTGAAGAAGCCTGACTGTACAGACATAGCACTGGATTGTCATCAGGACACAGTGTTCTGCTTTGCTCCCAACAGAAAAGATATATCTAAAAAAAGAGCATAAAACCAACATCAGTAACTTGGGTTTTATTTTATTTTTAGCTGGACAAGATAAATTTCCCATCTCAGTGGAAATCTCTGCTACATCATAGACACTATTACAGAGTGGAGATGTATACAAAGGAAAGAAATGCAGTAGCTTCAAATACTTCTAAATTTATAATTTTTATTTTTGAAGGTGAGACTTGCAGCTACTTAAAGGGCCACCAGAGGGGAAATTGGTTTGAATAAAACTAAAGGGATAATTCAAAAGAAAAATAGTAATTTATTTTACACTACTTAATATTTATTTAGTTAGCTAGCCCAATTTAAAGATAGCATATTGGGGTTGAAATGCATCTCTTTATTTTCATAGTTGAATTAAAACACTTCCCTAAATAACCAAAATATGTTGTGATATTTTGGAAGAAAAAAAAAGGCTCCTTTTTTGATGCAAACTGTTCTGTTAATTGAATAGATTGCAGTTGTTAGGGGTCACTGGGTCACACATTCTATTGTTTTAAAAACCACAGACCTTAGAATGTACCCCAGTACCCACTGCACCAAGCACAAAACCTGTATTTTGTCTGAAATATTTTTTCCTGAAAAACCTTCAACATATTTTTAAAACTCCAAAATACCTTAAGAATTCCATTGGAAAAAGGAATTGGCTTTACAATTTAAATGTGTAAGTAGTTATATGGTGTAGTATTATTATACACACACATTTATGGAGTGTGTAGTAAAATTACTGTGATTATGCACAGATTGCAGAGCACAGAAAAGCAAATAGACAAGTCCAGTGTACTCTGCAGGCTTTATTCTGGCTTCTAATGCCCCAGATGAACTGGTTGTCTCTCACTGCTCTGACTAGCAGTGGAAGTAGCACATTTCAGAGAGCTCCAACCTTCCAAACCACCACCTGCTAAGACAATCATAAGCCCACTGACAAGTGCTTGTCAGAAATCACTTCAGGCTAATTGGTCTCTTTTCTGACACGCTTCAGTAGCTAATTTTTAAGACCCCAAATCCATCACTACTACACATTAGTCCTCAAAGATAACCACACAGCTGTCCTTTGGAAAAATAACCTCGAGGACTTGAACTATCACAAAATTATAGAAGAATCGTTTTTAAATACCCATGTTCAAATTTCAACTGAAACTAAAGGAAGCACTGATCAAAACAACATATCCCATCACCAACAGCTGCATTCTTTTGCATCATTGGTAAATTTGATTTTGTTTTGTTTACAGTGAATGGAGAGGTGCAATGATCATGCAAAATCACTAGTGCAAGTGATTTTCATTCTTTTCAAACATGCCTTCTTCCTGATATAATTATGCCTAACTATTTGTTGCGTTCTGCATCTGCAGTTATCATGATTTCATTCTTTTATTTAATCACAGCATCTTTGCTATCATTTCAAAGATGTGGTCAGCAGCTCTAGAGGGACAGGCAGTTAAGGGGCCAGTGATGGCAATGACGCCTTTTCTTACCAATGCCAGTGAAAATTTTGACAGAAATAGGGCAAAATACATCATTCCCTCTGTTATACAATATATAAATCACACAGTATTAGTCATAAAGCCAAAGCCTGTTTACAATTTCTGTTTTAGTCCGAGGTCCCTATTTATTCCCATCAACCCTCAATTTCAATTTGAACATCTGTTGGAACAATCTGCCTGCCTATTGTTTGTCTCCAGAGAAAGGAAACATTTTGCTGTGGGCTGTGTTCCTTTTGTATCTCTGCAGCCAGTTGATGACACCTTGCATAACACTTCTTTTATTCTTCTGGGGCTCTTGACAACTTTGAAGCCTCTAAAAGCGGCTGCTTCTTGGCTCTTTTGAGATCTTCCTCCAGAGATGAGTATCTGGAGAAGGGACCTACCCAAACCTAAGGGAGCATGATCAATAGCTCTTCTGTTGGAGATGAATCTTAGTCAAGCTCTCTGCATGAACTTGAATTCTCCAGCATTATGTAGATTCTTTCTGTAAACCAACATATAGGTTGAATGTTCCCCCTCAGGCATAGCTGAGAGGCAGATATCTCTCAATATATATGAAATAATTAAAAAGAAAAAAAAGGAGAGGAAAAAAAGCCCACCTAAATTAGATCAGTTGTCAGTTGGACCCCGTTCTAGTGAAGCACTTCACAGAATCACAGAGAGGTGGGAAGGGACCACTGGATGTCATTGATCCTGCTCAAAGCAGGGTGTCCTGGAGCACATTACTTTGTCTGCTCTTCAGTGGATCTTGAAAACACCACCTGCAGTGTCCTCTGCAGTGAGCAGAAAGGCTAACATCTGTTTTACCACCTCCTTATTAAGGAACAAGGCTCAGTGTGCAAGGTCAGTTGGCCAAAATTTTGCATTTCTGAGGATTAAGGAGTTAGCAATACCAGGCATGTTTGTGGTTAAGAAAAACTCAGTGCTCAGCAGTAGGAATCTTGGAAGCAGTTAATGGGAATTGCAAGAAAAGAGGGGTCTAGAGACATGAAAGTCCAAATAAGCAATGCTGTACCTTCCTGAAGAAGCCAATATTGAGAAGATGTTGAAAACTACTCAAAACACACTAGAAAGCACACATGAGAAAGCATCCTCTGGTAACAGAGAGAAGCAGTGGTAGAAGCAAATGATTTCCAGCTCTAACGTTTACAACTTCTGGAAGACAGATATCTTGATCTCAGTGGTATGGCTCCATCTTTGATAAACGTAAATATTTGGATGCAAACTCATATGGGAAGCTCCAAAATAGTTCATAAGAAAATAACTGGATGTGACTTTTTGAGGGAATGAAACTGAACAGGTTTTCAAAATTTAATTGCCTTTCTAATTAGATTCAGTTTATTTAGGTTTCCAATGGTTTAAGCTTCTACTGCTACAAAAGGAAATCTAATGACAGATGAAATACCTGTCAAAGAACATCAGTTACATTACCCAATATATAATAAGCCACCTAATTAAGAGCAATCTACAGTCATGTGACACCATTCATCCCCTGCCATAAACGTGGTTTGCAAATGAATTACTGAAACATATGCAGTAAAAAATATTAACTGCATTTTATAGTGCTCAAATGGAGACCTAGAAAGACTAAAGTGATTGCCATGGCAACAAAGAAAATGTGTGCAAAGAACAAGCAAAGTACACAGAAATGTCTTCTGTAGCAGTCTCTTTCTAAATTTCTTTTTTCTTTTGTGCATATTTGTTGTTTCTTTCCCATCACTACCACAGCTCTGCTGGCTTGTGTCAGCTGCTTATTCCACACATTTCATAGATATTTTATGATTTCCAAGCCTTATATTGACTAATAATTTTTTTTGATTGCATGCCATAAAATTATGTGATCTTTTAATTTTATTTGTAATTTAAGGTTGGAACATGATTAAGCAGACACTGTTTTAAGGCATAAATAGCCTGTGCTCTCAACTGAGATGGATATATGTCCTTTGCATTTCTTCAGTTAAAACCAGTACAATACTAAAAGAATATTGTCTTTTACAATTGTAGCTGCACTTGCACTAATATCTGTAAAGATATTAATCATCTTCTGTGATTTTCAAAGTGTATTTGCCATATGATGTTTTGGAGTGAAAGTCTATCTCAGATTTCAAAAGACAGAGTTCTGCATAGTAGCACTCCTCACTGTTTTAATATTTCAAGGGGAGGACAGCTGAACAAATATATTTGGGGCTTAAGATATAAGGCTGGGTGTTTTACAAGCATCCAGGTGACTTAAGCGCACACATCTCATTCCCAGGAGGAGCAGCAATGAGATTCCATTCAAAAGTGTGAGAGCTGAGCCCAGAGTGTGAGGACAAACACTTTCTCTTCCTCCTCTCAAGCTCAGGGGTGATAAGGTTCCATGTAAGGTATTGCCAGTCCTCAGCTCTTCACACAGACATGGTCACTCCTACTCAAGAAAAAAAAACAAACTTGGAGGCAAGTGCCAAAAAGGGCAACTAGTAAGCTGAGGTGAATGGAAAACCTGCTGTGCACAGAAAGACAGACTGTGACTTACCAAAAGAGATACAGGAAAACATGAATTCATGTTCAATGATAAATTGGGTGGATAAACGTTGTAGGGAGAAAAGTAACTGTTTAAACTCAAGAAAATAACTGATGGTCTGCACTGTGCATGCACATTCAAGCTGGAAAGTGGGAAGTTTCCAGCAATAAGAGTACTGTGTTTCTGTTTCCAGTGTGATGGGAAGGAAACCAACCGTGGTGGAGTCTTCTGAGCAAAATGGAGCTTGATCAGTCCAGGACACTTGCAGCAGTAATTGCTGCCATGACAGTGTTTCTTTGAAGTAAAACACCTCTTTTACAAGGATTGTGGATAATTAACTGAATGCTGTGGAAGTCTTATATAATGGAACACAGTCTGCCCCCAGCTATTTTGCAAACGGAACAAACAGGGATAAATGGATTGTGCTGATCACCAGTCTTTCACCCAGGCGGGAAAGAACTGATCTGCCCATTTTGAGCCTGAATTCATTGTATCTCTTTGGAGAAAAAATAATCCAAACATTTAAATAATATATGGACCTTCATGCCCATAGTTTTACAGTTATACAGCACTACGGGCATACAGTTACTCTGTGCATAAGGTTATATGAACAGGTAAGACAGTGGGCCTAAGGTTACGGACATAAATCTCTGGTAGTGGAGATTTAACAGCAGATATCTAAAATGTATAACAGAATGAGGTTTTTTTTGTTGCTCTTCACTTGCTACCCCTTTCTTTCCTTTTGTATCCACCTCATGCCTTTTATTCAATCCTTTATTTAGCTCCTGTGCTCAGGAAAAGAGCTTGTTCAAAGCTTGGCTCCTGTAGTCACAAAACCAGCCTGGCTTCTCATGTATCTTCCAGGCTATCTTTGGCATTCTGCTTTTCCTCCCTTTTATTTGGGCTTTCTTGTTTATTTGTTTGGTTTTTCCCTTCCTGTTGTGTTTGCTATTTCTGTCCTTTCATGCTGATAGTCTCTTTTCACTCTAGGTGTTGAAAAAGTAGAAGACAAGGAACATCCCACCAGGGGACTAAGTGCCAAAAGAGGACCTTCTTTGTCTTGGTGGAATATCCCCCTTCCAGCCCTTTTCTTTCCAAATATTCTCTTTCTTCCCATTCCTATTGTGAAAGTTATTGTTGCTGTTCCTCTGTTATCTTTCCTCTCTATTTGACTATTTCTTACTCTTTTTTATTTTCTCTTTTTTACCATTACTCTACTCCTCCTAACTCAGTGTACAGCTTGAATAAAATTTTATTAGTATGTGTTGCTGAGGTTAGATTAAAAATCTTTCTTCATTCAGTGAAGTTTCCTTCATATCAGAGACATTCTTCTATGTGCATATAACAAATGTGTATTGCTTACTGTAGAATCTCAATGCTGTGGATTTACAGCAAAGAATTTGTGTGAATAACTGTGTCACTTCACTCTTTAAATATGGGGGATCTCATTTCTAATATAATACCATGTTCAGTGGTACTGCAGGTTTCGTAGGGACAATCTCCCAATTCTTACTTACTTACAGAATCATACAACGGTTTGGGTTAGAAAGGACTTGAAAGATCATCCACTCCCAACCCCCTGCCATGGACAGAGACACCTTCCACTAGCCCAGGTTGCTCCAAGCCCCATCCAACCTGGCCTTGGACACTTCCAGGGATGGGGCAGCCACAGCTTCTCTGGGCAACCTGTGCCAGGGCCTCACCACCCTCCCAGGGAACAATTTCTTCCCAATATCCAATCTAATCTCTTGATCCATTCTCCTCCCAGCCCTATTTTGAAGCCTGACCTTACCAAAAAAAAAAAAAAAGGCACTTTTGGGGGAGATTTAGATGTTTGCCTGTAATTTTGTAACTAATTATGATAGGTGAAAACTACATCAGTATGGTTAAACATGCGTGCCCGGTATAATTGTTAAATCCTGACAGAGGAAAAGTCCAGGGGACTAAGACATTCTCTTTTCTTCTGGGGTTGCGATGGACAAAGGTTGATTTCAGTGGACCTTTGGCAGCTCCGACTCGTGCGATGTCGGGATGCCTCGGGCTCTTGGTTTGCTCTGAGCGGGTGATGTGTGGGCACTGTGCTGCTGCTGCCAAAGCGAGCGATGTTCGGGGAGCCGAGGGGGGCGTTTGGCCGCGCTGTCAGAAATCTGAGGCGGCCCCCTCGTGGCCACTGCTGTGCCGGAGCGATTGTTTGGGCTTTAATCGCTGTCGGCGCCTGTGGTCACAGCTCAGAAGGCGCGGAGCTGCCTGAGGAGAAGAGCTGGGGTTGTGGAAGAGAGCGGAGGGGAGATCCCGGGGCTTCATATTTAAGGTGTGTTTTGTGTTTGTGTACGGACCGGTCAGAGCTCAGAGCGGAGCGGGCCTGCCTGGCCTTCAGAGAATTCCGTTCTGTTGCGGGGGTGAGACTTTTTTCTTTTTTTTTTTTTCCTTAATGTTTGTTTGGTGCTGGTTTTGGAGGGCTGTGTGGTGGGGTTTTTTGGTTTTGTATGGAGTGTTGTTTTTTTTTTTTTTGAGGGGGGAGATGGTTGAGTGTTTGAACATTTCGGCGGCCGCGCGTCCCTCCGTGCGCCGCGGATCCCTCTGCGCGGGGACGGAGCAGCCCCGGCGGCCACGCTGTGTGCGGAAGGGCGCTCCTCGGGCGCGCTGTCCCCGCTGACAGGAGCGGCCCCGGTTGATGGGTTGGGGTGACAGGGGCAGGTTTCCAACGCTCTTCCCCGCTCCGGAGCGAGCCCCGCCGGGCTCGCGGGCACCGGCGAGCGGCGGGCGCTGCCGAGGGAACCGCGCCCCAACGGCCGCTGCTGCCCGCAGCCAATCACGGCGGCGCGCTGGCTGCCGCCAGCCAATGAGAGCGGGGCGCTGGAGCGGCCGGCCGTGAGGGCGGGCGCGGCCGTTGTGCCCGGGCGGTTTGAAGGCGGCGAGCGGTCGGTCGGTCATGGCCGAGCCGGGATTGCCGGGGCCACAGGGGGACGGCTGGGCACTGCCGCCCGGGAGAGCCGCCGGCCCACAGGACGGCGCCGAGGAGGCGGACGGAGGTACGGGCTGCGAGTGCCGGGCGGGGAGGGAGGGGGGGCGTGGGCTCCCCGGGAGGGACGCGGGCACTCCGCGCCCAGCGCTCGGGCGGTGCCGAGGGACGCGCGATGGGCCCGGGGCGGCTCCGCAGCTGCAGTGCGGGCCGGGCTGCCCGAGCTGCTCCGGCCGGCTCGGCTCGGGTCTGCCCCGGGGAACCGGGATCAGCTGTCTTTGTGCATGTTCCAAAATAATTTGGGTTATTGCCTGATACCATGTCTGGGTGATGTAGGCAGGGGTTAACAAGGCCTAATATGTATGTGAATGGCAATGTAATACCTAAAGGGTTTTAGATCTAACCTGGAGAACAGAGTAAATTAATACAGTAACTGTGACTCAGGGCAGATGGAGACAAATGAGACCCTCTTTTGGGACAGGGCTGATGTTCTGGAGAAGAGAGCAACTAACCAAGTAGGATACTCTCTTTGCTAAGAATAATTCAGATGTGTTGTACACAGCAGGTTCATGATAGGTCTTAAGCTGAACAGGAATTCTGTGGGAATAGAGGAGTGAGTGATAACTGCATTGAACTGACAATTTGTGGGGTTTGCTTTGCTCCCTGTCCTCTTCCCAGATGCATATCAGGAAGATGCTGACTCCTGGAGTGATTCTGGCAGTCGTGGCAACGTGGGGACTGCTTTGGGAAGGGCTGTGCCAGATGGGAATGTGCTTCTTCCAGATATTTTTCACACCGATCATCTTTTCTTTTACGAGCGATTTAGTGCTTACCAGGATTACATCTTGGGTAAGTAATTTCAAAGGAGAAAAAGAAGGTGGTGTCAGTTTTCTTGTAGTGACTGTTTAAAAGATCCAGTTGAAGTGGAGTCAATTGTATGTTAAGCTGGGAGATGCTTTTTATGCTGTAACCTCAGCTGCTCTAACTGGTGGACCAGGAGGCAATGGTTTGGATATAAGTTAATAAAATCTGAATGATGGGAAGGCAGAGATGTTAACAGTGGATTCTGTGCCTGTTTTAGCTTGTCTTACTTGAATTTTTTTGTGTGCCTGATTAAGATAAGGCACAGGTTCTGTGTTTAGTACTGTTGGCACTGAAATCTTCCATACCTGGAGGGTTGAGTACTGGATCTCTTCTTCCAGAGAAGCACAGAACAGATGCCTCTCCAACTCTCTCAATACTAAGAGAAACAGCAAAAATGCTGACTCTGACCATGAGCAAAACAGAATGAAGAAAGAAAGAAGAAAGAAAACTTTGGAGGTGGCAGAGGAACATTTGAACCGTGTTGCCTTTCATTTTCCAGTTACCTGAAGGACTTTTCTTTCATTCCTTGCATCAATGTACTGTCTTCAATTTTGTTTTAGGTGACTGCAAAGCTTCTGAGGTGAAGGGATTCATAGCTGAGTACCTGGAGAAGGTCCTTGAGCCATCTGGCTGGCAGGCAGTCTGGCGCACTGATGTGTTTCACGTTGTTGTTGGGGTAAGTGGAACGTTGTTGCTCAGGCATTTTTCTCCAATTAGCATCGTTTGCCTCTGTAACAGACTGGTCATATACCTATGAAATTTACCAGCTGGTAGAAAAGAATAATAATAATAATGTTGTCATATCTAAGTGCCAGTGATGGCCAGACAACAGGAATTTTTTTTCTGAGGGTTCATTGCATGAAATGGGAAGAGGGAACACCGAGTTGGTGTGAATGAGCTGTGAGGTAGAACTGCAAGGGCACAGAGGGGATACTCGGTCCAGAGCTGTTGGTTGTAATGTAGTTGGGTTTTTTATCAGTAAAATTCTTCTTTTTAACCCACCTTGGTACTGACAGTAGCTCTTGTGCTTTGAATACGCCTGTCTTAGACTCAGCTGGGATACTCCTTTTGTAGTTCTCTCAATGTCCAGGTCATACATCTTTGTTGCAAGCCTTGGATATTCAAACTTGCAGTTCCATTGTATGGTTGAAGAGGGAAAAAGTTTGTACCCCGTCAGGTCTTCTGCCCAGTTAGTGACAAAATGGCTTTCACTGGCCCAGACCAACCCTTGGATTGTTTGTATCCTGTGGGCACTTTGAAAAATGAGCCCCCAAGGAGTCCTGAAGAACTGTAAAGTGTTGATTTGTTTGAGTCTGAGGATATTGCTCTTGCCATTTTTTAAAAGCAGCAAACCAAGAAACCTAACTAGGGAGAAACTTAGTGGCCTTGTTAGGAGCATTATGAGGGATTTGAATGAAGTTGTGAATGTGGAAAAGGCTCTCCAGGTGTGTGGTTCTGAGCAGCTTAATCCTGGGCTCCCCCTTCAGCTGCAGAGGTGGCCTTGGCTGTCCTGTGCCATTTGTGTTGGTTTGTGTGGGTCAGCTGGACCCCAGTGTGCCCTCCTGACTTAGGCATGTCATGTCCACCTTTCTCAGCTGGATCGAAGGTTCTGAGAGCTCTTCCCAGCTCTTTGTTCCAACAGGTTGTTGATGTGGATTACTCGTCTCTGAAAGCAGTTGTGCAGCTCGGTGACCCTTTCCTGTGCGAGTCACGGGACAGCAGCTTTACCTTGGAGTGCATGCAGGAACTCCTGGAGCTGAAGCAATATCAGATCCTGCTGCAGGAGCTCTGGGTTGTGTATGATGAGTCAGGAGAGTTTGACCAGACAGCACTGGCTGTAGAGCATGTCAGGTAGGACAGTTACACTCTGCTAATACCCCGGGGGTCATGTCCTGAATTCTTGTGGCCGTTCTGGGAGCTCCTTGAGCCAAGCTTTCCAAAGGAAATCTGATGACTGGGACTCTGAGGAGACTGCTTTCCCTCTCTCTTCCACCCCAGATTTCCTTGGACTGTATCACCTTGCAGACTCTGCTATAGTGTTCCTTTGTCTTCTGTATAATTTTGGTGAATTTTTCCTTTTTTGTCACATTCTTCTTTTTTTCTGCATTTTGCCTCCTCTCCTAAATTTACTCTTTGTTCTTTAGAGGTCTGTGCACATCTTCTGGTTTTTTTTCCTTTCCTTTCTTTATCATCTCTCTGTCTCTTTTCCATCTCCCTTGCTTTCATGCACTACATGCTGTTGGAAAGCTCTCTACAAATAGGCTGTAGGACTGGATAAAAAAGCTAAAATCGGAGGAATGACCTACATTGTCAAAAGGAAAGCTTAGCTGGAGGATGCTTGGCCAAAACCACACAAGAAAAAAGAGGATCCAAAGAGAGTCGGTCTCGTTTTTCAAATCCAGCTTTTAGCTGTTTACTCTCTTTTGATGAAAGTGGGACTCAGGCCATTATGAATTTTGAACTTAGACACACAAAATAAAACTCTTGATGCAGTTAAAAAGCAGGCAGGAAAGATGCTTTCTCTGTATAGTAAGCAGCTTACTTGACAGTAGCATTGATTTGGCAAGTGGTGACGCTTTGGGATGAATTCTCAGATTGGTTACATTCGTGTTTCCAATGTTGTTGCCTCTGCTCTCCTCCTTTCTATGATTAAACACTTCCTTTGCTTCAAAAGGTTTTTCTACCGGTGGATCTGGAGGACCTGGGACGAGGAGGAGGAGGATGAGTTTGATTACTTTGTGCGCTGTGTTGAGCCTCGACTGAGACTGTGAGTGTAACACCTTTGATGCTCTTGTGGCAGAACCACAGGAGAGTGTCATGTGGGAATAGTGACTCACAACTAGATGGAAAAACCCCCTGTGCACCAATAAACCAAAGCAAGTTTGTTCTAACAGCGTTCACTGTCCGATGGTCAAACTTTGTATGGGGAGAAGGCACAGCTGAGGTTGCCACTTGATTTCTGAGCCCTGCTTTTCCCTGTAATCTTTGACCTTCCATCAGAAAGCACCCCAGTGATAACTGTCATCACACTGGTACAAGTTGTAATCCTAATAAAAGCTGTGCTTATGCCTCTGTTTTTTTCTGGGGTGAATTTCTGATAATTGTGTACCATCTTTCAAGGTGGATGGGCAACTATTTAGAAAGTCAAATGTTTGTGTCTGTTCAGATTTTCCGGTTTTGCTGCTTTCAAATGAATTGTGTAATGTAATAATATAGGCTGCAGAGAATCTTGACTAAAGTAGTGCTGCAGAACTCCTGAGGTTCTCTCCAATCTTGTGTTTGATCTTTGAGAATTGTAGATGTGAAATATGCTGACCCCTTGCTCTGAATTGCAGGCATTATGACATCCTTGAACACCGTGTGCCTTCTGGGCTGGTGGCTGATTACCAGAAGTTGTTGTCTCAGTGTGAAGAGCTTTATGGGAAGTTTCTAAACGTGAGGAACAGCATCTCAACCAGTGACTCGGACTCGGAAGTAGAAAACGTCTCCATGGTGGAAGGACTCAAATTGTATGAGGAAGTAGAGCACTTAAAACAAAAGCTAAAAGTGATTGAGAATCCTCAGCTGAGGTACTTGGTGGGTTTGTGCAAGGAGGAGGCCCTGAGCAAAATAACACAACGTATAGGATGTGTTTTCTGAAGAAGGAGCTGATGGCTGTGTTGTTCTGTTGTAGGTATGTGTTTGGTTACCAAAAGTATGGAAGTCTCCAGGCTAAAGGACTGAGGACAATGGGTACCAAGGTCTTACATGTTGTACCCTCAACCATTAAAGCAGATGAGTTCCAGTGGATGGTGATGGACAAACTTTACCCAAAATCTGGTGGTGAAGATATCCAAGTGCAGGTGCAGTAATAGGAGTTGTCTGCTGATAGTTTTTCCCCTCATGAAATGGGGAAATGGGCATGACACAAACATCAAAGGCATATGTTAAAGTTGTTTTTGTCCAGAGTGCGCTACGATTCCTGAATTCAAAGCAGAAACTGTGTATTACTGGTGCCATTTCAAAGGGTTTCTTTACAAAAGCAGCAACATTTAATTGAAAAGCAAGCTCTAAGGGCATAAATGCATCCATTTTTATAGCATTCTTCAGGAGCTGATTGTCATTTATTTGGTCTTTTGCAGGTTCACAATGACCTACTGACAGCTGTAAGTGCCTGCTATGAAGGAGACACAGTTGTCATCTTTCCCGGGCATTACATTGTAGATGGCGTGTTCTGCATTGCTGACTCAGTTGAACTAGAAGGTAGAAGGTTTGATAGCACAAAGGGCCATGAAACAAGGAAATGGAATGAAATTAAACTAGCTCTGCATAAGGATTTACTCTTTGCAGAGTTTGCTGGGAACATTGGCTTTTTTCTTCCAAGTATTCCTGTTTCTGCTCTAGTGCCATGTCTAAGGCAGGCTGGAGTAAGTTCTCTCATTAGCCATGGTGCAAAGAAACTGCAGATATTGCAGATTCATGGTGAATTCATTATTTCCTCCTGGTTATCTGCATAAATTGGGATTACATAGGTAATAGAGAGGATTCAACAGAAGCATAAGGGACTGGATTGTTGTGATCTAGGAAGCACAGAAGTAATTCTGAGAGGCTTCAGTTTGTAGAGCCACTGACTTGAGTACTTGAGAGATGTCCTTGTTTGCATGTCTTAAACTGCTTCAGGGGTACACTGAGCCCCATGGTCAGTACAGCCCTGGGGAATGCAGAGGGAACGAGCCAGGGGCTGTTAGAACTTGGTTTATGGCACTTGGAGCACATCAGCAATGACTGTATTATGTGAAGCATGTGGGTAAAGGAGGGACCTTTTGGTGTAGCACATTTTTTTCTGTAGAAGCAGACACAGCATATGTCATTCTATGATTTTTCTTGCAAAATATTTGTGTTTTAAATCCTTTTGCCTTGTCTAGGATATGTTTCTCTCTCTCCTCACCCTTCTTGATAACTCAGTGCAATTCCTCTGCTTTAGGCAGGCACATTCTGTTGCAGTGTAATTGTTTATTGCTGGGGCTTGTGCAGCTCAGATTCTTATACAGTGGCATTTTTATCTTGTCAAAGCTTCTTAATGGGAAGAAGGGTGAGAGTTTAATTTTCTGCTGTTCTGGACTTGAATTTTTCTTGCCCTTTTTGTTTTATGAGTGTTGTTTTCTTTCTTGGCCATCTCTTGTGTGTGTTTGATTTATACAGATAAACATGCTGATAGCCAGTGTACTTGCAGGATAAGGGGCCCAGATAAAATGCTTTATTTATCTCAAGACTGACATTGATCTAAAATTGTGTGTGGTGGTATTTATTGCTTTTCAAGTTTTGAGGAAGCAGTAATACCAACACTGCAGTAGCACACATTAAAGGGTGAGGTGCTCTATTTTAAGGAGCAAGGCATATAAGTACCTATCTCTAGTACCAACTACACTCAGAATGAGTAGATGTCAGGGTTTTTAATCTTCTTACATGGACTCTTGTTGGATAAGGCATTAGAGCAATAGTAGCAGCCAAAAACCTTTGAAGTAGGAGCATCAAGACAAACTTTGCTGGCACTCATCTGAGCAGCTGCTGCTTTGGTGGCTTTCTTGGGATGAAGGGCTGACTCATGAGAGATAAAATGTCACTTTGCTTAGTAGACCTTTTATTTTTAATCCAGCCACTCTTTCAAGTCAGTACCAAGGTTGAAAATACGAAGAGTAGTAAGTCAGGGATAAATAAAAACTTCCAGGAACTAAGTAAGGTTAAAGCAGTAGCTGCTGCATGAAGTCATGGCAAGGAGAACTTCCATGCTTGACAAATATGTGATGCAAAGGCACTTGAGAGCTTCCCTTCTGCTTGTGCAGTAGTTGTTCCAGCTGGATTGGGGACCTTTAGCATCAACCCCTCTGTGATCAGTGTTACTGGATGACAATTGGCTTGAGCTCCTGTGGAGCCCCTCATGCAGGCAGGGGTACAGCCAGGACTGTGTTGTGTTGAACAGCACTGGGCACCAGGGGAATCTTTCCTTCTCTGTTCCTTGCCTTCCATTGCCTTCCTTCTCTCTACTAGAGCTGCCAGTTCAGAGGTGAAGTGTGAAGCAAGCTGAAAGCATAGCTAGAGAAACTGCAAGGTAGTCTGTAGGACAGTTAGTCCCCAAACTCTTGCCTTGGCTATTAACCTCTTTCTGTAGTGGTGTGAAGTTAAACCAGCTCTGCCACTTGCTGTGCTGTGCTGCTCTCACTTGATGTGCTGGAAGTAAACTGCCCCATGCACCTCCTCTCCAGGGGTGACCACAAACCAGGGGCAGTGGGGAAAGATTTCTTAGTATCATGTATTGAAGTACCAATTACTTAACTTTGCATTCTACTTGCTGTCTTTAAAACTTTCTGCCACCTATTGTTCACGGTTTGTTCTTTCTTTTTTTTTAACCTTTCTAATTGCACATGGCAGCATTCATTTATGTACTTGGCTACAAGCTGGCACTCAGGCACTTCTTGTCTGAGTTTGTGTGTGCTTTCAGAAGATGATAGGACTCGTGCTGCTTTAATACATGTTGCATTATTGCTTTCCTTATTATGATTCTTGTCAGTGACAAGCAATAAAAGCTTTACTTGCTCATAAATTTCCCTGTGAGTGTTTGAATGCTGACAACTGTGGATGGCTCAGTAAATCAATGTTGGCATATGCTTGTGAAAGCTTCTTTTTAATCTGAGTTCATCTGCAAGCCTGTGTAACACACAAACACTGAATTTTCACCCAAGTTTCATGTTGACTAAGGCTCACTAACAATATCAAGTCCTTTGCACTTTTTTCCTTGTGTTGTGGTGATGACTGCTTTTTCCTTCTGTGCTCTTTGAAACCTCTGCCTGCTCTAGTGAATTTGTGTCCTTTGAAAGCAGACTGGAGGTGCCTGTGTGTCCTCATTGCATCCCCCTGCTCTGTTGTAACTTTGGGAGTGAGAATTTGGCCTTAGCAAATGTGAGCTCAGTTACCCATTTGTTCAACTGTCTCAGCTAATTTTGCATTTTGTTGTGTGCCATTCCAGGAAGGTAAATTTGAAGTTGGTTCTGAGTGCCTGTACCTTGGCACAGAGGGGCCCAGGTAAGGGTGTAGCCTGGGCACTTGGTAGAAAATCCTATTCAGTGTATTAGTGCCTCAAGTTTTAAGCCTCCACCTTGAATTTAAAGGTCTGTTATGTACTGAGCACCTCTTTGTCACCAGTTATGCTTCACACCTGCACCTTCCCCTCTGCTTTCAGGCTATGGGATGCCAGATGATATCGTGATAGAAAAGCAGGGCAAAGGGGACAACTTTTTTGACTGTACAGGAGCCGATGTGAGGATCTCTGGTTTGAAGCTGGTGCAACATGATGCTGTGGAGGGGATTATAAGTAAGTGTAAAAGCATCCTGACCTTTTTGTGACTCTTTCCTAATTTAGTGTTAGAATTAAAGCTGGGACCCAGTGTTGGAGTTGACTAGTTTCAACAAAATACTGTAGAGAGGAGCCTTACAGGTAGAAATATCAAAGCTTCCTCCTCTTCTCAACTTGCTTATAATGTGGACATCAAAATAACTTAGACTCTGTACTTCCAAGCTGTTGTGGCTCTTATATTTTATTATACTGGGATAAGATCATTTGACTTGATCATTGTTCTGCTGTTAAGGCAACCTGACTGTGACTGCTGCACAGCCTGTGTCAGGCTACCTGGACAAGGAAAGAATTGCTCTTGGCACAGAAAGCCCCCATGGCAATACTCAGCTGTAGCTGACCCAGCCAGTGCTCCAGTGAGGAATGGCATATGCTGTGGTGTAAACTGTGGTTCTGACAGCAGGTTCAAACTGAGACTCAACCAATCCTAAATTGTATCCAATGAGTTTATTGACCATGGCCTCCTGTCTTTGCAGAAGGGGCTGATTAACACTGATTAGTACTTTGCCTCACCAGACATTTGATTTTCACATGTTAAAATGTTTGTTAACACTTGCATGCATGTGTTTAGTATCTTTTGAATTCAAAAGTCTCTTAGGATTGTAATGAAAAGATTGTTGCTGTTTGTTTAAAAAAGAAAAGCCGACAAACCTTTGGCTGGTGCTCCCTTGCAGCAGTGTTCCTGCTTGTTCTAGAAAAACAGCACGAGTTCAAACCGTGCATGGGCAAATCACTGAAATTAACTCAAAGTGGATAAAATTAAAATGGGAGTTTTATCACAGTGCAAAAATGCTACAAGGCTGGCTGTCTGGGGGAGGGCTTTGTCTTTGCATGACTGTTTCATCCAGCAATAACTGGTTTCTGTGCATGCAGATATCCATCGTGGGAAAACCACCCTGGAGAACTGTGTGTTACAGTGTGAAACCACAGGCATTACAGTGCGGATGTCAGCTGAGCTGGTGATGAAGAACTCTGATCTCTACGGGGCCAAGGTAGAGCCTAATCCTTAACTCTGCCTTATTTCCTAATTTAAACCAAAGGTTTCTGTTTGGAAATGGTACAGTCAGTCACAGCGTGACTTGTGTCGCTCTGGAGAGAACCTTTACAAATTAATTTTAGAGAGCTACACGTTATTGAGTTTAAGAGATTGGTCCCAGGGGTCTTGTATCCTCTGACAGTGTCCACTGAAATGTCTCATGCTGATTTGAGTGGGATGATGGGAAATGATGGTGCAGCAGCAGACATCTATGAAATAATAATTGATGCATTGCTGGAGTGATTCACATCCTGCAATATTTTTAAAGTGGTTTTCTGTTTTCTCTGCCCATAAATAGTTTTCTTATGAAACCCTGTGTTTGTTCTGCCAGTGAAATGCTGTTTTGGACACCTTGGGCATGGATTCTTACAGAAGGATGAGAAACACAGAAACGAACTCTGATTGGGCATTGTGAAGAATGATGGGGCTTGGGGTGTTGAGAGGGATGACTAAAGAACAAGAAAGTAATGCAAGGCTGTGCAGCTACTCTTCACCTGGCTTTTCTGGCCTGGGGGCAATAATACAATCCCTGTGGCCTCAACCTTGAGTCTTGCTTTTTAATTGGTGGTAACACAATTTTGCATTGTGATAACTGGGAGATGAACACACAGATCTGCAACGGAGTCATCAAGTTTTATTGTAAATGTGCCTGAACTATTTGTGAACTGCTGCCAATTGTGTCTTGCAGGGAGCTGGTGTGGAAATTTATCCAGGGAGTACATGCACCCTGGTCCACAATGGCATACACCACTGCAAGGAGGGAATACTCATCAAGGTCAGTCCCAGGCACAATGCACTTGTTTTCCAGAAGCTTACAGCTGCTAGAATTAGTAACTCATGTTTAGGTTGGCTTAAAGCCTTGCTGCATTATGCTGAAACTCTTACATGTCACCTATGATGATAATGGTACTTGTTTGCCTTGGGTTGGCCACCACAGCAGTCAACTGGTTTGATTTCTTATCTGCCAGAAAGAGAAAATGCCTTTTGCAATGCCACTTGTATAGGCAAATGATCCAACCCTAGCCAATACATGGAACTGATGCCACCTACAACTGGAAGACTTTAGCAGCCCTTTAGCTGGACGTGACTTGTGGGATTTTTCTTTTATTTCTGCAGAGCTTCTTAGATGAGCCTTATGATGTTCCCAAGATAACCATGGTTAAGAATGTGATCCATAATAATGAAGGATATGGTGTGGTCCTGGTTAGACCAGGACCCTTGGAGGTAAAGGGTGCTTCAGCACCGACAACAAAAGGTATTTATTTTTCTCTTCTTAGAAGAAACTCCTAAAACTAGTAAATCTAGTACACCCAGGCTTTTGGATTGAATAATTCATAGTTTGTATTTGAAATTTGTGGCTGTCACAAAGTAGCAAACCAAAGAGTGAGTGGGATGAGGTGAGGATGTTAAGACTGAAGAAAATGAATTCCCTGAGGTTTTAGTGATGGGGCTGTTTTGCATGACTGTGGTGACATTCCTGCTGTTTCCTGCCTTAGGGAATACACAACCTACCCAGTCAGGTGATGAGACAGCCTCTGTGGAGGAGGTCGGGCAAGAACAACCACCTGAGTGTGTGACTGATGAGTTGGAGTGTTATGAGCAAGCTGGGACTTCTGGGCAAACTGAAGGCAACTGTGAAATTGCAAATGAACTTGGGGCTACTGCTGCAAAGAAGAGCAAGATGCACAAGAAAAGACTGAGTGACCTGGGAATTACAGAAGCTGATGAAAACTTCCTGTCCCAGGATATGTTTGTCTCTGTTGAGGGCAATCAGTTCAAGTGGAATGGGAAAGGAAGTTTTGGTACCTTTGTTTTCTGAGTGTCCATTGCAGCAGACAATTTTTAGTTACTGATTAGATCACATGCCTGTGTTGTGTTTTGATGTTGTGCATTTATTTCCCAAGTGTAACCCTTATTAAAGAACTGGGGCTACAAACTCACAGAATGGGTGAAGTTGGAAGAGACCACAGTGGGTCCATCAACAGGCCCAGCTCCCTCAGCCTCTCTCACAGGACAGGTGCTCCAGTGCAGCCCTTTGTAGCCCTCTGTTGGACCTGCTCCAGGAGCTCCATGTCTCTCCTGTCCTGAGGAGCCCAGAACTGGACACAGCAGTCCAGGTGATCACTCTCCAGGGCTGAATAGAGGGGCAGGATCCCCTCCCTCAACCTGCTGGCAGTGCTCTTCCTAATGCATCCCAGGATCTCACTGGCCTTCTTGCCCACAAGGACACACTGTTGGTCCATTGCAACAATCTGCCTGCCTATTGTTTGTCTCCAGAGAAAGGAAACATTTTGCTGTGGGCTGTGTTCCTTTTGTATCTCTGCAGCCAGTTGATGACACCTTGCATAACACTTCTTTTATTCTTCTGGGGGTCTTGACAACTTTGGAGCCTCTAAAAGCAGCTACTTCTTGGCTCTTTTGAGATCTTCCTCCAGAGATGAGTATCTGGAAAAGGGACCTACTCAAACCTAAGGGAGCATGATCAATAGCTCTTCTGTTGGAGATGAATCTTAGTCAAGCTCTCTGCATGAACTTGAATTCTCCAGCATTATGTAGATTCTTTCTATAAACCAACATATAGGTTGAATGTTCCCCCTCAAGCATAGCTGAGAGGCAGATATGTCTCAATATATATGAAATAATTAGAAAGAAAAAAAAGGAGAGGAAAAAAAGTCCACCCAAATTAGATCAGTTGTCAGTTCTAGTGAAGCACTTCACAGAATCACAGAGAGGTTGGAAGGGACCACTGGATGTCATTGATCCTGCTCAAAGCAGGGTGTCCTGGAGCACATTACTTTGTCTGCTCTTCAGTGGATCTTGAAAACACAACCTGCAGTGTCCTCTGCAGTGAGCAGAAAGGCTAACATCTGTTTTACCACCTCCTTATTAAGGAACAAGGTTCAGTGTGCAAGGTCAGTTGGCTGAAATTTCGCATTTCTGCAGATTAAGGAGTTAGCAATACCAGGCATGTTTGTGGTTAAGAAAAACTCAGTGCTCAGCAGTAGGAATCTTGGAAGCAGTTAATGGGAATTGCAAGAAAAGAGGGGTCTAGAGACATGAAAGTCCAAATAAGCAATGCTGTTATTGTTGTTTTTTAAATATAAGGTGGCTGCTAGAACAATTCTAAACCCAGCCAGTAGCTTCCTGACGATGCCAATATTGAGAGGATGCTGAAAACTACTCAAAACACACTAGAAAGCACACATGAGAAAGCATCCTCTGGTAACAGAGAGAAGCAGTGGTAGAAGCAGATGATGTCTGGAAGACATATCTTGATCTCAGTGGTATGGCTCCATCTTTGATAGATGTAAATATTTGGATGCAAACTCGTATGGGAAGCTCCAAAATAGTTCATAAGAAAATAACTGGATGTGACTTTTTGAAGGAATGAAACTGAACAGGTTTTCAAAATTTAATTGCCTTTCTAATTAGATTCAGTTTATTTAGGTTTCCAATGGTTTGAGCTTCTACTGCTACAAAAGGAAATCTAATGACAGATGAAATACCTGTCAAAGAACATCAGTTATGTTACCCAATACATTATAAGCCAACTAATTAAGAGCAATCTACAGTCATGTGACACCATTCATCCCCTGCCATAAACGTGGTTTGCAAATGAATTACTGAAACATATGCAGTAAAAAATATTAACTGCATTTTATAGTGCTCAAATGGAGACCTAGAAAGACTAAAGTGATTGCCATGGCAACAAAGAAAATGTGTGCAAAGAACAAGCAAAGTACACAGAAATGTCTTCTGTAGCAGTCTCTTTCTAAATTTCTTTTTTCTTTTGTGCATATTTGTTGTTTCTTTCCCATCACTATCACAGCTCTGCTGGCTTGTGTCAGCTGCTTATTCCACACATTTCATAGATATTTTATGATTTCCAAGCCTTATATTGACTAAGAATCATACAACAGTTTGGGTTAGAAGGGACTTGAAAGATCATCCACTCCCAACCCCCTGCCATGGACAGAGACACCTTCCACTAGCCCAGGTTGCTCCAAGCCCCATCCAACCTGGCCTTGGACACTTCCAGGGCTGGGGCAGCCACAGCTTCTCTGGGCAACCTGTGCCAGGGCCTCACCACCCTCCCAGGGAAGAATTTCTTCCCAATATCCAATCTAATCTCTTGATCCATTCTCCTCCCAGCCCTGTTTTGAAGCCTGACCTTACCAAAAAAAAAAAAAAACAAAACGGCGCTTTTGGGGGAGATTTAGATGTTTGCCTGTAATCTTGTAACTAATTACGATAGGTGAAAACTACATCAGTATGGTAAAACATGCGTGCCCGGTATAATTGTTAAATCCTGACAGAGGAAAAGTCCAGGGGACTAAGACATTCTCTTTTCTTCTGGGGTTGCGATGGACAAAGGTTGATTTCAGTGGACCTTTGGCAGCTCCGACTCGTGCGATGTCGGGATGCCTCGGGCTCTTGGTTTGCTCTGAGCGGGTGATGTGTGGGCACTGTGCTGCTGCTGCCAAAGCGAGCGATGTTCGGGGAGCCGAGGGGGGCGTTTGGCCGCGCTGTCAGAAATCTGAGGCGGCCCCCTCGTGGCCACTGCTGTGCCGGAGCGATTGTTTGGGCTTTAATCGCTGTCGGCGCCTGTGGTCACAGCTCAGAAGGCGCGGAGCTGCCTGAGGAGAAGAGCTGGGGTTGTGGAAGAGAGCGGAGGGGAGATCCCGGGGCTTCATATTTAAGGTGTGTTTTGTGTTTGTGTACGGACCGGTCAGAGCTCAGAGCGGAGCGGGCCTGCCTGGCCTTCAGAGAATTCCGTTCTGTTGCGGGGGTGAGACTTTTTTCTTTTTTTTTTTTCCTTAATGTTTGTTTGGTGCTGGTTTTGGAGGGTTGTGTGGTGGGGTTTTTTGGTTTTGTATGGAGTGTTGTTTTTTTTTTCTTTTTGAGGGGGGAGATGGTTGGGTGTTTGAACATTTCGGCGGCCGCGCGTCCCTCCGTGCGCCGCGGATCCCTCTGCGCGGGGACGGAGCAGCCCCGGCGGCCACGCTGTGTGCGGAAGGGCGCTCCTCGGGCGCGCTGTCCCCGCTGACAGGAGCGGCCCCGGTTGATGGGTTGGGGTGACAGGGGCAGGTTTCCAACGCTCTTCCCCGCTCCGGAGCGAGCCCCGCCGGGCTCGCGGGCACCGGCGAGCGGCGGGCGCTGCCGAGGGGACCGCGCCCCAACGGCCGCTGCTGCCCGCAGCCAATCACGGCGGCGCGCTGGCTGCCGCCAGCCAATGAGAGCGGGGCGCTGGAGCGGCCGGCCGTGAGGGCGGGCGCGGCCGTTGTGCCCGGGCGGTTTGAAGGCGGCGAGCGGTCGGTCGGTCATGGCCGAGCCGGGATTGCCGGGGCCGCAGGGGGACGGCTGGGCACTGCCGCCCGGGAGAGCCGCCGGCCCACAGGACGGCGCCGAGGAGGCGGACGGAGGTACGGGCTGCGAGTGCCGGGCGGGGAGGGAGGGGGGCCGTGGGCTCCCCGGGAGGGACGCGGGCACTCCGCGCCCAGCGCTCGGGCGGTGCCGAGGGACGTGCGATGGGCCCGGGGCGGCTCCGCAGCTGCAGTGCGGGCCGGGCTGCCCGAGCTGCTCCGGCCGGCTCGGCTCGGGTCTGCCCCGGGGAACCTTCCTAGGCCCGGCCCGGCCCCCCGGCTCGGGGCGTGGGGCCCTGCGGGGGAGCGAGCCTACGGATGGTTCTGCAAATAAATGCAGTTAAATGTTGTGGGGTTTTAACTTTTAATCGTGACGTTCCGCTGTGTTTCTCAGGTGCCCACCACGGGTGCTTAACTGGGCGTCCGGGAGCGTGTGTGTGTTTGGAACGCTGACAGTTCCAGGAAAAGCTGCTTCCCTCCAAGTGGCTCCTCTGCCTGAGCAGCACAGTATCGGTGCTTTTAGTGTCTCTTGAGCATCCCCGGTCAGTGCAGGTCATTAGTGATATTTGGTTACAGGCTTGCAGGTTGTAAACAGAGAACAAACTAAATTACATGGCTCGTTCTGGAACACACGCTGTGCTCTGGAATTCATAGTGTGGCTCGTACAGGGCGTTGCTGTCAGAGTGCCTCGATTTGGTTATGGGTGTGTAGGAAGAAAATCCTTATTTACGGTGTACATGTAACAGTGTTTCATAAATCACAATAGATCATCTAAGCCAACTTTTTCTTTCTTTATGTGTTATCACAGTGGTTGTGCTACAAAGAGGAGTGAAATTGTCCAAACACTTGTGGTTGGCTCATACAGTGGTTCTGTTTTTTCTTTTGTTGATCGAGTCAGACCCCAAATATGTAAGAACTTTAACAAATGGGAGGTCAAAAGTGCTAACTTCCATTACACATCCTGAAATGTGAGGGATGTGTTTGAAATAGTGTGGAGTTTTCTTCCTTTTTAGGATTCTAGTAAAGGTCAGTCTGCAGACTAATGGCAATGCAAAGGCCTGTGCATTGTTACAGAATCGAGTTATGGACAGTAAGGGTGTCTTGAGCTGTGCATTAACAAACAAAAAACCCCCAACAACAAGAAACCTGAATCATCATCACATTTGGTTTCCTGCAGTCATCTTTCTAATATGTTCTGAACTTAGGGGTGAGCAGGCCTGAGAGGTGCTGTGAGACCAACAGTGAGTGACTGGAGTTTGTAAAATGAACTCCTGTGGAGAGGTGCTGTTGTTGCACTGAGCCCTTCAAAGTAAAGATTCAGCCAGTGTCCATTTAAGTGGACTAAGCATTACAACACTGTGACCTTTCTGTCTAAACATGTTGCTTAGAATTTCCTTTGTGGAAACTTCAGGTGCAGGGACTTTGTTAGTTTATTAAAGTACAAAAAGAATGCTTGTACTATAGAACAGGACAAGACAACAAAGGAAAGAACAACTGTGAAAACACATCTTTAGCTGAAACTAGTACCTGCAGTTTGGATTACTGCTTGATACCATGTCTGGGTGATGTAGGCAGGGGTTAACAAGGCCTAATATGTATGTGAATGGCAATGTAATACTTAAAGGGTTTTAGATCTAACCTGGAGAACAGAGTAAATTAGTACAGTAACTGTGACTCAGGGCAGGTGGGGACAAATGAGACCCTCTTTTGGGACAGGGTTGATGTTCTGGACAAGAGAGCAACTAACCAAGTAGGATACTCTCTTTGCTAAGAATAATTCAGATGTGTTGTACACAGCAGGTTCATGATAGGTCTTAAGCTGAACAGGAATTCTGTGGGAATAGAGGAGTGAGCGATAACTGCATTGAACTGACAATTTGTGGGGTTTGCTTTGCTCCCTGTCCTCTTCCCAGATCCATATCAGGAAGATGCTGACTCCTGGAGTGATTCTGGCAGTCGTGGCAACGTGGGGACTGCTTTGGGAAGGGCTGTGCCAGATGGGAATGTGCTTCTTCCAGATATTTTTCACACCGATCATCTTTTCTTTTACGAGCGATTTAGCGCTTACCAGGATTACATCTTGGGTAAGTAATTTCAAAGGAGAAAAAGAAGGTGGTGTCAGTTTTCTTGTAGTGACTGTTTAAAAGATCCAGTTGAAGTGGAGTCAATTGTATGTTAAGCTGGGAGATGCTTTTTATGCTGTAACCTCAGCTGCTCTAACTGGTGGACCAGGAGGCAATGGTTTGGATATAAGTTAATAAAATCTGAATGATGGGAAGGCAGAGATGTTAACAGTGGATTCTGTGCCTGTTTTAGCTTGTCTTACTTGAATTTTTTTGTGTGCCTGATTAAGATAAGGCACAGGTTCTGTGTTTAGTACTGTTGGCACTGAAATCTTCCATACCTGGAGGGTTGAGTACTGGATCTCTTCTTCCAGAGAAGCACAGAACAGATGCCTCTCCAACTCTCTCAATACTAAGAGAAACAGCAAAAATGCTGACTCTGACCATGAGCAAAACAGAATGAAGAAAGAAAGAAGAAAGAAAACTTTGGAGGTGGTAGAGGAACATTTGAACCGTGTTGCCTTTCATTTTCCAGTTACCTGAAGGACTTTTCTTTCATTCCTCGCATCAATGTACTGTCTTCAATTTTGTTTTAGGTGACTGCAAAGCTTCTGAGGTGAAGGGATTCATAGCTGAGTACCTGGAGAAGGTCCTTGAGCCATCTGGCTGGCAGGCAGTCTGGCGCACTGATGTGTTTCACGTTGTTGTTGGGGTAAGTGGAACGTTGTTGCTCAGGCATTTTTCTCCAATTAGCATCGTTTGCCTCTGTAACAGACTGGTCATATACCTATGAAATTTACCAGCTGGTAGAAAAGAATAATAATAATGTTGTCATATCTAAGTGCCAGTGATGGCCAGAGCAATAGGAATTTTTTTTCTGAGGGTTCATTGCATGAAATGGGAAGAGGGAACACTGAGTTGGTGTGAATGAGCTGTGAGGTAGAACTGCAAGGGCACAGAGGGGATACTCGGTCCAGAGCTGTTGGTTGTAATGTAGTTGGGTGTTTTATCAGTAAAATTCTTCTTTTTAACCCACCTTGGTACTGACAGTAGCTCTTGTGCTTTGCATACACCTGTCTTAGACTCAGCTGGGATACTCCTTTTGTAGTTCTCTCAATGTCCAGGTCATACATCTTTGTTGCAAGCCTTGGATGTTCAAACTTGCAGTTCCATTACATGGTTGAAGAGGGAAAACGTTTGTGCCCCCTCAGCTCTTCTGCCCAGTTAGTGACAAAATGGCTTTCACTGGCCCAGACCAACCCTTGGATTGTTTGTATCCTGTGGGCACTTTGAAAAATGAGCCCCCAAGGAGTCCCGAAGAACTGTAAAGTGTTGATTTGTTTGAGTCTGAGGATATTGCTCTTGCCATTTTTTAAAAGCAGCAAACCAAGAAACCTAACTAGGGAGAAACTTAGTGGCCTTGTTAGGAGCATTATGAGGGATTTGAATGAAGTTGTGAATGTGGAAAAGGCTCTCCAGGTGTGTGGTTCTGAGCAGCTTAATCCTGGGCTCCCCCTTCAGCTGCAGAGGTGGCCTTGGCTGTCCTGTGCCATTTGTGTTGGTTTGTGTGGGTCAGCTGGACCCCAGTGTGCCCTCCTGACTTAGGCATGTCATGTCCACCTTTCTCAGCTGGATCTAAGGTTCTGAGAGCTCTTCCCAGCTCTTTGTTCCAACAGGTTGTTGATGTGGATTACTCGTCTCTGAAAGCAGTTGTGCAGCTCGGTGACCCTTTCCTGTGCGAGTCACGGGACAGCAGCTTTACCTTGGAGTGCATGCAGGAACTCCTGGAGCTGAAGCAATATCAGATCCTGCTGCAGGAGCTCTGGGTTGTGTATGATGAGTCAGGAGAGTTTGACCAGACAGCACTGGCTGTAGAGCATGTCAGGTAGGACAGTTACACTCTGCTAATACCCCGGGGGTCATGTCCTGAATTCTTGTGGCCGTTCTGGGAGCTCCTTGAGCCAAGCTTTCCAAAGGAAATCTGATGACTGGGACTCTGAGGAGACTGCTTTCCCTCTCTCTTCCACCCCAGATTTCCTTGGACTGTATCACCTTGCAGACTCTGCTATAGTGTTCCTTTGTCTTCTGTATAATTTTGGTGAATTTTTCCTTTTTTGTCACATTCTTCTTTTTTTCTGCATTTTGCCTCCTCTCCTAAATTTACTCTTTGTTCTTTAGAGGTCTGTGCACATCTTCTGGTTTTTTTTCCTTTCCTTTCTTTATCATCTCTCTGTCTCTTTTCCATCTCCCTTGCTTTCATGCACTACATGCTGTTGGAAAGCTCTCTACAAATAGGCTGTAGGACTGGATAAAAAAGCTAAAATCGGAGGAATGACCTACATTGTCAAAAGGAAAGCTTAGCTGGAGGATGCTTGGCCAAAACCACACAAGAAAAAAGAGGATCCAAAGAGAGTCAGTCTCGTTTTTCAAATCCAGCTTTTAGCTGTTTACTCTCTTTTGATGAAAGTGGGACTCAGGCCATTATGAATTTTGAACTTAGACACACAAAATAAAACTCTTGATGCAGTTAAAAAGCAGGCAGGAAAGATGCTTTCTCTGTATAGTAAGCAGCTTACTTGACAGTAGCATTGATTTGGCAAGTGGTGATGCTTTGGGATGAATTCTCAGATTGGTTACATTCGTGTTTCCAATGTTGTTGCGTCTGCTCTCCTCCTTTCTATGATTAAACACTCCCTTTGCTTCAAAAGGTTCTTCTACCGGTGGATCTGGAGGACCTGGGACGAGGAGGAGGAGGATGAGTTTGATTACTTTGTGCGCTGTGTTGAGCCTCGACTGAGACTGTGAGTGTAACACCTTTGATGCTCTTGTGGCAGGACCACAGGAAAGTGTCATGTGGGAATAGTGACTCACAACTAGATGGAAAAACCCCCTGTGCACCAATAAACCAAAGCAAGTTTGTTCTAACAGCGTTCACTGTCCGATGGTCAAACTTTGTATGGGGAGAAGGCACAGCTGAGGTTGCCACTTGATTTCTGAGCCCTGCTTTTCCCTGTAATCCTTGACCTTCCATCAGACAGCACCCCAGTGATAACTATCATCACACTGGTACAAGTTGTAATCCTAATAAAAGCTGTGCTTATGCCTCTGTTTTTTTCTGGGGTGAATTTCTGATAATTGTGTACCATCTTTCAAGGTGGATGGGCAACTATTTAGAAAGTCAAATGTTTGTGTCTGTTCAGATTTTCTGGTTTTGCTGCTTTCAAATGAATTGTGTAATGTAATAATATAGGCTGCAGAGAATCTTGACTAAAGTAGTGATGCAGAACTCCTGAGGTTCTCTCCAATCTTGTATTTGATCTTTGAGAATTGTAGATGTGAAATATGCTGACCCCTTGCTCTGAATTGCAGGCATTATGACATCCTTGAACACCGTGTGCCTTCTGGGCTTGTGGCTGATTACCAGAAGTTGTTGTCTCAGTGTGAAGAGCTTTATGGGAAGTTTCTAAACGTGAGGAACAGCATCTCAACCAGTGACTCGGACTCGGAAGTAGAAAACGTCTCCATGGTGGAAGGACTCAAATTGTATGAGGAAGTAGAGCACTTAAAACAAAAGCTAAAAGTGATTGAGAATCCTCAGCTGAGGTACTTGGTGGGTTTGTGCAAGGAGGAGGCCCTGAGCAACATAACACAACATATAGGATGTGTTTTCTGAAGAAGGAGCTGATGGCTGTGTTGTTCTTGTTGTAGGTATGTGTTTGGTTACCAAAAGTATGGAAGTCTCCAGGCTAAAGGACTGAGGACAATGGGTACCAAGGTCATACATGTTGTACCCTCAACCATTGCAGCAAGTCAGCTCCAGTTGCTGATGAGGGACAAACTTTCCCCAGAATGTTATGGTGAAGATGTCCAAGTGCAGGTGAAGTAACAGGAATTGTCTGCTGATAGTTTTTCCCCTCATGAAAGAATGTGGAAGAATAAGTTAATTTATCATGTGAAAGATACTACATTTGCCCAGTGCTATTTTTATCAGTTCAAAAACAAAATCACTGTAATTTATATGTTAAGTGGTAAGACTGGATGATACAAATAATTTCTTTTAATTCATTTGTACCTGCTGAGTACACTATACAAGCAGTTTCCTTCCTGTGTGTAGGAAATGAGATGAACTTGTAATAATTCTACAATGAAATATGGTAAGGTGTAATACTTCTATTTAGTTTTGAAATACCTGTGTCTCTTGATGCTGCTGATAATGATCTAGAGTTTGAAGGGAGGAATGTCATTCTCTTGCTTTAGTCTTGTGTAGGAGATAGATTTATTTTAGAGCAGTTCTATTTAGTTTTTGTGAATTCAGGCAGGACTTGCTACTTCAGCAGTTAAGGACAGTCTGAATTCCTTGGACCCAAATGCTTGCTGTGTTCTGATCAAGTTCATGAATTACAGATGGCCAAAATGGAGCCATGGGGAAGGTCCTGGATTCACTTTTAGGCTACAAGTCAGATTTGATGTTATTATGCTTACACTGGAATTTGCTGGGAAGCAATAAATGTATAGTTTTTCTGTACTATTTTTATCCTTTGGCTTGGAATCTCACGGTAATGTTTGTGAAGGGTATCAGCCTCCCTCTTTATCAAGGAAAAGGAACATGTGGACACTGTATTTGCCACTGTGATATCTGAACTCTGTTTTGGGGTGACTTGAACCAGGAGGGAAGGGTTATACCAGTGTTCAGACCAGCTGTGATCTAGTAGGGGAATTGTTTTTTATTTTGTTTCCCTTCTGTCACCTATTTCTTCAGTAATTCATGGCAAGTCACTTGAGGCACAATTCAGATGTTGGCCTGGAACCAAGGCAGTAGTGAAGTTTGCTTTCTGGTGCACATGCTCTTCTATCTGTGTCTCTGCCCCAGTTTCCTCATGGGGAAATGGGCATTACACAAACATCAAAGGCATGTGTTAAGGTTGTCTTCATCCAGAGAGTGCTACGATTCCTGAATTCAAAGCAGAAACTGTGTATTGGTGCCATTACAAAGGGTTTCTTTACAAAAGCAGCAACATTTAATTGAAAAGCAAGCTCTAAGGGCATAAATGCATCCATTTTTATAGCATTCTTCAGGAGCTGATTGTCATTTATTTGGTCTTTTGCAGTTTCACAATGACCTACTGACAGCTGTAAGTGCCTGCTATGAAGGAGACAAAGTCATCATCTGTCCTGGGCATTACATTGTAGATGGCGTGTTCTGCATTGCTGACTCAGTTGAACTAGAAGGTAGAAGGTTTGATAGCACAAAGGGCCATGAAACAAGGAAATGGAATGAAATTAAACTAGCTCTGCATAAGGATTTACTCTTTGCAGAGTTTGCTGGGAACATTGGCTTTTTTCTTCCAAGTATTCCTGTTTCTGCTCTAGTGCCATGTCTAAGGCAGGCTGGAGTAAGTTCTCTCATTAGCCATGGTGCAAAGAAACTGCAGATATTGCTGATTCATGGTGAATTCATTATTTCCTCCTGGTTATCTGCATAAATTGGGATTACATAGGTAATAGAGAGGATTCAACAGAAGCGTAAGAGACTGGATTGTTGTGATCTAGGAAGCACAGAAGTAATTCTGAGAGGCTTCAGTTTGTAGAGCCACTGACTTGAGTATTTGAGAGATGTCCTTGTTTGCATGTCTTAAACTGCTTCAGGGGTACACTGAGCCCCACGGTCTCACAAGTGTGCTGGAAGTAAACTGCCCCATGGCAGCATTCATTTATGTATTTGGCTACAAGCTGGCACTCAGGCACTTCTTGTCTGAGTTTGTGTGTGCTTTCAGAAGATGACAGGACTCGTGCTGCTTTAATACATGTTGCATTATTGCTTTCCTTATTATGATTCTTGTCAGTGACAAGCAATAAAAGCTTTACTTGCTCATAAATTTCCCTGTAAGTGTTTGAATGCTGACAACTGTGGATGGCTCAGTAAATCAATGTTGGCATATGCTTGTGAAAGCTTCTTTTTAATCTGAGTTCATCTGCAAGCCTGTGTAACACACAAACACTGAATTTTCACCCAAGTTTCATGTTGACTAAGGCTCACTAACAATATCAAGTCCTTTGCACTTTTTTCCTTGTGTTGTGGTGATGACTGCTTTTTCCTTCTGTGCTCTTTGAAACCTCTGCCTGCTCTAGTGAATTTGTGTCCTTTGAAAGCAGATTGGAGGTGCCTGTGTGTCCTCATTGCATCCCCCTGCTCTGTTGTAACTTTGGGAGTGAGAATTTGGCCTTAGCAAATGTGAGCTCAGTTACCCATTTGTTCAACTGTCTCAGCTAATTTTGCATTTTGTTGTGTGCCATTCCAGGAAGGTAAATTTGAAGTTGGTTCTGAGTGCCTGTACCTTGGCACAGAGGGGCCCAGGTAAGGGTGTAGCCTGGGCACTTGGTAGAAAATCCTATTCAGTGTATTAGTGCCTCAAGTTTTAAGCCTCCACCTTGAATTTAAAGGTCTGTTATGTACTGAGCACCTCTTTGTCACCAGTTATGCTTCACACCTGCACCTTCCCCTCTGCTTTCAGGCTATGGGATGCCAGATGATATCGTGATAGAAAAGCAGGGCAAAGGGGACAACTTTTTTGACTGTACAGGAGCCGATGTGAGGATCTCTGGTTTGAAGCTGGTGCAACATGATGCTGTGGAGGGGATTATAAGTAAGTGTAAAAGCATCCTGACCTTTTTGTGACTCTTTCCTAATTTAGTGTTAGAATTAAAGCTGGGACCCAGTGTTGGAGTTGACTAGTTTCAACAAAATACTGTAGAGAGGAGCCCTCCAGGTAGAAATATCAAAGCTTCCTCCTCTTCTCAACTTGCTTATAATGTGGACATCAAAATAACTTAGACTCTGTACTTCCAAGCTCTTGTGGCTCTTGTATTTTATTATACTGGGTAAGATCGTTTGACTTGATCATTGTTCTGCTGTTAAGGCAACCTGACTGTGACTGCTGCACAGCCTGTGTCAGGCTACCTGGACAAGGAAAGAATTGCTCTTGGCACAGAAAGCCCCCATGGCAATACTCAGCTGTAGCTGACCCAGCCAGTGCTCCAGTGAGGAATGGCATATGCTGTGGTGTAAACTTTGGTTCTGACAGAGGTTCAAACTCAGACTCAACCAATCCTAAATTGTATCCAATGAGTTTATTGACCATGGCCTCCTGTCTTTGCAGAAGGGGCTGATTACTACTGATTAGTACTTTGCCTCACCAGACATTTGATTTTCACATGTTAAAAGGTTTGTTAACACTTGCATGCATGTGTTTAGTATCTTTTGAATTCAAAAGTCTCTTAGGAATGTAATGAAAAGATTGTTGCTGTTTGTTTAAAAAAGAAAAGCTGACAAACCTTTGGCTGGTGCTCCCTTGCAGCAGTGTTCCTGCTTGTTCTAGAAAAACAGCACGAGTTCAAACCGTGCATGGGCAAATCATGAAAATTAACCCAAAGTGGATAAAATTAAAATGGGAGTTTTATCACAGTGCAAAAATGCTACAAGGCTGGCTGTCTGGGGGAGGGCTTTGTCTTTGCATGACTGTTTCATCCAGCAATAACTGGTTTTTGTGCATGCAGATATCCATCGTGGGAAAACCACCCTGGAGAACTGTGTGTTACAGTGTGAAACCACAGGCATTACAGTGCGGATGTCAGCTGAGCTGGTGATGAAGAACTCTGATCTCTACGGGGCCAAGGTAGAGCCTAATCCTTAACTCTGCCTTATTTCCTAATTTAAACCAAAGGTTTCTGTTTGGAAATGGTACAGTCAGTCACAGCGTGACTTGTGTCGCTCTGGAGAGAACCTTTACAAATTAATTTTAGAGAGCTACACGTTATTGAGTTTAAGAGATTGGTCCCAGGGGTCTTGTATCCTCTGACAGTGTCCACTGAAATGTCTCATGCTGATTTGAGTGGGATGATGGGAAATGATGGTGCAGCAGCAGACATCTATGAAATAATAATTGATGCATTGCTGGAGTGATTCACATCCTGCAATATTTTTGAAGTGATTTTCTGTTTTCTCTGCCCATAAATAGTTTTCTTATGAAACCCTGTGTTTGTTCTGCCAGTGAAATGCTGTTTTGGACACCTTGTCCATGGATTCTTACAGAAGGATGAGAAACACAGAAAGGAACATTGTGAAGAATGATGGGGCTTGGGGTGTTGAGAGGGATGACTAAAGAACAAGAAAGTAATGCAAGGCTGTGCAGCTACTCTTCACCTGGCTTTTCTGGCCTGGGGGCAATAATACAATCCCTGTGGCCTCAGCCTTGAGTCTTGCTTTTTAATTGGTGGTAACACAATTTTGCATTGTGATAACTGGGAGATGAACACACAGATCTGCAACGGAGTCATCAAGTTTTATTGTAAATGTGCCTGAACTATTTGTGAACTTCTGCCAATTGTGTCTTGCAGGGAGCTGGTGTGGAAATTTATCCAGGGAGTACGTGCACCCTGGTCCACAATGGCATACACCACTGCAAGGAGGGAATACTCATCAAGGTCAGTCCCAGGCACAATGCACTTGTTTTCCAGAAGCTTACAGCTGCTAGAATTAGTAACTCATGTTTAGGTTGGCTTAAAGCCTTGCTGCATTATGCTGAAACTCTTACATGTCACCTATGATGATAATGGTACTTGTTTGCCTTGGGTTGGCCACCACAGCAGTCAACTGGTTTGATTTCTTATCTGCCAGAAAGAGAAAATGCCTTTTGCAATGCCACTTGTATAGGCAAATGGTCCAACCCTAGCCAATACATGGAACTGATGCCACCTACAACTGGAAGACTTTAGCAGCCCTTTAGCTGGACGTGACGTGTGGGATTTTTCTTTTATTTCTGCAGAGCTTCTTAGATGAGCCTTATGATGTTCCCAAGATAACCATGGTTAAGAATGTGATCCATAACAATGAAGGATATGGTGTGGTCCTGGTTAGACCAGGACCCTTGGAGGTAAAGGATGCTTCAGCACCGACAACAAAAGGTATTTATTTTTCTCTTCTTAGAAGAAACTCCTAAAACTAGTAAATCTAGTACACCCAGGCTTTTGGATTGAATAATTCATAGTTTGTATTTGAAATTTGTGGCTGTCACAAAGTAGCAAACCAAAGAGTGAGTGGGATGAGGTGAGGATGTTAAGACTGAAGAAAATGAATTCCCTGAGGTTTTAGTGATGGGGCTGTTTTGCATGACTGTGGTGACATTCCTGCTGTTTCCTGCCTTAGGGAATACACAACCTACCCAGTCAGGTGATGAGACAGCCTCTGTGGAGGAGGTCGGGCAAGAACAACCACCTGAGTGTGTGACTGATGAGTTGGAGTGTTATGAGCGAGCTGGGACTTCTGGGCAAACTGAAGGCAACTGTGAAATTGCAAATGAACTTGGGGCTACTGCTGCAAAGAAGAGCAAGATGCACAAGAAAAGACTGAGTGACCTGGGAATTACAGAAGCTGATGAAAACTTCCTGTCCCAGGATATGTTTGTCTCTGTTGAGGGCAATCAGTTCAAGTGGAATGGGAAAGGAAGTTTTGGTACCTTTGTTTTCTGAGTGTCCATTGCAGCAGACAATTTTTACAGTTACTGATTAGATCACATGCCTGTGTTGTGTTTTGATGTTGTGCATTTATTTCCCAAGTGTAACCCTTATTAAAGAACTGGGGCTACAAACTCATTTTGTGGCTCTTTCCTCTCTTCCTTTCAAACCTGTAATTCTCATGAGTGAGCTGCACCAAGTCAGAGAATGGGTGAAGTTGGAAGGGACCACAGTGGGTCCATCAACAGGCCCAGCTCCCTCAGCCTCTCTCACAGGACAGGTGCTTCAGTGCAGCCCTTTGTAGCCCTCTGTTGGACCTGCTTCAGGATCTCCATGTCTCTCCTGTCCTGAGGAGCCCAGAACTGAACACAGCAGTCCAGGTGATCCTCTCCAGGGCTGAATAGAGGGGCAGGATCCCCTCCCTCAACCTGCTGGCAGTGCTCTTCCTAATGCATCCCAGGATCTCACTGGCCTTCTTGCCCACAAGGACACACTGTTGGTCCATGGACAGCTTGTTGTCCACCAGGACCCCCAGGTCCTACTCTGCAGAGCTGCTCTCCAGCAGGTCTGCCCCAGCCTGTACATCTTACAAATGCCTTGGAAGACAAAGCTCCTGTCACTGAAATGTGTGACAGGCCAGATCTCGATAGGTACTGAGGCCACTCAAGAATGTTTTGATGTCACGTGTGAAGGGTAACAGGCTGCAGACACTGGACCTCTCAGGGAGAGTTTAGCTTTCTGAAAAGCTCCTCAGCTCAGAGTTCCTCCTTGTGCCCACAGGCAAGGAGATTTCTTAGCTTACTTGGTGAATTGATCATCCAATTCTAGCAGGAATAGTTTCCCTTTCCTGCTTTTTACAAATGCTTTAATCCCTGTGGCTCATATAGGAACATTAATAATTTCAGCTGGTTGATTGTGCCTGTTTCTAGTCCATCTTGCCTGCCTGCTGTGATTGAGGACTGTTTGTGTGGGTCCACACACACCTTGTGGTCCACAGACTGCAGTTTGAGTCACACAGTATGAAGCACTTGGGTAAGTTTTGGTAAATGACTGGGTGGTCTTAACTCACTCTAGTAAAACCTTAATCTCTCAGCAGAAAATTAAAACCTGAAAGCAGTAGTATAACAAAGTACCACTTTACTTGAGAGTCCTCAAAGAGTCTTTCAGATCTTTCCTTCAAAGGCTTATTTTAAATCGTGCCCTTTTGTGCTTTTCTCCAGGTTTGGTGTGCTTGTTTAATGGTGTGAAGCATGTTTGTCACAGGTATTTATCACATTAGCACATTCTTAGTCCTTACACAGTCACCTGTGCAGCTGTTTTTAAAGGAAGTGCTTGTCACTGATGTGCTTCTGCAGTTGGGGAGAGAAATACTGCAGGTTCAAGTTGGTGTTTGGCTGGCAGGGTACCTTTCCTCTGAAATTAAGTGACTGATGCTCAGTGCCTCCAACACTTTCCAACCTCCTTTTTTTTTTTTTTTTTTTTTTTTACTCTGAAACTGAAATGGGATCCTAAAGGGAATCTTGGTTTCATAATAGTATTTAAATACTATTATTATTCATAAGAGTATTTGAACTATCAGTAGTGTTTCATGACTCGAGGAAAGTATTTCCAATACCTGACTCTATTTAGCTCATATTCACATCTCTCTAGATTTGTGCATAACTGTGTGTCAAACTGTCTGTTGTCTTAGGACACTCTTTGCAGCCTGCAAGTACTTTCCCTTTTTACTCTCAGTGCTACATCACTATGTTGGAATGTTGTTGCCTTATTCACCTGTTCCGAGGTGTCCCTCAGTTCATCCCAGTTTCTATACTTTATAATAGTAGCAGACAATAATACTCAGTGTCATGAGCAGCTTATACAGCATCTCCACTTCTCTCCTCTGGGTAATGTTCCTCTGTCTAAAAGCTTCTGGACTTTTGCACTTGGTTAGTTTGATGTCGCAGTTTGAAATGAAACACACCACAACCTGCTGGGTGGGGAGGAAAGTAGGTGTGACTTGATGTAAAATGGCTCTCCCTATTTATAGGAGGGAGAAGGAAGGTTCTGGAACTGGGGGCAGAGACTTTACAAATAAGGAAAGGGAAGGAGGGTACAAGTCTTAAAAGGGAGAGCCTGGGAGAAGTTTTATCCAAATATGGGGAAAGGGGGAAGGACATAACCAAATATGGGGATTCTACATTGAGACAGAATCCACCCAATGGGAAAACAGTAGTTAAACATGAGGGAAAGTACATTAAAAAATTAAATAAATTAAATAAAAACAGGGGGGTACAACATTTGAACAGGCATTAACACAGGAAAGTAATTTTCTCAATCAAACAGTCTTTGTTCAGGTGATGATACACCTAATTGGTTCACAGCATACTCTCTTCTTCAGAATTCTCAGTTATCTTGAAATCTTTGTTTCCATCCTTTGAACTTTTCCCCTTCATCGTAGATACTTCCAACAGTTTGAGACAAGTCCTCCTAGAGATACTTTCTAAAATGACACTTGGGTTCTGTTTTTCCTTTGGGAAGTCTCAAACACATCCTTTAGGTGTGAGCCCAACTGCAGTCAGTGTTTGCACCCAGTGAATACTCGGTGTGGGGACACGATGCATCTTCATGCTTCACTTTAATTTTTCTGTGTTTATAGAGAGAGGAAAGTAACAGGGAAATGTGGATGATTTACTCAATGGTATGATGGTGACATGACTTGCTTCTTGTTGAAGTTCTCTGAGGGGCTCTGCCAGTGCTTGTGGAAGTTTCTGAGTATGTTTTTAGTGCTGTTCACAGGCCCTGATACTCGTTTGCAAACCAATGTTCGTGCATTGCTGGGTTTCATGACTTACAATTGTAGCTTTTGTACTATGTTATTTTCTTTTTTGAGTTCAAAAAGTGCCTCGTTCTTGTGGTGATGCAAGACACAGAAGGCAAGATGGGACATGCAGAAAAAGAATAAGGTCTTGCAAGATTGGATCTTGAATTAGGAGGCAGCCTGGGAGAGTGGGCCATCCTTTTTTTGGTTCTGGGCAAGGATGGCCCCTGGATCTTTTGATTTTTTTTAAATATGAAAGAATCTCTTCCCTTTTAGACTTGTTTGAAATATAGGGAGAAACACCAAGAACCTATTGGCCTTAAAATGGGATGACAGGAGGCGTGAAAACCTTTGCCTTGCTTGCACCTTACCATTTTTTTTGTCTTTGAAGTCCTTTGTGCTACCTGATCAACTGGAAACACACCTGAAGTATTCACTGTTCAAATATATCTGTCTTATGTTCCATTTCCATTCCTGGGGGAGGTTTCATAGATTATCACGTTTTTCCTTCTGGCATTGTATCCTGTAGGAATAGAGTACTTTTCAGCTGTGAAGCTTTGCATTTTCTTTTGGATATAAAAATGCAACCCTCTAATTGTCTCATGGCAGATAGATGCTTGATGATTTTAATTAGAATAATTAAATTCAGAGAGAGCAGCTGAATTAGCCAGATTTAGAATGTTATTTCAGCAGATCCATTTATACACGGACATTTCATTATATTGGTCTTTTTGGCCATGTACACCAGGGTTACTCTTGCTGTTTGCTGAATAGTGAAGTGATACAGTAAATTAATCTCTTGGACATTTTAAATTGCAATTTATTTCAAATCAATAAGGAATTTGCCACCACTCCCAGCCCCCCACAGATGAACATTGATTTTGTTTTTTCCCATTAGGTATATGAAATACTTGTATTTTTACTCCTAATGAAAAATCAATTTCATCATTTCAATGCAAGGTACCTTTGATCATTCCTACTGTTTGAGGATGTTACTTTCCTGTTTTCAATTTAGACATCATCTGTGTTTATGTTCCTTCCCTGACTAAGAGTAATTTGAACAAGCCAATAATTATTTTGTTAGTGCTGTATAGAATTTTCTTTGAGTGTATTGGTATATTAGTGGGAAAACTTGTCTGAGACTAATCTTATGGGGAAATTATAGTAAAGGCATAGAGGAAATTATCTCTCATGCTGATAAATGTATATTACAGTACATAAAAAGCTGTGATAGGAGCCTTGATGAGACCAATAATATGTGTAAGATCCCATTCTTATGGTGAAATTCACCATTTCTCTTCCCAGCCTAATTGCAGAAATAGCTAATGTGGAAAGTAGTCTTAAAATCCACCTTGTGTTGTGTTTCATGTGAGATCTGAATACTTCTTAGAATATAATTCGATTAGGGGTTGGATAGCCAGCTTAATTTAGGCTGTATCTTAAAGAAACATTCTCTCCTAGGTTTGCTACCCTAGTGATGCTGTTTCTACAAGACTTTGTATAAAATTGCTAATTCTGTTTTCCTCTGTGTTTGCTATTGGTCATTATCAGAGATAGTCTGGCCTTCTTTACCTATCATGTGGCTTTTTAAAGATGTAATTGCATTAGAGTTAGGTACCTGAATTATTTAGGAGCACAGGTTTTGGATAACACCAGTAAAATGTTTTAGAAGCTATATCATAAGTACAGAATGAATGATTGTTTTATGTCTGTAGCAACTCTTCAAATAATGGGGAAAAAACTCATTCAGTGATATAAAGAAAAAGAAATCATTAATAGTCAATCAGCTTCTAACCTGGGAACTGTGTCACTAAGTAAGGGAAAAAAAGCATAGTGGAAGAAAAGGCTTAGAAACAAGTTATGCCACCAAATGCAGAGAGTTAAAATAGAAGGGTGAACTGCCTTGAAAACCAAATGTTTGAAGGGAACTGATGTGGCTTTGCAGTAAGAGAAAGGCAGTTGGATCTAAATTTGTACTAAATCTGTTACTGTAATGTCATATTATGTCAAGAGTTAAAAATAAAGCTTAGCCTGCTATGAATAATTCTCTATTCTAAATTTTATTCTGAAATGTTTCAACAAAAAATAGGAAAAAATGAGCATGGCACAGCTGATGTATCTTCCCAAAATTCTGTACCTGCCTTTACTTTGTGCTATACATGCCTTTCTTTTGTGAGACCTTATTTTCAGGTGAGTTAAAAGGGTGCTTAGAATTCACATAGACTAACATCATAACTTCTCTTGCTTCAGTGTTTTCAAATCCGCAGGAAAATAGTATTTTGGACTATATTAACCACATCCTGAGGGTAAAGTGGTGAGATGCTTTGCTTGTCTGTAACTGAGGCTCTCATTAGATGTCCTGTTTGTAATGTGCAATGTTTTAAATCTCCTCTTTTAAATGCTGAAAAGAGGTTAAGGCTGCATTTCAGGTGTAGAAAACTGCTATAACTTTCCTATTTTGCTTCTTCTTAGACTTAAGCAGGAAGGTCTAAAGCTTTTGAGTATATTCCTTTTTACAAGCAATCCAACGTTTTTAAAAGGGAAACAAAACATCCATAGGAGGCTTCGGATTTCAAATTATCTCCACAGACTCAACAGTCAAAGCTGACTGAATATTATATATTCTCAGGACATTCCTAAGTTTTCCCTCCAGATTGTAGATGTCCCTCCAGCAGGATTTTATTTTCTCCAAAACCCTCTGATTATATAAAAATATTTGTGATTTCGGAAAATATTTACTGTATAAGAGAAACAACATCTAGATGTTTTACAAGTGAATTTAATGCTGTCTGATATGCTTGACTGACAGCCCTAAAGACAGAATGCTCCATTTCCTGTCCCAGAACAGATACATCAGAGAGTAACAACCATAGCTGTTAAAAATTCACAGTGAAAATTCAGTCTCTTGCCGTATTCATGTGAGTGCCATGTATTCCATCTGTTCTGCTAATGCAGGCAGTAAAGCACACGTCTCTCCTGTGATACAGAGACTTCTTTTTATTAAGGCAGAGATCTGTCTGCATAAAAAGATACAATTACATAAACAACTCATACAGCCTGTGTCTAAAATTTCTGCAAAGCACTTGCTGCAGCTGGTTACTATAGAAACAGGCAAAGGAGGCTGGCTTAAATTTGTTAGTTCACTATGAGGGGGCTTTCTATTTTGGTTTTTTTTTGTTTGCTTCTGCTGGGAAACATGCTGGTGTAAAGTTTCTTTACAGACCTTGGGTAAACCAGTGCCCTGGGAAGAACAGCATGTTTTTCTTGTGTAAGTCACTTGTGCTCTGCTGCAAGGCGAGTCCTCTATGCTACCTCACTCACTTTTGTGTGTAACACTCTAATGTCATAAGCACTGGTGCTGTATGTGTGCTCCTTCCCTCCTGGAACATACTTATTGAAACTATTAAAAAAAAAAAAAATCAATGTGAAAACATCAGGAAAAGTGGGTGGACAGAAAAAGTACAGTCACCTGCTAAGCTCAACAGTTTCATATATCAAGGCACAAGTAGGACTTTCAAATTAGGGCACTGCAGAGCAAGGCACAGCAGTTCCATTGACTGAAATAGTCCTGTCAGTGAAGAAGACAGTGAGTAAAGTGAAGGGAAAGTGCCAAGAGAGAAAGAGAGTGAAACTGAGAGCAGGACAGCTACACCCACTGCATGGTTACACTGAGCCTTCCTCAGAAGGGACTTTGCAAATCTGCTTTCCACCAAAACAGTCGTATTTTTGGACAGGTAAATTGCACAGTCTTTGCAGCCTGAACAATTCCTACACAATCCAAGAGTGCAGATGTTCTTGAGTGCAGATTAGCTTTGCATGAGCTGAAACCAACCACATACTTATGGCCTAGTGACTTAATGTGTCTCTTTGGGAAAGGATTTATTATCCACAGCAGAACTGAACCAGCCATACCTTCGTTATTCTGCTCCTGACCCACTGGAGTGAGCATCTTAGAAAAACCCTGGTAGACACTGCCAGAAATGGTAATTTATTTAGAGGCATCAGCTGCATACAATGCAATGCAAAGTAGTTCACTGTTACATGATTTACTGCATATCAAGTCATATCTGATCTTTTTGATATCCCAAAATTCTGTAGAAAGTTTAGCTTTCTTGTCACCTCCAACAGTTCCCTCCTGTACATAAAACAGGGAGTAGATGCTGCAGAAGCTTTGAGGTCTGTATGGTCTTAAGCTTAATTTTCTCCTTCATTTAATCATAGTATTCAATGACAGTACATTACATTGCTTTAAAGTTATAGAAAAAGATATCATAATGGCAGTACAGAATGTTAACCCAAAGGAGATTATTCTGCAGTATTTGTGCTCTAGCAGATGTTTCTCTTTTGTATGAAGAATACAGAATTACATGGCTTTCATGCTGAAATGTGCATGGAAAGCTTTTGCATTCTATTAAAAGAAAAAGAAAAAAAGTGGCCAATAGGATCCAAAAAAATCCAACTCAGCCCTGGGATTCAGAGGACTGGCAGGTGGAAGGTGCCTCCTGATGACCTTGTTCACAAAGAGAACAGGAGCAATTTTCTTCTTCAACAGAAAATCTGATGTGTGCCTAAAATTCATCTTGTGATTATGATGAATTAGCAATACTGACATGAACATTTCCTTTATTCAGGAGACAGGGAGTATAAATCTGTGAGGGAGCTGGTGTGTGTGCAGCTCAGAAACAGAACTGTCAGAGTCTCTTCATCATCAGTGGCATCACTGCATGGCACATTCTGGTGTACTTTTGAGGAACAGACCCAAGGATTTTTCCCTGCATAGGACAAAATTTACCTAAGGAAATCACAATTCTGTGTCTTTGGAAATCAAGAGATGGACTTTCAGACATCAGTAGCTTTTTAAAACAGTGCACTACAGTTCTGACAAACCCCAACAAAGGTTTTCACATGCCCAACATATGTAGATAGTACTTCTAGATGGATGTCATGATTAATCAGATGGGTCCCATCAAAGACAATCTTTCACTGAAGGAAGCAATCAAAAGGTACACAACATTAAAATAAATTCATAAAAAATGCAGATCTATAATTATGGAAAAATAAACAGCATTTAACCAAGTGGGAAAGTTTCAGTGAGACAGTGTATGGATTTGGCAAATATTTTGTTAGCACAAATAAATTCTGTCTTTTCAGAGCTTCAGTGAAGAACAGCATTGTTACAGCAGAAGGGACTCTCCAAAGATTCTTGACTGAGTGGTGTGTGCATTTTCTTACATCAATACAGAAGGAAATGTTTTAGGTCAGTAAAAATGGAAATAATGTACTGTTGGCTGCTTTACCAAAGTAACTGATGAAATCCCAGCTTTATGGTTTTGCTCTTTATCTACATCTTTTATTAAATTGCTTCATAAATAGTCTTGCCTCTGAAATGAGCAAAGGCTCATACTTGTGAAGGTAGGGAATGGATGGAATGAATATCCAGCTCTGATTGCTATCAGGCAGACAGCAGTTTAGTAGGATGCTTAAGCTTTAAAGAGCAAACTTAAATCTTACTGGAGACAATTATGTCCTTTGGTAACTGAAGAAAATGGTTCTAGTACCTTTAACAGAGGCTCATGGTTATGTTCAGCAGTAAGATAAATAGTATTAGGAAAAGGTAATAACAGTAGAGTAGAGTAGCCTGGACACAAAAATACATAAGACAAATAGCAATTTCCTGCTGAATTGGAATGTGTTATATTAAAAAAAAAAATTTCCTCTAGCTCAAACTTAAAAACAGTGGGTCAGACTGTGTATTTCTGGAAGAAGTAACATTTAAAATGTACACTTTAGTATATAGTAGCCATAATATTGCCTTGATTTTTGTATTCTCACCCTAATTTTCACAATCCTTTTTAGAACAGGGAGAATTTCTAGCAAAACACCAGGTCTAGGGCAAACTTAGTCAGCTTCATTTAGAGGTAAATTTTATTTCACTTTTCCAACTGAAAGAGGGTCCTTTCTCCCAATAGCTCTAAACTATTTATTTTGGGAGCACAAGAAGCTACATTCCTCCTACTCTCATTTCACATTCGTTATCCTACAATATGGTTTCCTCTTCTTTCCATAACAAACATGGCTCAAAGTTTCCTTATTCAAGAAAATGTGGAATGGTTCCCTAGAGAATTCTGGACACTTTGTGACAGATTGACACAGAGGCACCCCAGATAATCAGCAGCAGAGCTGAAGTAATGTAAAGCTTCAGCAGACCGTGACTGCAGCTATTTAACATCCCAAATTTCCTTCACACCCATCAACTTCTACAATGCAGTTATGCTTCCCTTCTTTTTCGTGGTCTCGATGTAACTGGAAAAATGGGATGAGATTTAACAGATTGCATTAATTCAACCAGATTAGTGTGTCCAGTTTGCCAGGACTGAGGTGGGTTCATAAGGAACAGAAAAGGATGTGTGTGCAAAATCATTTCGCCCCAGACATTCCTGGCACTGATTTGCTGCCTTAACCAGCACTCTGACTAAGTCCTCAGCTGGACTTTGCAGCTGAAGTCCTCAGCTGGAAATAGCAGCTACCAAAATGTTTGTAACTATGAGAGTTGCTGATGCTGGGCCAGGAACTGGAGGTGCAGTGAAGCCCAGGAATCAGCCCTTTGTCACAGAGGAGAGAGGAATGAATCCTTTTCTTTCTTTCATACACAAAGCCTTGAGGAAGCACAGATTCACTTCTCAGCATAAATCAGGATGATAGTGATGCATATGTATTTCTCTGGCAAGGAAAGGGAAAATATCTTCTAAGAGTCCAAGGCAGTAGGAGGTGAGAAGGAATTTGTGCCATTACCACTGTAATATACTGTCTTTGGTGTGTTACAGTGGTAAGGATACAAACTCCTCCTGTACCATCATTGGCACATTCCAGCCAATACAGAGGGGTGTGCAAGTGATCTCAATTACTGAATCAAAACTACAACAGCTCCAGAGGTGGGAATGTTTGCTTCTGTCACTCTACTGCAGGAACAAAATGTGCAAGGGACACTGGGCAGTGCCAGTCCTGCAATAAATCTCTTGGTCATGCATTATGCCTGGCTGGATATCAGAGCTTTAACCCAAGATTGTTCTTTGCAAATCATGTTTACATTATATCCTTCTGTAGAAAAGGTCATTTCTCTCAGATTTTTTAGTATTAGCTTGTCTTTGCTTTGTATGTGTGCAGCTCAGATTGTGATGAAGCCCTCCCCCCATATGGTGCTCTAAGCTTTCCTAAATTGATTACAATTAAAATACACGGTTCTTTGGCTGATCCTCTTTTCTTAAGCACAGCTAATACAGATTAACTGACCACAGAAAGAGGCTTTAAGTATCCAGTGCAAGAGAAACCTCATATTAAACATTAGCAGTGGCATCACCATGTATCACCATCACTGTTTAATGTGTTCTGGTGTTTGACAATACAATAAAAATTAGCAACTAAAAATACACTACTGTGAAAAAAGACCCAAGTTTTTACTCTCTTGCATTTCATGTGTGATGTCTTACTGAATGGTAGTTGAAACTACAGCAAGAAGTAATCCTCGGGTGTCCTTCTGTCTAAGAATGACCACAGTTGTATCAACTGAAAAGTTAGGCTGTCCACAAAGCCATAAATTTGAAATGTCTTAGCTCCTCTTCAATCCTAATTTTGTTTCCAAACATATCCAAACACATAAAAAGAGAGAGATGTGTAATATGAGAATGAAAACATGACAAACTCTCATATCAGAGCATGATGTTTTTCACAACTACATTCCAAGACCAAAAAAAAAAAAAAAGACATGAACATGGACACATTATTAAACCACAAGAGTTTCACAAGTACATTTCTTAATTTTGAACAAGGATTTTATTCTGCTTTGACAGAAAACTCATGGTCAAGGCAATAATTTCCAGCACAAGGAAGAAAATGAATAGAATTTGTACAACTTACTATATGGGAAAACAAGGTTTCTATAAGGCAAACTGATCACATAAGAAGCAAATGGACTGATACTTGACAGAACAGGTTGGTGAGTATCTCACTGGCTTGTTGTGAGAGCACAACAATCAACGCCTGTGAAATTTACGCAATGTACAAATCCTTGCTACTGCAAGTTTTTTTAATACTCATTTGCTTGTCTCCATTTCTCCTCAGTGACTCAGAGCTTAGATTGCAGCTATTTAAACCCTCCAAAGATATTTCTGGATAGAAGCAGGAAAGGCATGAATGAATCCAATGCTAGGGGAAAAGGAGCATGTTTTGATTCTTAATGTTCCCAGACGTGAATACTCAGGAATTACCAAAACAAAACAGAAGTGTTATTCAAGTGAAACTAAGCAGTGGAATGTTTGTCAGCACTTCCTTAAGAAATGCACTTGTTTACCTACATTTCAATTTCTACATGAAGAAACTTCTTTCCCAGTTCTGGGAAAGATTCTCACTTTTAATTTCATTCTTTATATACTTTAGTATATAAAAATAATTTCATTCTTTATATATTTCACTATATAAAGTATGAAAGTATATATTCTTTTAGAACTACAGTAGAAGACCTGACCTGGCTTCTATTTCCAGTGCAGGTGTGCTGAGCTAGACTGCAGTTGGGAATATGTCTTTAAAGAAGACTGCACTTTGTTTCCAGTGCTTTGTTTGGGATTCTGTATTCTGTCATCTTTCTAATCCTGAAAAGCAGATTATAGGCATGTCCCACAAGGGTTACCTTGCCATAGGGTACCTGATCCATTAGTGATGCCGAGCTGAGGGGAGAGCATTTATCTTTGTCTTTTTGGTTGCCTGACAACTATTAAGAAACTACCTATGCAGTTGACTAGATTCTGTGACTTCTTCTTCGGTTAAACTCTTAGTTGAGTCTCAGTGAAATTAATAAGATACTAAGTATATTGTTTACATAAGACTCCCCTTTCCATTGTGCTTCGCTTTGCATGTATTAATTAGCCTCCCTGGTGTAAAGTGAATTATTCTTCTGTGACTCTGCAGGGGACTGAGTCAGCAGCTCCTTCCAGAGGGAGCAAAGGCTGTGTTGTGCTGCTTCAGTGTTGTGCAACCAAGCACAGGGGTGATGTGTCACAGCCTGGGGGAGGTGGCAGCCCCTGCACTGCTGGGTACAAGCTCGGTTTGGTGGAGCCGGGGGTGAATCCCACAGCACCCCTCCTGACAGTCCTAAGGGGAGAAAGGCACATCACTCCAGGGTGTGGTGGTGAAATGGCAACTTTATTAAAATGGCTCCTGCCTCTTATATGGCAGGGGGTTAAACTTTATAGAAGAAGAGGTGGAATTTAGGAGAAGCATGCAAAAGAGAACCATGTAGGGTAGAACACGGGGCGGGTTTGATTAACCAGTGGGGAAACAGGGATCATGGCCGTGAGGAACTGGGGTACAAAATAAGGGAAACCATACAGTCAATTATAAAACACAACATAAGACTCAAAAGCATATTCTCAAAATGTCCATAAAAGTTCACATCCTTTTGTCTTTGAGAGGAGGAATGTATTTGTTATCTCCAACACCCTCATGTCTGGGAGGCATCAGGCACCGAGTCCTGCTGACAGCAGAGATTCCAACAGCCTCAGCATGGCCATGGAGAACAAACAGTGCAGCTCCTGTATCCCAGTCCTGAGTGCACACACCTGTGCAGCTCCTGTATCCCAATCCTGAGGGCACACACCTGTGCAGCTCCTGTATCCCAATCCTGAGTGCACACACCTGTGCTGCTCCTGTATCCCAATCCTGAGGGCACACACCTGTGCAGCTCCTGTATCCCAATCCTGAGGGCACACACCTGTGCAGCTCCTGTATCCCAATCCTGAGGGCACACACCTGTGCTGCTCCTGTATCCCAGTCCTGAGGGCACACACCTGTGCTGCTCCTGTATCCCAGTCCTGAGGGCACACACCTGTGCTGCCCCAGCACGGTCCAACGACCAGCGCTGCAGCTGCTCCCGGGCTTTTAAGAGGAACTGAGGAGCCTGCAGCTTCCAGAAGGTTCCTGAGCTTGGTCCATGCTGGTTGCGAGCTCTTTCTGTATCCCTGGGATGCCTGAGGTATGCACTTGGGACTGCAGATAATCCCATGGGAACAAACCTGGATGTTGTGGGGGGTGAGCAGCTCCCTCAGGCTCCTCCTGACCGGAGGTGCTGAGTTGCAGCAGGTTGGGGAAATGGAGAACTGCCTCATTTTCTGTGTATTAAATGGTTTTCTCACAGAGGGTACCCCAGGGGGACTTAAAAGTTCAGCTGATCTTCAAGTATATAAGTTTTTATCTGCATGCACAAGTCCCTAAATTACTAGGAGTTTTTGTTGTGTTTTTCAACAAATGTAAATAAATTAAGCACAGTGTTATGTGAGGCAATTAAATTCTCTGGTATAAAGCTGTCCTCGTTGAGAAGTCTCCATTGGGAATTACTGGAGCAGCAGCATTTACTTTTGGGCTTAAATAAGGTAATTAACAGGGATATGTGTGTGATAATGTGGTTGGTAATCAAGAGTGATTTGGAAAGTAAGGATTGTTTATCTGTTGTCTATACAAATTTGCAGTCAGCTTTAAGTACTTTTCCTAATGAACCCTAAATCTGAAAGAAGCCTTCCCCTATATTTTCTGTAACCCTTAAGCTGCCCTTCAGAAGTGCATATGAAACATTCAAATAAATTCAGCAGGGTTTGGTGCATAACCAACAAATTTTGGTGTTCCTTGGAAATGGTATCGCTCCCCATAGCTTTTGTACACTGGTCTGTTATATTTCCAGAAAAGGGAAAGATATTTGAAGTGACTCCAATGGTGCAGTGCTGGTGAGATAGCCCAGAGGCAGGTGGAGAGGCACAAATCTCTGAACAGGATGATTCCTCATCATTTCCCTCACCAGTGGTTTCCATTTCTTCCTCTAACATTTAAGCTGGAGAGTTGTTCCAAAGCCTGCTGCCATTAGTGAAAGGACATTAAACCCAGGAGCCATGGAGCTGCACCTGCAGTGTGTGTCCAACAGTGCAAAGGCTGCAAAACACTTCACAGATGAGGCTGATAGGCTGAGAAAAAGGCAAGGATCCCTGAGTAGTCTGACCACTTCTCTTTCACCTTTTCAGGCAGTTTTATATCTTTGAGAATTTCCAGCTGAGACTGGTTTTGTAGTCTAATCAAAGCATGGGCTTGGTTACAAACTACAGCATCAGATAATCTAGAGCTATTCCCTTTCCAATGATTAGCTCCCTTATACTGGGTTTCTCAATAGGAGCCAACAGTATCAGTATTTCACACTTCTTTTTCCTAGGAAAGACCCAAACAAACAAGAGTTTAGACAGATACTTAGATAACACGAATGGACTATTATTATATGTGCAACCCACCAGTAAGATTTATTTTTCTGATCTAAGAAAGAAAATTGTGCATTTGGGCTCAGTGCAGGGTTGGTCTATTAGATGTTGAGCTACTGTGGTGGCAAGTTGGAATCTGTTAAGAAAATCCAAGTGTAAAACTTTTTGCCCTTTTTTTTAATGGTTCAATATTACGTGAACTTTTGATGCGTGGCTGGTACAGTTAAAATAATTCTAATAAATACTGATATTAGAATTATTCAATGAAATGAACTAGTGATATTGATAATTTTTACCACCTGGCATAAGTCTGCAATCCAGGTTAAATATATTGTTTATTTTATTATGTTTTTTTCAGTGCTTAATTCTTTGTTTAGTAATATATTTTCATTTCTAAATCACGTTTCTATTTTTATAAACAGCATTACCATGGAAAACTGTGGTTCTGACATGCAACAAATATTTCCAATAAGACATCTATAAATATATTTTTGTGTTGATTCCTTTACGAACTAATTGTTTGGCAAATGTTAAGATTTCTGTGTCAAGCTGAGGTTTGCAGCTCCGTAGCCACTAGAAGGCACTCTAGTATAAAACTTTAACTGCTTACAAACCCTGCGTGTAAGGACAAAACATAAACAAACACGACTGGCTTGAAGCGATTTCTTTCCCAAGATAGCTGTGTTCAGTGTGATGTGAGATGATAACCTTCAGAACGTTGTTTCTCCAGCTACAGCAGAGCTTATGCCCACACTGCTGGAACTGTGCACGCAGAGTGACCAGCGTGCTGTTATTGCTGTCTCATCAGGGGCCACCCAAAAACCGGAGAGAGCTCGAGGTGCCTGACTTGTGTAGTTTGTGTGTGTATATACCCGATGAACTGCTGACATGTGCTAGCAGGTGGAACTTTTCACCCACCACTCTGCTTTCAGTTCGGGATGTCTCTGTTGGCTTCTGTGAGTGATGTTATTCCACCACTGTGTGTTTGGGTGACAGCAGCTGGGGCTGTGTTACCATTCACAGTTAAACACAGAAGCCTAGAAATGTGAATAGGTTGCTATAGTAACACCAAATTTTGCGTTGAGACTGGTGGCACTTGGAAATTGCTTTTGTTTATGAGATGTTTCCAGTTTAGTGACTTAGTTTGGAAAACAGTTTTCAAGTTACATATATCATGAATTTTTCTCTTCTCTTTACTTCATTTGTAACATTGATTTTCTAGTTCTACACATTGCATATTGGGTTAGAAACCCCCAGTCTTCTGGAATTCAGTGTTGGAACTATTTCAGTCTCAATGTTTTTGAAAGGTGTTCTGTAAAATTATTTATGGTGCCTTTGATACTTGCCAGTAGTTACTGAAAAAACATGCAGGACTATATATCCTGATCACAAAAGGCAGTTATATTGGAAGAAATCATCCAACCGCTGAAATTCAGTGTATGTCAGCATTAAACTTGATAGTCAGTACAGCTGAATGTTAAATGTCAAAATCTGGTACTTGAGAAATGCTTTTCTCATTTAAATGTTATATGATTTTGAATGAAAATATACTTGTTCTTTTTTTTTTTTTTTTTAGTTAAAAGTTGGCATTTTGACAAAGAAAATACATAATTAGGAAAATATAAAGAAGGTTGCAGCAAAAAAATCAGGAGATCTTGAACTTGAGCTATTTGTGCCTTTCATTAATCACAACTTTCTTCTTTTACCTCATATGTGATGTTTTATGAAGATTGGTTTTTTCCTTACCATACCCCCTCACCTTACCCTTCCTGAGTCTCACTAAATCAAGACATCTCTTGTGTAGTAGGAGTCTGAAAGAAATGGCTCAAACTCTGTCTGGGAGGGCAAAGGGAAAAACATCTTCCAAGAGATTTATTACTTAAATTACTTTTTCTTGCTATTTCTAATAAGTATCTGAATCATGATTAGTTGTTGGGGTTGGAACATGAGTCCCTCTGAGATCCTCCACTGGAAGTACCATGTCAAGAGAGAAACCCAACTGCTGTCAGTTTCAATAAAATAATTTTGCATATTAGGAGTCCTTAAAAACATTAATTCTCTGCTAATTTTTTTCCTTCATGCCTTCTAGTTTCAGAGAAAGATAATATCTCTGCTCTGGAGGAATGTGTCACATTTCATTGCTTTTTGACATAATTTTTTCCCAGTTGTAGGCAAACAGATTTGTGAAGATATGCCATAAGGTGCTCTTTCTATAAGTGAATCTAGAAAAGCAGATCTCTCTGTTTGGATGTCAATTAATTATAGATAATACTAGTTTATGTAGTGTGGTTCCAAATACATTATCCACAACGAATTCTGGTGCTGTCATTTCCATTTAATTCCCAGGGAACACTTGCTGAGATGGGATAAAGTTGAAATCAATGCTTTTGTGGAAGTGCAGGACTGTTTAGATGTACAAACACTTAAAACCCCAAAGAACATGTTTTGGGTTTTTTTTTTTCAAAAACTGGAAGTGTGAAGTATGGTTGGCATTAAATCCAAAGAATAAAATAGTTTAGTATTTGACAAGAAAGTTGCTTTTTTTTAACTTTGGAACAAGTGAATTCTTCCTGGGAGGGGTTAAAAAAACCCAACCAACCAAAAAAATAGGTGAAGAGGGAAGGTTTCTCGTGTCTTTACACTTGGCCAAAAGTAAGAAGCTGTTGAGGCAGTCAGTGCCCCTCCAGCACAATGGAGGGAGGAAGATTCAATCCACCTGCCAGCCAGGGGGTGTTGAAGGCTGGCAGGTGGGAGGTATCTCTGGGTAAGACAAATGCTCCTGCCTGCTTACATCAAGTAGGAAGTTTGTGAGAATCCCCAAGAATTCCTTGCTCCCCACTCCTCCCCTTCCTTTTTGTTTCTTCTCCTCACAGATGAGTTTTTATGCGGAAGAAGAAGCTTGATACTGCAGAAAGGATTTGATTTCCTTCACTGAGCCAGTCCTGAAGCATAATGTGAATCTCCCAGGAGAAAAGAAAAAGGTGGGTTAAGCAGTAGCAGTACCAGTAATGTATGTTTTGATGAGACAGTTTGGCTATAAGATTATTTGTTTACTGAATCAGAAGCCAGTGGAAAATACTGGTATAGTCTAAACTGCATGCCATGGAAGCAGAAATAGGAGGGTTCCTATTGCATCTCAGTTCTGTACATCCCAAATTGATGTTTGTGTCCTGTGTAGAACCATCTCCAGTTAAGGAGTCATTTGCATAAGCAGCTTATGAAAGTCCTGTGGTTTGTCCATGGGAGAGAATTTATTTGCTTTAGTTTTCTTGGGGGGAAAAAAGGAGTCTCCCTGGGAGTGTAATCAATCAGAATAATAATTAAAAAAAAATCAACACAGACTAATGTATCCTAGAGAAGTAGGGAAGCATGTGAGCTGCTTTTCAGTTTTTAGCCATGAAGTTACCCAAATATCCTTGGTCAGGAATGCTCCTTGCAAGGGTTCATGGCAGAATAAAAATAGGTTGTCTCAATATTGCTTATTTTACTGCTCTGTGAAACAGTTCCTGGAGAGAGGGAAAACCAGACGACTTTATCTTGCTTTATTAGAGTTGTGCTTGTATGCTCGTCCTTCCCTTAAAACATCCTTCCACTTTTCTGTAATCACTATTCCCAAAACTCACTAAAGAGCTGATTCTCCTCCAGAAGAATTAAAGCACCTACAACTGCTGTTTCTGAGCAGGGGTTGTTCTGTGGGACAGCTGCCATCCCTTCCACCAGGTGCACAGTTGTCACAATGAAGAGAGCTGCTCCCACTGAGGGTGAGAGTTCTGCCATTTAGTGCAGAGAGGTCAGAATTTCATTGCAAATCTTCATGATAACGTGATCATTTGTGACTAAATCATATCTAAATGGATGCTACACACAGTGCTATTTTTTTCTTTTAATCATAAACACCCAGGAATTTCTGTGTCAGCTGAGACCATCAACAGCTGAAGACTGTTCATATTTTTCCAAAATAATCAGAATTCTAGCAGCACTGCAGGAGCATTGAGCCAAATAGAAGTGAAGATGTTTTAGTTGCTCTGAAAATTCTAGAAGAGGTTTTAGATAAACTTTTTGTATAAGCTTATTTATATAAGCCTTTTACATAAAGCAAAACTAACAATTGCTGAAAATTGAAAAGCTTCCTTTGCATTTTTCCTGCAGTTTTGGATAAGATATTAAAATATTCTATCATTAAAACCATTAAATATGGCTTAATTTGGACAAAAAAATCCCTAATTATTGTGGGTTTGAAAGATGACAAGAATGAAAGGCCTTCCCCTGAAGTGCTGGAATTCAGGACCCAGGTTTGAGTGGGTTTCTGTATCACATCTTTCAGGACAGCTGGCCAGGAACTGGGGCAGAAGAAGCCCAGCAAACCTAATCAGAAATGTGGGCTGATAAGAGTCTAAACTTTTCAGTAGCATATAAGGATTTCTTTGATGTAACTTGAGTCAGAAAATGGCTTTAGAATAGAATTTCCTGTGTGCAAACACTCCCACTTCCCCAAACAAACAGAAAGGCAGAGGAATTGTTACCTTCTGCTAAACAGCAAATTATGGGGATATCTCCAGTTTAAAAGGAAACAATTGTGGGCTCCTACATTGGTGTTTTGTTGTTTGTTTGTTTGTTTTTCATTTCTTTCCCATCTTCATGTATTCCACATAAGCAGCAAGTTCTAAGTTACTTTAGGAATATGGTACTCTTCTTCTCTGTTTGCTTGTTTGTTTTGTTTAGGTTTTTTACAGCCAAATTAAAGCAAATGAAAGACAGTTTGCAGTCTTGAATTACTGCTTTCCATAGAGAACTCCATCCTCTTTCTTCACTAAGAAATCTACTGTATTTTTACAGCTGTCTGGACCTTTTGGACTATTTGAAATATGAATGCATAGTAAAAAAGTGATATTTGGTTCTGTCACAGTAGAGTAGCTATTCTATGCCCACTTGGGCACTGCTCTTCCTATAATGGATCATCATCAATGTTCAAATGATGGATTTTTCCTCGAGGTAATCACTGTGTAAAGGAGCAGGGTTGCATTGCTCTTTCACTTGAATCAGATCGTTTTTGTGTAGAGGTTTTTATTTAGAAATGTATTGAATGCACTCATACTACAGTAAGAAGATTAGAATTCCTTGGGAAGACATTTAAAACTATTTCCATGCTGGTAATCACCAAGACTTTTAAGTGGTAACTACAATAAGTACTCAGGAAGTGGTAGTAAGTGTTAGGCTACAGAGAGGAGAGACATTAAATGTCAGTGTGCAGATGTAAAGCTGCCAGTGTAGCTCACTCTTGATCTGCAGCATATTGCCATGGTTTGAGTTTTAGACCTTTTTTAAGTACAGGCTACTGATTCATGGTGCCCAAGTGCGGGTATGTCTCAGTGCCCATGTTCAGATAATACCAGAATTATTTGCCTTCTGAAACTGCATGTAATTGTTGCTTTCCTAAGAAAGAAAGAATCTGAGCTCAATTCTGTTGACTGCATGTGTGAAAAGAGCTGGCTGGGTACCTGTGAGCTCTGTCTCTTTTTCTTCTGCCACGGCTCTTATTTTTTGACTTCCTGATTATTTTGTTTTTAAAAGCTGTCTACACAGCAGGATAACCCCATTCTCTTCTCTGTCCACACTTACCCCCCCCTCCCCCTGATAAGAGGTCAAGCCTTGGAAAAATTGCCACCTGAAGCAACCCACTGACCTCTGCACCAAACTGAACTCCCTCACACAGTTCATGTGTTATATTGATGGACAGTCACGGTTGCAAGATGCCCATCATTTCTTGTGTTTGCTGGCAGAGAGAATGAATCATATTACTGGGATAATGAACCATTTAATGGCTTGTGTGTTGATTTATCAGAGCGTGCTGGCGAGGCCAATTTAAAAATATAAAGCCATAAGTCACAGTGTTGCTGCATATGGCCCATTGAGGCTGCTTGGCTGCCTTACCCTGGATTGCTGTGTTAATCAAGGTGTCATTAGGGTTTGCAAGCAGTGAAGTGCTTCCTTTTCATTCTGGTGTGGCATTTATTCAAAATAAGGATCCTTCTTTTTTTTTTTTTCCCCAGGTTTTGAAATGATTTAACGTAATAAAATCACCCTTTTTGTCTTTCATAGTGAGGGAGTTTCATCCTGAGCTAAAGAAATGCATCAGGGCACAGGGATAGGCTGTACAACATGGTAATTGATCTGGTAAACTGGCACTACACTGAATTGGCTCCTCAGTTCAAGACTGCGAAACTTTTGTGCCCTTACTTTGATACTTTAATAAGAAATACATACATTTTATCTTCTAAAAACAATATCAGTGCCCACTATAAGTGTGAAATGATTGCAGGGAGATCTTCACTAAGATGACCTTTTCCATGACTTTTCTTTTTCCAGAGGTATGAATTTTATTTCTTCACTTTAAAAATAGTTTTGGCCTGATCTCTGGTGGAAGCTGAGGGAAGAAGTGTGGCCTGGAGTAATGCTCTTGCTTATTAACTGTTGCAGTGTTAACATTGCATTTTAACTGCATGCAACTTCCTTAACCTCTTTCCATAGAACACAGGCCAGTTTTTTGGCTCGTTCCAGCTAGTCCACACATTTCTTTAAGTGTGGCACCTGAATGCTGTGCTGGAGTTTTCCAGCTGAGACCTCATTATTCTGTATAGAATGGAAAGGTTCTCCCATCTGCTCTTCACACATTGCCCTCATACAACAGCTTTAGTCTTTTTAGTCTTGTTCAGCTTGTGACAGACTTGGAGCCTAAGTATAAGCAGGACTTAGTGGTCTTCATGCTTAACCACTTTCTCTTCTTTCTATGTTAGTGGCTGTTGGTTATTTCTGGTTTTGCATCATTCCTTGAATTTAGAAATATTTATATTTTAATAGAGACTATTTCCAACTCTCACTCTGAATTCTAAACTTGTTTCACAGCATGACTGCAGTCCTTAACTCTGTATCAGGTGCATCTTTGGTTAGTTAAGAGTGATTGACAAAATTACTGACAGACCTCGGTGAAACCTTCCTGATGTGTTCTTGACAGGTAATAACTAGTAACTGTTTCTCTGAGTGGGGTTGTTCAGCCATTTTCTCTTATCATGCAACAGTTTTATCTTGATTGGATTTCCCACCTTGCTTAGGACTGTCACGTGAAGTGCTATCAAAAAACCTCCTGCAGACAAGTTACAGGAAACCTGATATTTACCCAATATCCAGATGCACTGTTACAGAGTAAAATTAAGGTAGTTTGACTTGATTTATTTTAAAAGAAAAAAAAAATCAATGTTGCCTGCTCTATAATTGCTTTTTATCTTCAGGAATTTATTGATTGTAGGAGGGTATTTTGTTTGTTTTGCTGGTGGTGTTGATGCTTTTTTTCCTGTTCTATTTTCTGAGTCTTTGTAGAGCTCAAATCAAGCTGTGTAATGACTTCCCCAAGTTCTCTTTTGGAAGATCAGCTCCTCATTTCTCATTTTCAGTGTTCTGGCACTTTGTTTGTCTTCAATGGGTTTGCAGAGCTTACAACTAGATTTCTTGGCAACTGAAATATTTTAGGATGAAATCTTTTTGTCCTAACCAATTTAAAAATGTGAAACCAGTCAGTGTACTCAAACCTGGTCCGTTCTTACCATCTGACTTTGTTCTCTGAAGATTTTCCTGAAATAAATGCTGTGACTGAGTTCCTGAACACATTGATCAGATTCTGTTCAGACTTAGAGTTTCTATATCACAGCTGTTTCACTCTGCAAAACATTTTGCCAAAAAACTTAACTCTTTGGCCTTCCTGTAAAACTCTTGAGCACATCTGAATAAACTCTTATGCTTGCCCAGGGAAGAAATTCCACGTATTTGCTTTTGTCCTTGCACTGTTTGCCTGTTCATAAGGAGACAGTAGGCCCTGGGGTTCAAGTATAAATGAATTATATGGACATTTTTCACTGGTTTCCTTTTAATTTAATAGAAATTCACAGGTTTACTGACTGAATTCTTGTCAGATAATCCTTGCAGTATGTTTTGTGAATTGTCATCTATTTTTCATCTTTGCAAAACACAATTTGTCCTGAAGTGTATGATAAATTTGAATACTATGGGATCATGCAGTAAGGGTCCATAAGCTTGATAGTTCAGAAATTGGTGAAAGAAATTCAGTCTTATACGCAACATAAAAAGGATCTTCCTGATTTTTCACAATGAGTACCTTTGTTCTGGAGAGATCAAGTAATAGCAGGGTAGATGCAGGAATTATCCACCACTGTAGGATCTGTGGTCTGAAGTGAGCACACACTTGGATTAATGAGCATGAATCAGGCCTAGAAATCCATTACTTTTCTGCCACGGCGTGTGTAATTATTTACATGCATATTAGACTATTACTTTACTTCCTCTTTCCCAAATGTGCTGTTCTCTGTAGTCCAGTTTTTAAGTCTTTTTTGTTTTCCTTGTAACATACTAAAATAGCTGTTAATGTCAGATAAAACAGCAAGAAGAACCACATAAAGACCTGTTATTAAATAAATTGCAAAGACAGAAAAAAGAACAGCTCTTTTCTCATCCTAATTTGGTGGCCTCTAGAGATCAGTATAAGTGAACACTTCAGATGCAGCTAAACACAGAGCTGTGCCTAAGCAGGAGAACAAAATCAATAGGCAGCAGATGAAAATTATTGTGTTTGTTTCCATATAAATAACTACTAGATGTTTCAGAGTGTCAGTGATGACAGTTATTATCTGGCAGGTAAAACTTCTTCAAAAAAGGGGCTTTCAAAGGAATTTTGCAAGTGTGAGAAGTGTTTACTTGCATTTATCTGGGGGTGTCACTATGTTGATTATCAGTAATTAGTACCTGCATCCTGCCAATGTGGTTGACCCATTCCAGTGTGTTCTGCAAACGATTAGATCTATTTATTTATTCACCAAATGCAGTCAATACTGCCAGATCTTTGCAGTGAAATTCCTCATCCTAATTTTGATCTTTGGTATTCACACGAGTCCTGCACTCTGTCATCTTGTGCTTTGTTTAATAACTAATGATTTATTTTTTCTTTGAGCTAACTCATTGATTTTCTTTCCCTATCCAGTTCTGGACTGAGAGTTCCAGTTAAAGGATGGGCACAGCTAATCTCCTAAGTCAGCAACTTTTATTCATGTAGTTTGTACCTACAAGTTAAGTATAATGGTCTCTAGCAAGAGTTTCTTCAAGCAGAAGCTGAAAAATAACTTGTCAGAGCTAACAATAGTGAATGATTCAGAGTAAGCCGAAACTGATAAGCTCTGTTTGCATGAGATTTTTGCTTTAACATCTGTGGCTCTTCAGATGACTCCCCCTTTTCCCATCACCAATATTCCCTGGATTTTGAGGAAGTAGTCTGAGTCAAGTGTGTTTGTTCAAAATGAATCTCAGGTGACTTTTTGTTATCTTTGTCAATGTTTCAGTTCATTGTGCTGTATTATTTTCAGCAGATTGACATTGTTTCAAAAGTCCACCAGAGGGTGGCTGGGCACTGAACAGGCTCCCCAGGGCAGTGGTCACAGCACCAAGGCTGACAGAGCTCAAGTGTTTGGATGATACTCTCAGGCACATGGTGTGACTCCTGGGTGTGGTCCTGTGCAGGGCCAGGACTTGGACTTGATGATCCTTGTGGGTCCCTTCCAATTTGGCATCTTCTGTGATTTTCTTTTTTTTTTTTTTTTTTCAGTGAGTGCATGTAAATTTGTGCTGTTTACCAAAACCTCGGTGATGTGTTCTTTGTGCACAAAGAAAGGAATTTTGTAGAAACTGTGGGCCCAAGAGTCTTGACTAGAATATATACATAGAAGATTGCCTTTGGCTATTCATTAGAAACAAAAAAATAAAAGGAGGAACAAGCGCCAGAATGACTTCTGTGGAAAGAAATTTCACTTAAATTAGTAGCACAGTACTGGCTTCTAGTTACATGGATGTCAGAATTATGACTGTAATGGCAGTTTAAGTTGATGGGATTTTAAATTGAAGGGATAAGTAGCAGTGATGAGTTATATTTGCCAGAAGGAGAATAGAAATTGTTATTCATTTTTCCTAAGATTCAGTAAGTCTGTGGATTTCCTGTTCAATATGCAAAAGAAAACAACGCACATACACACATATATATCAGTGCTCAGAGTTACTTTTTACTGAATAGTATATGCAAATTGTACTATGTTTATCTGATAAAAGCTGTGAATATTTCATTCCATTAGAGGGGCAGTGTGTCACTTTTTCCCCAAATGCTGCTTCTTTTCAAGTGCTTCTGCTGCAAAGAACATAATGGGGGGAATACAAATGGACTCAGCCCCGGTGCCTGCATGCCCAGCAACACCCAGCAATGAGCATATGTGTGTTCTTCTGTTCCTGGCTCACCATAAATAGTGTACAAAGAACATAATCCATCAGATATGGTTGCTGATTACTGATCAGCCTGTTTGGCAAAACCACGCTGCACTAGATTTCTTGTCTGAGGGCAGATTAAAGGTATTAATAACAAGCAACCTGATTGCAGAGGATTTGTAGCAAGCAGCTTTGAAATCAAATGATATCAAGGGTACTGCCTATGACAAACTGGAGATGTGCTGTGAATCCCAACGTGCAGCTCATACAAAAGCTGTTGAAATTCTGAAGTGGGCAGACTCCCACACAGACAGGAGCTTGCAGCACCCAATCAGTTTAAGAGGTAATGCACAAATATATTATTCTTCAGGTTGAAAGGCTTCATATATGACAAACTGTAAAGGTTTTCAGATGCAGTGTTTTACGAGGTTTCAGTAATAAAATAACTCATTTTAATCTTAACAAAAGAGCTGTCATCCTTTATAGCAACACAGTATTCTTTAAAAGTGCCCAGCAATCTAATGAGAATAGCTCCTATTTGAGCAGTGCTATGTTACATCCCGAGCAATGTTCATAGTGTCTTGATCTATAAAACTCAAACTTTCAAAGCTGCAAGTGATAAACAGGACTCAGTTGTCTCTCTTCATTCTATAAATGCATCTGAATCTGCAGCAGGTTAAACATTTTGAGGAGTAAGTGGTTATGGAGAATCACTGGTATGGGTAAAATGTATTTGGAAACATGTCAGCTGTTTGAAATAAATGTGATACAGAAAGAATAACAACAGGTTTTGATTTGAGGACTCTGATATAAGATGGCTGCTAATTTCAGACATGTTTTATTTCAATGGGGTACCTCAGAAATTAAAGTATTTTTGGGGGGTTAGATCAAGTTTATTATTTCAGTCTTACATCAAAATCTTAGCCCTTTTTAACCTTATTTTGTGCACATTGCTTTAATAAATTTAAATCAAACTTAGAAGTACCCTTGAAGATGCTTGTTACAACTGCTATAAATACAAGGAAAACAGCCTATTATTTAACAGAACCTTGTTTTTGTCCAGCTTGTGAGTGCTTTTCTTCTTTAGGTCCTCAAAATATCTTGTTTCTCTCAGTTGGGACACATGCTGTGCGTACCTCCTGCAGGGTTTGTGGCTTTTCTTTCTTGTTTCTCCCTTCCTATCTCAGCTTGTCTCAGAATGACAGAGCACACAATCACTAAATCAGCATGATTATTTGAAAAGAGCATTTTTAAAAAGTCAGTAGCAGTCCTATGAAACTCAGGAGTGAACAGAAGTTCCATTCAATAGGATAATGTTGAAGAATTATTTTTTTGTGTCAAATTTTAGGAATAGATGCCAATGTTCTACTACAGGTTTACTCCTTCTGATCTGTAGTTCTCTATGACACCTCCAATGTGTAGAGCTTTTGCAAAAGCCAGTGGGACTTGTGCATATGGAGTAAAATTCATTATTTAAGTGACCTGTTGTGTGTCAAATAATTATATATTTGGAAGGGAGGCCTCAAAAAAAAAAAAAAAACAAACAAAAAACCAAACCAAAATAACCTCCTCAAAGCAATGCACCAGAAAATACTCTTCAAGTGTTATTTGCTTATGAAATCATAATTGGGTTGTTGAAAGCTGGGACATCAGTTACACAGATTTCTGATTAGAAATCCTCCTGTGGAGTCAGCCCTCATGTGACACGGGGGTGAGGAAAGAATATTGGCTCCTACATGAGGCCAGTGCTTGGCCCCTTGGGAATTAGCTGGAAATCAATTGTCAATGATTGTAGAAAATACCCTGGTTATGGATCATTGAACTGACTCTAATTAATTTAAGAGACTGACAGGTCCTGGATTACAGAGCTGCCTCACTCAGCTGGCAGCAGAAAGTAAATGCAGTTTGGTAGCTGTTGTTTGGAAGTTTAAAAGATAGTTTTAGGTGTTTAAGGAATACTTGTTGTTTGTGTTTGGTGGTGGTTTTTTGGGGTGTTTTTTTGGGGGGGGCTTGGGGTTTTTTTATTTGTTTGTGGGGTTTTTGTTTGGTTTTGTGTGTGTTTTTTGTTGTTTTTGTTTGTGGTTTTTTTGGTGGGGGTTTTTTTGTTTGGTTGGTTGTTGTTGTTGTTTGATTGGTTGGGTTTTTTTCTTATGCAGTCAGTTGACCTGAAGGTCCAGGAGTTTGTGTTTTCTGTATCACATAAAAAATTCAGTTTTTTCCATTTCTACCTGTAGGAGGAGCACTGTATCAAGTGGTAAATTCTGTAAGGAAAAAATGATTTCCTGAGTGTACGTTACAACTTAGTTTCAAACTGCAGAGTTCTTGAAGAAATTGGTTTCTGCTCTGAATAATGTCTGGGAAGATGCTGGTTGTTCTAATCAGTTCTGTGCTCCTTCTGAAGGGAAAAACCTTCCTGTGTGGAAGAAAATGCTTGCTGGAAAGCTGAATGTTAAAACACAATTTTGTAAGTATTTAAAAAGAAAAAAATCTGAAAAATGAAAATATATTTTCAAATAATCACCGTGTTTTGCTGTGTCTACATTACAGCATTTCTGTGTTCACAGAAAACATTGACCAGTTCAACCAAATGTAGTAGTATGAAAAGCACCAATTTAATAAAAATTGGAATCTTTAGTAGAGGTATCTGTGACAATGAAAAATTCAGAAAATAAACATTTTAGTTGGAATTTGGAAAGATTTGTAAAAGAAGTTGCCTTACTGGAATGTAAGGAAATGCTTTAAGTTGAAAATTAAACTTCCAAAATGATCTTAATAGATCACGAAATATTGGCTTCTTTTGGAGTTAAAAGTGTAAGAGGACCCAACTGGTGGATATTCTGCTTTTAAATGCAGTGATGTTCACCTTGGTCTTTCATTCTTTCATGTCCTGTGAGTATCTAAACCATTAGAATATACCCAGCTTCTCCTTAGCTCTGACAGTGCTGTGTGGGAACTGCTTCAACTTCAATAAACAAGGAAATACTCCTTGGATGAGAGGGGGAGAGGCTGGGTTTGTACCCTGGTTCTTCCCTTCTCCCCCCTCCCCAGCCCTTTTCTTTAAATTAATTATTTTTGTTCCGGATCTCACTGAGTTCACTCTACTTGATGATGATGACAACAATCAGTAGCTTAAACGAGGGCCAGGCATCTGATGACTCTTGTGACACTGCTTTGGGTCAGTGACCTGTTAATTATTTAACTGTTTGTGGTTGAAAAAGTGTACATCAGCAGTAGGTATCAGATTTGAAATATAATCCTGATTCAGCTGAACTCTAACAAAGCTGGAAAGTTAAAAAAAAATAATAAAAAAAAAGGCTCTGCAAGGTTTAGCATATTCTGCCTGTGCCACTTGTAAGAGAGAAGTTTTATGTGCTGTGAAGTTTCAGAACTAATTCCTTTGATTTGCATCCTACCTGCCTGTGGCAGTGCAGGCTTGGGCTGGGAAGGAGTGACTGCATTCCATCATATGATAGCTGGATGTGTTGGGCCTGAAAACAAAAAGTGCTGAAGTGGTGGTAAATAAAGTCAAATAAAATTCAATAGAATTAGAGATTTTTAAAACAAAGCATGAATTGTTTATGTACCTTCAAATACTTAGTTGATAGGTGTATGGGGAACATAATTTTCATGTCATTCAATTCTTTAAATGCCTGTTTCTTGAAAATACCAACATATTGAAGCTTGAAGTGAAGCCAATAAGTGTTTTAACCTTTCCAGATGTCAAAGGATTTTTAAACCTCCTGAAACATTAACATTACCACTGGATAAATGGGCTAGGTGTTCCTTTTTTATTAAGGAAAAATAACATCACTATAAGGGACAGACAAATGGTGGGAAATGTGCTTAAATCCCCACTTTGGTACATTTAACTGCTGTTGTTGCCTCAACACAACTATTGGTACTAAATCAAATGCATGTGGAAGCATCATGTTATTCAGCAGTGTGGTGTGATGTGGTGATTGAGCTGGCTTTGGTAAATGTGAATTAGTGATGGCTGTATGTGTCATTGTATACTGGTAAGCAAATAACTGCCTTTTTTATAATTGGTCTGCTTCTGCCCTTGAAAATATTTGAGCCCTAAGGAATGAAAACTAATGACAGAAAGAGGTATGAATACCCAGGGAGCTAAGGGTAACATAGCAATCTGATGTAAAAATTTAATGAGCTTTCTTTTGACACTGTGATTTGTTTTAGCAAATTTGTCTAGTGAACAAGGCCAGAAGCTGTATGTAAATGAGCTTTTCTTGAGACTTGTGCTTGCCAGACAGCTGCAGGGAGTGTTGGGGTGATGAAATGATACTGCACATAATGGGGTTAATGAAGATTACAAGTTACTTCCTTCAGGGAGGTGTACTCTGTTCATTTTTTCTTTTGTTTTAAGAAAGCTCATACTGAAAGGCAGAAGTTCAAGCCTGTGTTTAAAGTATTGTGATATCTAAGTGGTGTTTGAGGCAATATATCACAAATTGCAGGTGGCTAATTAGCTGTTGTGCTCTCATGTGATTTTTTGGGTTCTCATGTGATTCTTTGTGTGTGTACTCTTCACTTCAGAAGCCAACATCATATGAGCCAGGCTGCACCTTCCTTTACAAATGTTTCTTGTAACTCACAACTAATCCAAATGATTGAAGAAGAAACTATTGGGCTCATCCCTAGGCCTGTGGACACCTTTGCAATAATAGATACAACACTTAGAGAGGACAATATCAAAAATCTGTGAGTTGTTATTTAGACACGTGGAAAAAAATTCTGAAAATGTAGTGATTTGAGTCTTTAGATTAAAAAAAAACTTCTGATGTGCTTATTTACCCAGGAAATGAGTAGACAGACTTGAGAAAAGCCTGCTTCTGTCTAAATGTAAGCTGCCAGAAGACAGTACACTTCATGTACTTCCTATCAACAAAGACTTACAAAGCCGTTACCTCATGAAAATTAAATATTCTACATACTTCTCTGTCATGCAGTAAAGTCAGATTTTGAGAAGTGCCAAAGGCAGAAATCTTCAGTGCTTTATAGAAATTTGAAAGGAAGAATTGGAGGCATATATGTTTTTCTCATACTGGGAGAACCGTGCCCTGGATTTTTGGTTATTCAAGTGCTTGAGTCCAGATTGTTTTAAGTTTTATTTAGTGTATCAGGGATGGGGAAGAATTGCTTGGTTATTTTGCAGAAAAATGTATCACAGTCCATTATCATCAAGTCCAGTGCTCCACTGCCTTCAGAGATACACTGATCCTCTCTTCCTTTTCATTTCATTAAATCAGTTTGGTATTAAGCTATCTTTAGTCCTACCTCTTCCTGTCTGATTCTCCTGTGATAAATAAATATATTTGAAGACAGTTATCTAAGTGGTAATGTTGGTGACCTTGTCTGCTCCAGGTAAAGAAGGAAGGTTAGAACAACACCTGGAATAATTGCTTTTCCTTTTACGTTAACAAACTCATTTGTGTGTATGGTAAACACTTTAAAAACACATGTATATATTTATAAAACAAAAATTCCAGCAGATACTCCAAAGAGGAGCCTTTTCCTACCGGCAGCTTTTTAAGGCTTTTGCTCATTTGGAAGTCTTATACCTCATGTACTATTTGAAAAGATGGTGCCCACAGGAGCAAGATTATTGTGTGGAAAAGACTGCACTGAAATGCCCACTTAAAGCAAATCAAATATGACTGTGTATGTCTGCCAATTGCTGCTTGTTTTTGATGTTTTTATTTTCTTAAATTACTAATCCTTAGTGCTGTGCTCATGCACGTGGTTTAGGGAAACAGGTGATACAGGCTATAGTAGTTCACATGCTGAAGTAGAGCCAGAATAAAGACAGAAGGTGTTGGTTTAGTTTTAAATGAAGCACGGTCTATGAAATGATGTACCCCCGTGACAAGGATGGATAAACATACGCGTTTTGTAGTCAGTGGCCCAAGAACTAAAGCAGTTAGCAGTGCCCAAATGAAACACGAGAATTACTTACTAAACGTTTGTTGTTGGAGATAAAGAACACTTCTAATCGTTCCTGACAAAGGCTGGCAAACTGGTTTACTTGTAAAACAAAGACGTGTTGTGAGGCACTCTCAGTGCAGAATCTTGCAAACTACTTCACGAAAGAGAGGACAAAAGCTTCAAGTACATGAACCATGACCTTCAGCTGCTGCCCAAGTTGTGTGTCTAGAATTGAAGTTATACTCTGGATTTCTATTAGAAATTGATTCTAGAAACCATGAAGATTTAATGTTAGCTATTGTGTATTGCATAGAAATTTTCTTTTTAGACTGTACACTGTGTAATGTTAAGGGGGAAAACCACAGATTCTTCTTTGATATATGAGGAAAAAATTATAAATATTATACGTACTTAAATTTAAAATGCAATTATAAGTATAATGCGTATATTCAATTTTGTTTCTATTTTGCTTAACCATTCACTCCATATTTATAAAAAAAACACTTCTCATTTAGGTTACCATTTAAAAATTATAATATTCTGTAGAGCACATCTAGGAAATGACCTTTCTTCTCTTGAAATGCTCTAAAATTAACTTTTCATAGACTGTAAGTAGCACTCCAGAGACAGGTTCTTTAATGTACTGGTTATTGCTTTCAAAGTACTCTTAATTGCCTAAATTAATAATGACTTTTTTTTTTGTTCCTTTGGTTCTTAGAAGGGACAAATGATTTTAAATTACCCTCTAAAGAATTGACTCACTGGTCATCTTCTGATTACTTTTTACATTCATTATGAAATTTCAAGAAAAAAAAAAGAACAGCAAGGTCACCTTCAGCATGTTTTGGTGTTTGTGAGAAAAGCAAAGTGACGTGAACTCCGCTTAACCAGTTCTTGGGGAAAAAACAGAGACTGCAAAAACAGGCAGGGGGAACTAATGTCAGCTCTGAATGGCATCTGTGTGTGCAAAGCAGTGTGAGAACTCCAGACTTGTTTAGAGAAAGGTATATTTTTATTCATCTTAAAATAGTGATGTAATAACACTGTTATATAAACAAAGACCAATACAAAAAGATTTTTGACCTGATCTGAAAACTAGAGGAAAGGATAATCCTGTTTTGTGAGTTGTCTTTATATTTTTTCAAGAATGCTAAAGTAAAGCAGGTGTAAAATCTTCCCTAGTCTGGTTTTTTTCCTAGCCATAAGCTTTTTCCCATAATGTGAAAATCTGCATTATGGGATGTACATGGGTTTTCTGTACTCCAGCTGGCAGCTCAGAAGAGAGGCAGAAAAGTAGGAACTTTATTAATCACTTGGGAATCAGCTGAGTATGTAATTAGCTCAGAACAGCTTTTTAAAATGTTGCATATAAGGTATGGTAAATCAATTCCAGCTCAATAAATCAGGCTTGTTTGCAAACTTGAACTTCCAGAAGTAGCACATTGGGAATGCTGCTATACCAGCAATCTGATAGAAAGCCCTTTTCTGCTGGGTATCAGGGTCTTGGGTCCTTGGTGGCAGCACTCAAATTGAAAAGGGAAATGTGGGAAAAGAAAAGATTGAGGAATTGCAGTTCAGGTACCTTCAGGTGCTGGTGACAGACTGTGAGGGAAACTGTGTGTGGGCACTCAGGACCTGCTAACGACAGAAAAAGTATGAAAATATCTCCTGTGCTGTGTTAATTGTCACTGGGGGAGTAATAACAGAGTGAAACAAGTGGAGCAGGTGGAAGCAAAGTAAATAACTGTGGTAATTTCATGCAATGGTTTCTTTAAGAATTTTTCCCCTCTACTGCATTATAGCTGCTATTTTAATAATAATGTTAAATATTACTCTTAAACAAACCAGATGTATACTTTAATTATTAATTCAAAGAAAATTAACTAAAAAGGTAGGAAGACTATGAGTAGAATCTGGTGGCCTTTTTCAGTTCTTAGAATTTCCTATGTAAAGAAGCTTAAAATGGCTCTAAGTTTTTTTTGTTTTGTTTTGAGTTTGGGTTTTTTTTTTATCTAAATGTATAATATATTGTGAAGGTCACAACTGCATTCTGAATTATTTGGAGGGGAATTCAGCTTCTTTTTATGTGGGGCTTTCCCTGCAAGAATGCAAGGCAACAGTTTAATGCTAATATTCTTCTCATAATATCCTCTCTATTTTCGTTTCCTGTGGTTTCATTTTTGGTGGATTTTTGTTTGTTTTGTTTTGTTTTTTTTTTTGAAAGCCTGGCTGGCAGTTTCAGCAGTCCCAGTGCAGTGTGTTTTTCGAGACAGGGATTTGTCTCAAAAAAAGTCTGCAGTGGTTTGTTCTGTAGGCTTATATTCTGCTGTTAGAAGCCTTTTACTAGCCCTGCTTTCCACTGAACCACAGCAGGAATACTTCATGCAATTATGGCAAACAGCTGCTGTGGGAGAACTCGAGGTACTCCAGCTTTGCAGTCAAGAGAAACCTAAATTATGCAAAGACTCAGTGAATTTATTGATCAACAAAAGTAATATTACAATATTGTTATATATAAAGTAGAGAGATTCCTTCTATTGTTTAAATTTTAGCATGGTGGTTTTGCCTAGATAACTGGAAATGAAAATTCTCTCCTAGCATGGCAGAGTATGTATCACATATCCCCAGAGTCCCTCTCTTAATGTTTTGGATTTCTACAAGTGGAAGAAAAATCTTCTTAAAGATGATGCAAATGTTTAGATGTGGCTGGGTCTTCAGTGGTCTTTCAGTAGTGTGCATGATTTTGCCTGCTTTTATCTGCATGTGTATATTGAGCTCTTTCTGTGCGAGTGATGAGGTGATGAAAGGGAGAAAAGAGGTATATTATACATAGAAGAGCAATTCTAGGGAATAACAACTGAAATTTTTTGTGTCACTGTCATAAAACTGAGGAGGTTCACAGATATTGCATATTACAATACTTAACACAGCACAGTAAAGCAGAGATAATTTTTAGTTCTCTTCTTCCTATAGTCATAGTTCAAGTGGCTGTCTGAGATTGGAAAACGTGAAGCCCAAAGTGGCACTTTATTTCTCTGATCATTATCAAACCAGAACTCATTTTAATGAGAGATTTGCCAAAGATTTTTTTTTTTAATATGCTTTAGAAGATTAATCTCACTTTCAATAGAAATATGTATCTTATCTTAAAGTAAGAAACATGCTGCCCCAGCTGGGACTCTGAGTAATACTGCAGTTGGCTTGATTGCTTAGTGCTGCTTTTATAATTGAGACCTGTTAATTCTTTACATATTGATAGTGGGAATGGACTCTGATAAAGGCTTGTAGTGCCCTGCAGTTCTGAATCATTTGGTGGTTTGGGTTGGAAGGGACCTTAAAGCTCATTCAGTTCCCCCTGCCTTCCACTAGACCAGGTTGTTCCAAGCCCCATCTAATCTGATCTTGAACCCTTCCAGGGATGGGGCATCCACAGCTTCTCTGGACAACCTGTGCCACCGTCTCATAGTTAAGGATTTCTTCCTAAGACCTAAATCTACCATCTTTCATTACCCCATGACCTGTCAGTGAATGCTTATATGTGGGTGTTAATCTTCTGTTTTAAATGGTTTTCATCAGCTTTGTTTGAAAGAACTGATTTCCCACATACACTTTTCCCTGTTTTGCTGAAATTGCTCTGGACAATGAACTTGTAGCATAGCTGGAAAGGACATCACAGCTCAGTGTGAAGAAAGCCTTCTGACATCTGTGGCACACTCCATCCTTTACTCATACATGCAACCTTGAGGGATTTAGCAAGCAGCTGATCTGCCCTAACGTTTGAAATATAAGTTAGAGGGTCAAAATTGGAAAGATTTTAAGGACAACAATAATTTTCAGATAAATACGTGTGGGGTGTTTCTACATCTTTTTATTCTTTTTTCCTTATGACATTGTGTGTTGGTTCTTGGATATAGTGTTATAAATGTAGGAAAAATTAACTGTTTTTCTTACCTTGTAAGACACAAAAGCAGAACATATGGTATTAGAAGGAAGCACTGGACTTGCTGGAAAAGGACCATTCTAGGACTGTTGACCACACTGCAGGGCTTAGCAAATGGCACCTGTAGAATAGTTGCTGTTTGTGGAAGTTAGACAATACTCATAAGCCATTTTTGTGGATCATTAGCAGTCAGAGACTATTTTTGAAGTGATGTGTGCAATATGCAATATTTCCTCAGAAGCCTATCAAACAAAAAAAAAAAGAGATCTGATTAAAACAGTATCAGAGAAAGCACTGGGATGTGCTGTTACAACTTGAAATCTCAGACTGTAATAAGTTGAAGGGATGGCAAATTTTATGCTTCAGCAAGTTGTAAGGGTCTCTTCGACATTTTCAGCCATTAATAATTAGTTTATGGTGGTGATAGCTGAGTTAGTTCCTTCTCTTGCAGCACAGTATGTTGAAGCAGAGAAATCTGCTGGATGCAGATAAGCATTTAATGAAAGTCATTATAAAGTATCAGGAAATTGTTCGGAGACCTCCACTAAAGCTAAAGGTGAATAACCCCGGGAGCAAAAACTACATACTAATGGTCCAGCTACACTCACAACTTACACTCAATTGTTACTTAATAATTTATCACTAAGAAAGATTACATGATAGTGTGTTTCACTGCTGCATCACAGATTTGAAGTAAACTGTGTGTAAATTGAGGAGTACGTCCTTTTCCCCAGCACGGTCTCAAACAGCCATGGCAAGTGCCATTATCTCCTGCTCACTTTGGAAGCCTGTTTACTCAGGTTATTTGGGTTTATTTAAGTTAGTGACAAATGCAATCAATGTTAGGGATATTTTTATTTCTGCTGGCAGAAGACAGGAAATTGCCCTGCTCCTTTGAAATGTTGATAAGGTTATTTGTGGAGGTGTTGGGCTGTTTGCTGGTTAAACACCAGTATTGCTGTTTTCCGTGTTTTAAAACTGAAGTGGTTGTGGTCATGGAGCAAATTGGGGCAGAGCCTGGAACAGACTGGCATGTTTTGAACTGGAGTGTAGAGTTGTTAAATCCAATAAGCTGTTCTCATCTGGGCTTACTAACAGGAAACTTGGAATATTTTTGCAAGTGAGCTAAACATAAGCAGTGAACATTTTAAAGTGTACCTATATATATATATTGATTTTGTTTGTTAGCAAATCTCTGCAAAATATAAGCGTTCATTGAACCCTACACAATATTAAAGTTTCTTCTTTTACACAGTAACCTAATGCTGAAGAAGGTTCATCAGTTTTAGCACCTCACTAAGTACTGTATCTTACACTCCTCAAAGATAAATGAAATAGTTGTAACAGAATTTCAGATTTATGTGATGGCAGAAAATGCAGAAGTTAGCCTTTTGTGACCTCAGAGGTTACCATATGAGTCTGAAGGTGCATGCAATGATGTGGTTTGTCCTCCCTTGAAAGTGAAGGAACAAGGATGTTTTCCACAGAAGACTCTCTCCTTGGTGGCAGCCTTTTCACCAGCTGTCTGCTCTCATTTCTGCATTGAGTCTGCTCCTTGGTCAAAAGTCAGAATAAGATCTATAAAATCAAACAGTGATTTTTGAGAGGTGTTAATTCCTAAGATGTTATGATAGCTAGAAGGAATAATTTATATGGGAACATTTTTGGAGCTTTGTTTGTTTGTTTGTTTTTCTCTGTGAACTTGTCAATGATATGTACTTTTCCCTTTCTCTGTGTAGAAGAATTAGAAGAATGAATCCTTCAAGCAGAAAGTATAATCTGGTCCCTTCATTGTGTCTTCACAACCATAAAATAAATGCAATTAAAATAATAAAAATTATTTCTGGGGAGCTGTACACCTTTAAAATTCCTTGTTTTGCCAATGACTGGGGCTCTGCCAGACAATGCTGTAAATGTTCTGTTGCAGTTTCTGTAATGCATTTATTAAATATCTCATCAGAAACGTTCTCTCCTTTCAAATAGAAATGGCATATCCTTCACTGAGTGGGAAATTTCAGTGGGAAATTTTGACTGTTTATGATAAGAAAAAATGGAGAGAAGTGTGCTCTTGTAGAGGGTGGATGAGATGGTCCAGTATATACCAGTAATAAACTTCAGCTGAAAATGAGTGTTCCTAGAGGGGCAGAGTAATTCAAAAGACAGGTGGGATAGAAAAACTCTGTGACACGTTTGAGCAGCAATAAGTAAAATGCTTGCAACTGCTTAATTTCCAATTTTGCCTTGTTGTGTAATTAAAATACTTTAATTCTGCACTCTTTGGATAGCAGAGTGAACAATGAATTTGTGACATTCTGACTGAACAGTGAATTCTTTTTACATCTCTCTGCCTTTATATTTATTTACTTATCTACATGTGCTTTTTCAGTATCATTCATAGAACTTGCACATAACATATCTGACTGAAAAGGGATGGCTCCTAGTTCCTCATTATTTGTAAAGAAGCACACTACTGCTTCTTCATTCTGCTTACAATAAAAAACCAGGGCAGGATAAAGCACGAGTGTACAGATATGGTGCTCCCAAGGCTTGAATTGGCAACCAGAGCATGCATGTGACATCTCCAGAGGGAAAGGCTGGCTGTTAGCACGTGTTAAAGATCATACCACTGCTCTGCTCACTGTTCCAGCCAGGGCAAACTGGCACTGAAATGTGCTGTAACCAGATTTAGTTTTCCCAGTGTACACGTATTGAGAGACAGTGTAGGTGTACTGAGAAAAGGCTATCAGTTTTATTCTAATTTTAATATTTTGAGTATAGACAGTGAATGCTGTGTTGGGTAATAGCCTAACTAAAAATAATTGGCTTGCAGGAGAAGGTATTGTTTTACTGATGGTGTGTGAGATTTCCTCTGGAGAGTGTCACTGTCCCCTAATTTGCAATGAGATATTGCACTAGGATTCACAATCCAGTCTGTGTGCAAAGGGCAGGATTAGCAGGACCTGGGTCATACCCAAGAGACTTTATGCTAGAAATTTCACAAATGATGAATGTGCTTATCTTGGAAAATTACTTAGTTGATGCTCCCCGATTCAGCCACTGTGGGTATTTGTCAGTCCCGACCAGCATGTGGACACAGTCTCTGTCCTGTGAGGTAAAACAAATGATTAGCATGTTCACTTTTCTACAAATACAAATGAAATAGGTACAAATGGGACTTCAAACTGATACCACCTCACTTTGGAAGTCATATGTAGCTTTAGCTTAGGCTGACAGCAGGGGTACAACTCAGAGTAATTTTTAGAATGTTATTTGATGATAAAAGCCTGTAATGTGTGCTCCTGTAGTTGGGTATTTAGTTGCACTAATCCTAATTTCAGCGTGTGCTCCTGTAGTTGGGTATTTAGTTGCACTAATCCTAATTTCAGCGTGTGCCCCTTTTTGGAGTTGCTCTGTGTAAACTTCTGGGGAATCCTGAGAAGGAACAGGGGCAGCTCACCCAGCACACTGAGCACATTTCTTGGTGCATGACTGCGTAGGATTAGCTTGAAAGGACTGAACAGGTTTTTTTAGGTCTGTGACTGAAATTCAGTCTCTCTGTGAAGTTCATTTCTGTGCTTCAGCCAGTACTAACCCTTTATACACCAACATTGTGTGTAGGTTGAGTGGGAGAGGTTTAGAAACTTTAACACTGAATGTGTCTGTGTGTGCTATGAGAGGACACATGGAAAATAATTTAGCCTGTTGAAAGAAACAGAACTACTTTACACTGTAAGGGATTATGGAATCTAGCCTTGGAAAAATGGGATGCTGTACTTAATTGATTTCCCCCCATCAAATGCTGATCTGTCTGTCTTTGCCCAATTTAGCTTTGTCATTGAATTTGCACTATTCATCTTGGTTACAAATGTGATGGGGGTCTGTTCATCTTGTTAATAGTGCTTCAGGATTAATGCTTTGGGACCCAAGTCATGTCATCCTTTGTAAGAAAGCAGTGCCAGGAAAACCAAGAGTGGGAACTTCTTTTTCCATAATCAGTGGAAATTTACAATCAGTGGAAATGTTCTATTTCTTACTGTAGTTGAGTTGGCCAATTAACTGTATGTAAAGGTCATTCCTACCAAATGCTGAATGTAGGAAGTACATTCTTTGACAGAAGCAAGGTCACCTCTCCATATGTTTGCTTTCATTGTTAATAATATGCACATTTTTTCTGAATGTTTAGCTAAGTTAACATAATTATGTGTGACAGGTAGTTTTCTGAGTGATAGGGAAGTGCTTAGGGAGTGGATTTTTAATAACATGAAGGATCGTACTTAAGTTGAAAGTTGCAACCTGGTAAATAGGTTTGTACTGATGAGAAGAGCTCACCAAACAAGTCAGCTGAGGCAACAAATTAATAATTAAGGTATTGAGATGTGAGAATATATTAAAAAAGAGTTTAGGGCCCTGGTGGAAGTGGGAAAAGCTATTTTGGGTCTGTCTTGTTTTTCTAAAGAGAATAATTCACAAGTAGAGGTCAGCTATTATTAGAGAAAATGCACAACATACCTGGCTGCCTTTGTAAGTTCTCAGTGTCAGCCCTTAAGGACATGGAATGGGATTTTCATGTTTCCATAATATATCTGTTACTGAAACTATTTGGGTTCTCTCATTGAAAGTGCCTGAAAAACCATCTTATTCTAGGAAGTGTTAGCAAGCAGTGGTGTCAGATCCGGCTAAAGAATGTTTAGGCATCTCAAAATGGAAAACTTAAAAAGAAACATGCATTTCTTTTCCAAAGTCTGGTGCTTCATCCAGATATAATAGCTTTGAAATAATTACTGTTCAGCTATTTACAGTCAGCACTTTTCATGTTGTATGGCTGCCTTAAGAATTTCTGCCTGGCACATGAATTGGAACTGCTGATTTGACCTTTCAACCACCGTAATCCAAATCCCTCCATACAACTGAATACAACGTGGAAAAAATCTCACCATACCTTATCTTAAATAGCTGCAGTGATGGTGTCATAAGTTGGCAATATATTCTTGTGGGTTTTATCCTCATGAGAAAATCAAAATATTTTCTAGTTCTGACAATTGCTTTAGCTCCCAATAAAAAGATAAGAAGTCTCATGTTTTCTTGCTCATCTCCCACAAGCTTCTGTAAGGGAAGGCACAATTAGCATATATTTATTAATCAAAAATAATTTGATATTTTTGGTATTTATCATCAATTTACCATTTATGAAATGAGAAAAACAATACTTGCCAACTGTTCTATATGTTGACAGATGTATCCTGCCAATGCCTGCCTGAAAGAATAACTGTGTTACCTGAGATTTTGCTGTAATGCCTGTAAATGAGCATGGCATCTTTCATAAATACAGTATAGAAATATTCCTACATATATGACAAATCCTATTTAAATACAGCAATTACACAGAGAGGCTGGTAGTTTGCCTTTGGCAGTTTGGAGGCCACCTGTTGATAATTCAGGAAGAAAAAAATTCATGCATATGTTGCAGTAGCTTAGGTGTGAAGGGGAAACTGCTGTTTCTTTTAAGTATCTGAATACTTTAGATGTTGGCCACTTCTTTTCTGAGAGAGGAGGCTTACAGTGATAATTTTGTTTTTGATTTGCAGTTCTGGAGTATAACCTAGAATTGGAGGGAAAAGGAAGTTATGTGCTGGCTCTGGTGTAGCTGTGGGAATGAGAAGTTTCAACATCTGATACAAGTCAGGCTGTCATCAGTTTTGTTTCCAGTTTCAGTGACTTGAAAGGGATCTTTAAAAGACTTGATTATTCTGGGTTCTGCATCACTACCCCCCCTAACCCTGATGTGTCCCACTCTGCCTCTGTCCTGCTTCTTTGCCAGCCTTCACCTCATTTTGCATCTTTGCCTCACCTCTCCCTGCTGATCAGCAGGAATCCTTCGTGCAAAATTCCCAAGGGTTGTGGGTGGAAATGTGACAACATTTGAAAGGGGAAGTTCAGCAGATTTAAGGGAGTTGTTCCTTCTACCTTACTTTACCAAGCAGAATACATTTCATAAGTGATGCACTCTCTTAATAAATGTCATCTTCCTTGATGCAGTAAAGATGTTCTTGTGCTTTTTAAGTATTTGAGTTAAACACTCTTTTTCCTAAGGCTTGAAACACTATTGGTACCAATGGTATGTCTTGTAGTCATGCAGTGGTGGCAGCACATTTTGTTTCTATAGCATGGGCAGATAATTTATTTATGTTTCATGTAAAATAATGTAGCCAACATAATTAGACAGTAATTTGTGACTTCCAATGTAAACATTTTAGGAGCTATGTAGTCAGAAGCAATTGCTAATTAGAGAGCTGTTAGCTAAACATATATAATTGGGAACAGACTGACAGGCTATTCCAAACAGCAGGCTATTTATAACTCCATGCTGTTCTTAAATTATATTTTGTTTAATGGACTTTGGACAGTGCATAAAAGGAGAGTTTTGTGATTTGATCTGCACTTTAATTTCTTTAAATAAAATGAAACCTTGCAAATGTGAATGCCACACAGGCTAGCTGTGATAATTAAAAGGTATTATTAACTAGATGACTTTCTGGCTGAGCCATTTTCTAATTTCCTTAGGAGTGTGGACTCCCTGAAGAGAGTTATAAATTCAAGTATTACTTAATTACGCTTTTAACAATAAAGGGCACTTTAATCAGCAACCTCTCAGAAACCCTTCTCCTGTAGTCATTTAATCAAACAATGAAAAAGTCAAGAGATACTTTATATTATAAAGTCTTCTAAAAGTACAATGTACCTATTCACAGGCCCTAATTTATGTTGCATCTGTTCCTATCGGTGCTTACCCTTCAATATTAAAAAGAAATATTAATTTAACTGTTTTCAGATACCAGGAGTGATTTACTACAAAGATTATTGTCCTTTTTAAAGGAAAACTTGAAAAAAAAAAGGTATGTGGGCATCATGATCATACTCATGGATAGGGGTGAATACATGAATTCTTACAGTTGTCCACTAAAGGACTTGTTATGTTTCAGAAGGTGGGAAAACTAAATATACCCTGGAGACAATTTTAATGTTGAATGGGGAGGTTCTATCTTGAATTTTGAGGGAGAAATGTGTTGGTTTCTCTTTAGGACTGTTGTCTTTGGAAGCTGGGAGAAGAACTGATCGGGGTGCTGTGAGCCAGCAGCTGCCAAGACAATTTATGTGTAAACTGGAATTGTAGTCAAAGAGCAGCATTCCTTAGGTGTGGCTGTTCTGATAAGAGTTCCAGTAAAATCTAAACCCCAGAGAGATTTGCTTACATTTAAGTGTGGTTTGGCTAAAACTGGAGGCTGAAGCTGCCAAATAAATGTTACGTTTTAAGCATTCTAAAACTAAAAATGAAATTGTCTCAAGTACAACAAACAGATGTGAGGCAGTTCCTGCTAAAGCTGGTGGGAAGTTGAACAAACTATAGGATAACATGAGAGACCTCAAAAACCACAGTAGGATTTCAGAAGGGGGTAATATTTTAAAGCTCCTGTGTGTTGTCTGACTCTAAAACTGCAGGCAAAATTATAAAAATCATAAAAATTATCCACTGAGAATGTGTAAGTTGAGTGGTACATGGAGAGCTGTCATGCCAGAATGCTTTGCTGGTTCTGGGTCCTGCATCACTGGCCAGCACCGTGCAGCCTGACCACTGTAACTGTGCAGGGTAAAAAAATTGTAGATGATGTACATTCTCCTAATCAGCAAGATTCCTTTTAGTTCAGGATTCTGTAAAAGAAAAAAAAAAAAGGTAAATAAAAGGCTGCTTTTATCAAGCTGCATGCTGATGATAATTTTCAATCTGTGGTGCATAAATGGAAATGGAGAAAAGCTGAGATTTCACAAAATTTTACTAAAAAAATCTTTTTGCATTCATTAAGTCACTTCCTGTGCTTTGGATATCTTAAATGGTTTTGACCATAACTGTAGCTTCCCTCATTGAAATTACCCGTATTTTTGAAAGTAACATTTGAATGCAAAATGTTCAATATTGAAAAGTGGCTTCCAATTAAAAATCTAGAAACAGAAAGTAAGGGGGAAAGTTGATTGTATTTCTTGTCTGTTTTGACTATTTCTTTTCTCTTTGATGGTCTCAATTCTCTCATTAAAGGCCTGTGGATTATTTAAGCTTTGCTTATTGCTATGACTTATCCAAAGGTTTGGTGATTCAATTTAAAGTATGTTGGGTTCTTTAATTATTAAAAACCACCTTGGACATGATAGTTTCTAATTTGCAATTTCTAATTAAGGAACTTTAAAAGTACTAACAATAAACACTATGGTTAAATCAGCAACAGAATTGTTTTTAAAAGGCAATTTCCATTTCTTAGACTGTGTTAGTGTTCTGACATTTCTGGGCTACATTACATTACATTTCTGTAAACCTTATTAACTTTTTCACAAGCAATTAATTATGAAAGCAGTGGGAGTAATAAGACTTGATTTTCAGTTCATGGTTGGACTCTTATCTAAAAAGGCAAATCAGCAAATGCTGATTAAAGTTTTTCCTATGGTTGGGATGTTCACAACCCTCTCTCTGGTGTATAATGAGAATTGGGTTCATGTTGGAGCCTTTAAAAAAACTTCTGAGGATGTAACTGCACTGATTCAGAGATGTCTGGAGCACAGGTGAGCAGATGTGCACTAAGAAGAAATGCACATGCTCTCAGAATATCTGATTTGTGTAGTTTTGCTTCAACTCTGCCTGCAACAAACTGAGGGGAGGACACAGGACAACAGGCAGGAATTTCACTGAGCAGTTGGCCTTGTGAAATACTGAAGTTCATATTCTAAATGAGGCAATACACAGGTTTGAAATTAGACTTCTCCCATAAGTTCCTGGGTAGAGGGATGTTCTGGGGTCAGTGGGAATGACTACTAGTCTGAGAAATCTTCCATAAAGCTTCCTGCAAAAGCTTCCGTTTCAATAACTTGAGTTTGTGATGGCAAAAAATGTTCTCCATTGTCTTTCGAAAGGGATCTGAATTAATCCATTTGGACTAGGAAGGCACTTCCATCTTCATGATGACTTACTAAAAAAGATACAAAAAGCACAAGTCCAGTTCTGCATCCAAATAAGCACATGATAAAGGGAAGAGCTTTGTGATTGTTCGTGAAAGGGCAGCTTTGTCTTGAGTCCAGAGTCACTTGGCAACATTTGTTCTCTCTTCAGGTACTTATTTCTTTTTTTGAATCACCTGTCTTCTTTCTTGATTTTTGATACATGGTTTATATTCATCCCTCCATTAACATTTCCCTCTTCACACATTAAACATAATTTTGTGAATGTATTCTTGGAATTCTACCTGAGATGGACTATTAAACGTTGTAATTAGTAATGGCATCATTAATAATCTGAACAAGCCAATTAAGATGCATCTGTGAACAATGATTAGCTTTAGAAATGGAGCTATTAGAAACAAAATATATTAAATATTTTACAGATTCATTCTTTTTTTTTTTTTTGGAGGGGAGGATGTAAGGAAGGATTTTTTTTTTTTACTGTTTGAAATTTGGATTACTCTGGATTTCATCCTCCTGAACAGAGTCTGAGAAGATTCTGATATGAACACCATTTTGAGAAAAATACAGAAACTTTAGATTAAAGTTTCTTAATCTCTTTTAAAGTAAAATTCTCTAATTGAAATTTGTAATAACTAATACTAATTAGGTTGCAATGCAAAAGCAGTCTGTGTTGGTAGCTGATCAAGAGTGTGTATTCTTTCTCTGTTCCATGTCCTTATTTCTATTATTGGAATATTTTATAGCTAATTTTCAGATGCAGCCTGCTTATTATTTTGATTCAACTGGACTCAGAAGAATTTATCTCAAGTATCTTTGTTGCTTGCTTATTTTTATATTTCTACATGCAAGTAAGAACACACTGAAGTGACCAATTGGTCTGGAAGTCTTTGCTGATGGCAGCTGTTTACAAAATTCAGATTACTTTTCTTATTCTGAAAACTTCTTAAAAATACAGCTAATCCTTATTTCCAGCTAATACAAGTGACTTGATTATTGTCAGTCCTGTTTTGCTGGGAAAAGTTAAGTGTTTGCAGGTGCTTCAAACAAGATTTAGGCAAATATTGCAAAGAAATATGTGTAAATATATGTTATGGTAAACAGAGATTTTCTTCAACATATTTCTAATACCTGTGTGCTATTTCATCAAATTTATTCAAGAATTATTTTTAGTCAAAAAGGCATCCTTTCTATTTGCAATGGGTTAATGTACGTTAAGATTTTGTGAAGTTGGCTTTAGAACCATCAGAAAAAAGGAAAAAAAAAACAACTAGGATAAATATAATTTTTTTTTTCCTCAAATACCAAGCAATCAGAGGCTCAGCTAAGGAGTTTCTTGGATTATTAAGGGACCCATGTTTATAGCTAAGGAATCTGTGTGTGTAGTTTGATGCTAAAGGGCTTGATATTGGGAGACTTTAAATCAGTTCTATACTTTATAATTCATGGAAGTAAGAGGAGATCATGGTCTGGAGAGAGATGTATATTTTTATTTGGGAGGATGATGAGATTGATTCCTGTACAGGGTAGATAAATGTTTAGAAAGGCAGAAGTCACAGACTCACCACAGCTCTTAGAGTACGAAATATCAGTAGGTGCCCCTGAAAATCTCCCCAGTAAATATTCTCACTGTGGAAATCTCCAGAATAGCCCAGTATTTAAGAGCTGGGATTTTACACTTTTACTATTATGGATACTTTCCAATTGCTATTGAGGTTTGACTGTTTATGTTAAATAGTGATTCTGGGTTGTTGCATGTGGGACTTCTGCCAGATCCCTGGAGCTGGAAATAGAGAAAGGGGGTTGTGAGTGACTTCTGGAATAAAATCTAAAGACAGTTGAATAAAAAAGGCAATTATGCAAAATAAGGTGATATTCAATACAATTTGTACATGGAGGACCCAACTGTGTGCATTTGACATTTTTAAAGCATCCTAACATGTCGTTGAGAGCTTTCTGACAAATGTGTGTAATGAGGTTCTGTTCAGTCAGGGATGCAAGAACATTCTGCAACAAGAATTCACTTAAAATCTTGTTAGAGCTTACCACTGTTTTATTCTGTCTGGTATAAAACATGCAGTAGGGATATTGCAAAATGACTATTTCCTAACAACTGTAACTGTAGTAATTGAGGTTAGAATCTGAGTATTTTGGGTTTGGGTTTTTTGTTTGCTTGTTTGTTTTTGTTTGGGTTTTTTTTTTGTTTGGTTGATTCGTTGTTTTTTGGGGGGGTTTTTTTTGAGGAAAAATTGCTTTTTAGTTAAGAAAAAAAAAAGGATCAAAGGTAAAAATGGGCAATGAAAAAAACCTAAAATCACCCTTTTTTAAACTCCTCTGCTCCTCATAGTCTTTTTGGTATTTGGGAGAAAAGAAACCAAACTAAACCGAAAAAAATAATTGTCGTGATATTCATTTAACACAGTTGAAATGTTTTTATTGGTCAGAATGAAAGTTTCATAGAGAAGGTAAAGAGTTTATGTTTTTAAAATAATTCTTAATCCTCAAAATACCCATTGAACGTGAAAAAATATTTTAAAGAATCATGTCTCTCTTCTTCCCTTATTTAGAAAGGTTTATATCTGTAGCTATTTCTCCTTATTAGGAAAAAAAAATTACTTTGTTCCGTTTTTAATGGAAGGTGGGGGATATAACTCTAATTTGACCTACTGTAAACTGTAGTTTGATTCAAGCAAGTAGACCTGTGGTGAAATTACTTCCAAAATTACCTGGTGATTGCAGTTCAAATGATACAGCAGAGTAACTCCTGGGATTTTCCTGTCTCTTCCAGCCCCTCTTTTACAGCTTCAGCTGAATTTGCTTTCTTTTGGAGTTTGTCTCGCTAAATGTTTGCAAGTCTGACATTAAACAGTGCCTTAAAACTTTCTGGAGTGATGTGCTGTGTCTCCCATTTAACAGGCTTAACTAATTGGAATGTTTATACAAAAGGGCACAGTTAGCCTCTGCTTAAAATATCTTGACATTAAGCTGTGCCTCCCTGAAAATGAAGTGTGCTTTGGATTCCTTTACCACCTGCTGGCGTGAGGATTTAGTTGAATAACTAAGCTGTCCAGATTTTTAGTGGGATTTTGAGTCCTAAATTCTGCAATATGCATGAAGAATAATTTACTAAATCCACAAAAATCTTTTGGACGCCTTCACGTAACTCAAACTTTATTTAGAGTTTCTAGTTTCTGTCTTGAATCTTAATATACTTTCATCCAGTGTTGCAGGGCTGAATATTCTGTGAAACTGAATTCTTTCCTTTAAATGAGTGATGAATGTGCCCTAAGGTGCACTCAGATTGAGTTGCACTGGTTGTGTGATTCCCTAGTGTAGTGGTCTCCAGGCTTTCTGAACATGCACCTCATCAGCAAAACATTTGAGCATGCACCCCCAATATATGTATTTTTATTTAGGAGAATTCATTAGAGATATGAATAAGCATATATGAAATAAGCAATATTTTAGAATTACTTTTTTTGATTATATATGTTTCTTTTGAAAACCAGTTCCTTTCTCACTGGTTCTTAAAGCATCACCTTTACCTTGAAGGGAGAAATTGTGTTTATTTTTTCAAAACTATGCTCTAGGTAAGATACCTCTGGCAGCTGCTTCTCACCACAGAAAAGACCAGCAAAGCATTGTTTGAAGATTGTGATTGTTTCCTCTTGTTCTGTCCCTTCTCACACTGCCTGTGACTTCTCCCCTTTCAATTAGCTGACCCCTCAGGTAACTGAAAACTGCAATTAAATGCCCTGAGCCTTCCCTTTCTCGGTTGGTGCAAACCTGGCTCCTCCAGCCTCTCCATGTACCTCAGCTGTTCAGGACACATGTATTGGTGGCCCCTGCTACACTGACCCCAGCTTGTCAACAGGGAACCCCAAAACAGACCCACTACTCAAGGGGTGGTTTAGAGGTGCTAAATATGGGGGAATAATCTGGTGCAACCCGCTGGATGCACTCCTGAGAGTGAGAGGCTTCTTCTTCGTTTCTGTGATATTTGAAGGTGCTCCAAGAAGAGAAGGACAAAGTTTGGAGCACTTTCCGTTTGTATAAAACTTGTGCTTGACTGAACTTCTAAATAAGCTGCTAGCTTTAAACCTCTGAGCTCTGAAATATTTCCATGCCTCTACAGATTAATCCCCTGCCTGTTAATGTGAAGCTTGTCAATGCCTTATTCATACAAGCTGCAGGTCTTCCTTTTTTAGTGTTACAGCAATTTAGCTGAGCAACAGTTTTAGTATTTTAAAATCCTGAGATCTGTATAGATTTTTGTTATACGTTTTAAAGTAGGAGTATACTATGTGATTAAAACCATGAACTAGATAAAACACTTAGCACTTGGTCTCTTAAGAGATTTCATTTGGCCTCTTTGTAGGAAAGCAAAAATAACATTGATCTGGCATATTTATTATCAACATCATTGTGGGAAAAAGAAATCCCTTGTCAGACCAAAAGGATAAATGCTTTTTGTATTTGATGTGAACATTAGGTGGTATAAGATGCTGGGTGGATAAAATGGGAAGACAACAAGTTATGAAGAAAAAATGGGTGGAGAGACAAAACGTAATTCCAGGGAAGAAGTTGCATAGTGCTTCAGCATGATCATGCAGAAATAAAGTATTAATGAAGTGTTATTGTTAATACTTATTGTGGGAAATACATACAAGAAGATTCATAATATGTACATGAAATGAATGTTTCATTTGCCTTTCTCCTGCCAGCAGCTCATTATACAGCTCTTCTTCAAATAATGTCATGCTTCTTGTTACTGTGTTATACTTAGTGGAAATTGCAGCTGAAGGAATTAGTGAGGTCGTGGCAGAATCCACTGAGAAACCTGACTTCAGTAAATTAAAGGTGTTTGATGAAATGAAGATACACATGTGAGGAGGAGGAAGGAATAAGCATGCTAGTGTGTATTCCTAATTATAGCAATCCTAACTGAGTGATTGGCATGTGGATTCTGCAAGGTGAATGTTTTTCCACATTCAGATAACAGAGCTCTTGGTGAACCTTTCCACTCACCCTTCCATTGCTACCCTTCTGTGTTATGAATTGTGTTCAAATTTCTTGTGCTTATTGCTGCCACTTAGAAGGTATTATTTTTAGTGTGCTCTAAAATGCTGCTTTAATTTTTGTGATTGGTTCTCACCAGGAACAACACTCCCTTTAACCAGCTGCTCACTTCTTCCCTTCCCCTGTGCTGCTCCCTGTCCCTCCACACTGCACTGTCCCCTTGTGCTCTCCAGTCAGACCTACCATGCAGATCAGAATCTTTCTGAAGCTGTTCCATTTTGCTAAAAAACGAGGGAATAGGGAAAAAGGCTCAGGCATTTCTAACTAGGCTTCAATAAATGGCAGGTTTGTACTGTAAGGCAGTAAAGCTGAGAAATTAAAAAATAGAGGAAGGTAACTGATAAAGTCAAACTTAACATGGCAGCAGGAATGGTATCTAGGAAGAATGTTTTAATTATACATTTCTACTGCTGTAGCTTTATTTTTAAATATTACATTTTAACTTCTATTTCTTGCATGATTAACCCTATTCCTGATTAATTTGAAACACTATGTCTGTGCTACTCCCACGTAATACTCCTGGAGGAATAATGTGCTTCAGGGACAAATGTTAACTGAATGTGCTGCATTATCTTTTCTTGGCATAGCAAACAAAAGAGGAAAAATATCATTTATTTCCAACTTCAAAAAGCAGCTTTAGGGGATCACACTGGCAGTGCTTTGAATTCAACTGAGTGATTGTGGTAACTTTTCCTTAATTTTACCAGCAAACAGGAGTGATGACACACTCCATCAGTAGACTTGGAAACATAAGACTTCTATGGAATCCATTCAAGATGAAAACAGCAATCCTGTTTATCTGTGCAACACAAAGTCATCCTCTCCCTCCTCTACACTGCTTGTTCTAGAACATGAATATATTGGACTAACTAAACAATTATAGGTACTTCTAGACCTTGATAGCCTAAAATAATCTGATATTAGAGATTATTAGACACATTAAATAATATATTTGAAGGAGATTTTTAGAGATCTTAGCATTGCTACAGGAATGCCACATAGATCCAAGGCCTTAAATTATTCTGCTGCTGTGTCTGAGGAGTCATAGCAGAGGATGGTATAAAGGTCCTCTGCGAGAAAAAGGAGGAAAAATGTGAAAGATGGTTTTTAAAAGAGATCAGGAGAAAAGTGAAATGCCATTTGGATCCAATTATTACTGCATGTTATTATGTACTTTGCTGTTTATTTTATTTATATGGTGACTGTGAATGGATGGGGTGGATTTTCCAGAAATGTTTTACAGAGGAGTACCTTAAAAAGGTTTACATGCAGGAGAACAGATACAATCATTATTTCTAGATGGGATACTTTGTTGTAAAACAGTTTCCTTTTTTTATTACAGGCTAAAAGAGTGACTGTGGGTTATTTTGCTGTCTGATTGTACTGTGCTTCTATACAAACCTGTAGATAAAGTGTTTTTCTGAATGTTTAATGCCAAGAAATGTATCTGTTGTACAATATCCACTGTATAGTATTTACTGTCTATAGTCAAGTTGGCCTTAGGCTTAAGTACAATTCTGATAAATGCTTTATAACTGCTTAGAGCTGTATCTTGCTGGGCTATCTAATTTAGCTGCTATCTAGTTTAGCTGATAGTTATCTTACTTGGAATGGCTCTTAATGGAAAAACAGAATTATCTTTCCCTCCTATCGTCTTTAAATTTACCATTTAATTCAGAGAAATAATGTTTAGTTCTAGTTTAGGGAAAAAGTCTTCTCCATCTGAGAGTTTTTCCCCCTGTGAACATGGCCCTGATTTTTGGCTCTCTACTTAGCTGACTTTCAGTTGCATGAATGCTGTCACAGTTGAGTTGTTGGGTCCCCCTCATGAAAAGTATATTTTGAATGAATGGAAACCATCTGGAAGCAGAGTTTGGAAACTCCAGGCAAATAAAGAGTACAATTGTGCAAACATGTTGGGTTCTTCTGTGCACAAACGAAATGAACACACACATCTGGCCCAAGTACATGTGGAGCTGTGCTCACTGCAGTTGTAAACCAGACACTCAAACACAATAATATAATATGTATAGTACGTAATTTTTATCTGTGGATTTTAAAGCATGTTAAAAGGGAAAGTGAGGTGGTTTAAAAGAGCAGTGGAATCCCCCCTTTTACATAAATTAAACTGTTGGAGGCAGAAAGGTACAGTGGGGCTATTTTTTTCCCCCCTAGTGGTGTCACTTGCAATTTAGATTTGTTAGAAGCAGGCTGGACTTCAAAGGTGGATAAGAATACCTGCCTTAGAATTTTCTCCTTGATCTGCCAAAACAGTTTTCCCTACATTTGCTACTGAACTATGTATAATGCACAGCAGAAGTGATTTGAAATGATGCATGACAGGAACCTGTGCATAAAGATCTTACATGCATTAGAAGAACAGACTCAAGACAGCTAATGGTTTCTAATGTGAAAAAAATCCAGACCAGTGAGCTCTCATTGTGCCACAAACCTGGGACTAAATCAGAATCTTTTTCAAGAGGCATTAGGAATTATATCCATTTGAATTAAACAAGAAGATTAGACCACTCTGGTTTAATGGTCATCAGTTCCAAATCATACCAGTACTGACAATTTGTAGTCTTTGGGTTCCTGTTCACATAAAGCCACACAAACTTAGATGGATTATGAAAGATGCTGTCTTACTGATTTAACTAATTACAACTGAGGTCATAATTTCCACAAGCCCATTAGAGAACTTAAAAAAAAAATATATATATATTTGGAAGATTTTAAAAATGGAAGTGCTGGAGTAGAACGTATTTCCCCAGGGAGACAAATTTGCCAAACTAACACACTGAGTGTCACTCCATCATCTGTTGGTCTTTCAATATCAGAGTGAAAAGTTCATATGATTTTTCCCTACAGTTGAAGATTTTAAGTGTTGTCAGCCTGTCATGAAGAGAGGTGGTTCTTGCATTTTTAGGGGGAGAACTAAAACACAATAATACAATTATTTTGCTTGGTTTCACCTTGGTGGACTTGCTGTCTTCTGCAGTATTTCAGATCAGTACAAGATCCGTTCTGCCTTGGCCATATTCGTTTTCATAAATGGATTAGTTTACACTCTGGGTCTGTGCTCAGTTTTTATTATCAGTGCATTTTGGGTCTTTTAACAGTGCACATTAAAGCTGTTTGCCCCACATTAGCAGTGAACATTGGTACACAACAACACATTATGTCCATGAGGGCAGTTATTTAACTTCTTTACATCACTGCTGTGAGGTTGCTTCAGTGTTATGTTGGTTGACTAAGCAATGTAACTCTATCAGCTGGCTGAAATATAAAGGAGTATTTATGTGCAAATAAGAAATTTCCTGTTTGTAAAAGAATTGTCTTATTGGTTTGTCCCAGAATACAGAAGCAATTTATAAGACATGTAAATTCATTTATTTACAACAGCTATCATTTATTATTGGCTGTGGTGAGCGGTTGATACTTTTGTAATTTTCTTTATTATTTTTCTGTGCATTTGTTAATTTTTTTCCTTTGAATGTTACATTTAACATTCAATTACAAATGCCATTTAGTCTGGAAAGAAGCTTCTGATAGTTGCATCCCTTTTTTGTTCAGTTAAATTTAAAGTTTACACTCTGGCATTATTGACTGTTGCTGTAAGAGAATTCACACAAGATAGGGGTGGGTGTTTCCTTTGTGCCTCAGTTTAGAATGAGATATCTTATTTATCTTTCTGGCAGAGAAAGCTACAGCTTCTTCAGGTTGAATTGATCACATCCAGTAATCGAGGAGAGCTATTGACTCATGCTCCAGTTCTTGTTTCATTCTAAATTCCGGAGACACATTTTGTAGCTGAATCCTCATCTTATTTAAAAAAAAAAAACCCAAAAGATTAAGAACACTTGTGCTCAGGAGTGCTTTCAGTTCTCTTTGACAAATGGTTCAATTGGTCGTTTTCAACAATGGCAGTTTGCATGAACAAGTCAAGTATTTTAAGATCACTTATGGTGAATTATATAAGCAATGGCTATTGAGCCATTAATCAAGTTGGAATTGTTACAAGCCACTGAAGCACTATCTCCAGGATGGTCTTCTGTCTCCCACTATTTTTGTGTGTTGTGAAAAATGGGATTTTTGGAACAAATGATTGATTGAATGGGCTCATTTTTGGTTAGGAGAGCCGTGGTTTCTTCCCCCCCCCCCCCCCATGTTCAGGTGAGGAGTCTGGGTCAGTCTCCCCAGCAGAGGACACTGAGCTTCTGCTGTTGGCTTTGATGGCTTTTATTTTGCCAAAGACCCACATCAACGAACCAAGATATGATTTTGTACTTGGTATTCTGTACGGACACCATGACTGACACTGCAATTATAGCTTTTTGCATTGTTTGTGCTTCTCCAAAAGTGCATCTGAGTGCTCTGAACCACTGGCTGCAGAGGTCTGTGCAAGGGTTTATTACAGTATATAATTGTATTTACCCATTAAGGCCTTCAAGTGTATTTGTGCTTTTCATCATTCTGACACCATTTGTTTTATTAATAATTAAATAAATGATTAAATGAATAAGCTCCAAATCACTTTTGGGAAGTATATGATTTAGCACAGTTCTTGAACATCTACAGGAAAGAAATATCCCCTGCTGTGCTTTATATTTCTGTCCTCAGTGTTCAAGGGTATTGCTTGTTATCCCCTTCCTTCATTATTTACATAAACACATTTCTTCCATAGCAAAAACTGTACCAATGATTAATAGTATGTACCTAGATATTATTACTGGCTCCCTTGATCCTGGCCTCCTTGATCTGTAAGATCATATAGAGAAGCATATATTCCACCAGTATATTTTATTAGAGGACACTTGGATTAGAGAATACTTAGAATTAGAGACTGTTTTGAAGCAATGTAGGTTATATTTTTCTTCAGTGAAATTGTGAATTGATCTTGCTCATTTGATTTCATGGGAGATCAGATATTTTCCATCAGCTGAATATCCATATCTTAACCTAAAGCTTTCATAAAGGAAATGCTAATGACATTATTTTAGGAGCATACTAGAAAGGCATAAGAGGGTCTATTGAGTAGAATTGCTGAAACACAGCAGAAGGGATGGACAGAAATAATTCATTGAAGAATGCTGCTTGTCAACTTTGTCTTTCTTTGCAATGTTTCTAACATTTACTAAGAGGCAATTAAGATTTCATAATCATAAATATTTAAAAGAGCTTGTTGCAGCCACAGTACAATTTAAGAGGGCCAGTTAGATGTATAACAAAGAAATGTATAATGAGCTGTTAATTTGCAAGACAACCATAAAACTACTAATTGTTTCCAAGGACTTCCTTGAAAGGTTTTCACAAATTAAATCATATAATTGTAGGTTTCTAAGAAAACAATGATCATGACAAAAACTTTAGTTATTTATTTATGCAGTTTATGGCTTGATATTATTTATAAATCCTGTTTGATGGTTCAGTGTATAATGCATTTTGAGCTCCAATGTCCTCTGGCTTGAAAAAAACCAACTCAAAACCCAAAGTGGTCTGCTCAGATACAGAAATGTCCCTCATCACAGTCAGTGCTGTGTTTTAAATAGCTTGGAGTGCTTAAAAGAAACCACTTTTTAGTAGATATGTAAAATTTGATCTCAGACAATATCGACCTAAGTAGAAATAATTTTAATTATTCAATATTGACATTTACTGTTAACAACATTTGTTTATTCCAGTAGTGTTAAAAATGTGTTAACACTCTATAGATTATTGCCTTGATAATGTTGTTGTTGAAGTTAAGTATAATAATTGGTTACATGGGTAAATGATAGCTGATACTACTAAGGAAAATACCTGATTTTTTCAGCTACTCCTTTTTGTATTAAGTTATTTTTGAAAGGTGGTCACTCAGATCTGAGATTTAACTGTGATTTACTTTAATTTGAGTTCCATTTTGCAAGTAAAAGATTTGTATTCTGTGCAGTTGTTCTCTGTGTTTTGGTTGATTGGTTTTAGATTAGCTATTTAATGAGAATGGAGTGTGATTGGAGAGCTGTAATGCTGCTGTCACTTTATAAAGTCTGTGCAGTTGTGGAATGAAACCAGTTTGTGAGTTCTTTTAAGGGGAAAGGTATTGCTACAAGCACAATTTCTTCATATTAAAAAAATGAGTTGAACAGCAAATAAAAATAGGCTATTATGCCCACCAAGCTATTGGTACATTGCTCTTCATCTAAATATTATTCCTTCCAAAAAAACCCCCCAAATAACAAAACTTTTAAGAACCTCAGCTAAATAGGAAAAATTTGACTGGTGCTTGTGAGGAAGTGATGGCTCTGGTGTAATAAACCTGTGGGGAAATAAAAGTACTTTTTTATTTTTTTTCTTTTTTTTTTCCTCAAGTCAGGAGCTCCCTTGTGGTGTGAGAGGGTCATGAAAGGGTGTATGTGTAGAGATTTATCCATGCTTTTTTGGGGGGCTTTGTTTGTTTTTCTTTGTTAAATGTAAGTTATAACTAATCATTGTAGAAGGAAACTCGTGTGAGATTTTAATGTTTTTTTTTTCGCTTCCTTTTAAGTAATTATATTTATTCAGTGATATGTCCGTGCTGATTTTGGATTTTCAAATATGAAAATGCAGGGGTATGCTTCCTGTGGAAAGGTCATGGTCAGGTGTGTATGCCTACTTAGTCATGTTCTTTTTGAGCTGGAAACTTAAATAGAATTCTGAATCTTAGAATTAACTGGCTTTCCAGTAAATAAAGGGGTTTTTTTCTGGCTATTTCTTTAAAAGTTTGACATTCTCAGTATGCTTACAAATCTGAACCAGGCATTTAACTATTCTTACCTTGAAACTACAGAATATGGAAGAGATGTTTCTCTTGGACAGTGTCAGGCTTCATAGTGTTTCTTGCTCCTGTTATTTTTACACCAGTAGGATCCCTACAGGTGGACTTGGAACCCTCCCTAACTGAGGAACTCAGGTTTAAGTGTCCAGGCTTACATATTTGAATTTATTTATCCAATGCAAACAACATAAATAATTTGCTTGTGGTGGTTCAACTGAATCCAGCAGTCAGAGATCCTGAGTTTCAGGATGGGGGTGATGTTACAGAGATGTAGAATTGCCAGTGCCATTTATTGATTATTGTAGCTGTTATCTATGTTTATATGTTGTCAAGCAACCCTGCACATATCAATGATCAAATACCAAGAGCTGGATACTGGTCACAGTCCAGAATGTGGGAGTGGGAATGGGAATGAGCTCTTAGTGTTGCTGAAGTAACAGGGGACACTACAGCAGGATTTTTATGTAAGTGCCCACTGTGTAGATTTTTCCTAATCTAAACACAAGTTCTGTAGAGCTGACCTATTTCTACTAGAAAATTTATTCTTGCTTTTCCTAAAAACTCAAACATTCTGATCAGCTAAATAAAATAAAAGCTGAATAAATAAATAGATAAAACTATGACAAAAACTAAGTTTAAAAATATTTTGTGAATTAAATGAGTTGCATCAAGTAAATAAAATGCATTCTACCCATTTAGTATAGATGTTCTGTCACCAAGATAAATGGACTAGCTATTACAAGTATCTGTGTGGCTGAAATGCATAACAACATAATTACTTTGCCAGCAAAACTCTAACCTGCTTTAATCATTCTGTTCACAGAATAATGTAAAGTGATTTAGTGGGTAGAATGAATCCACTTACAAATTGTTTTATGGTCGTCATGCAGCCCCTTTGTAGAATGTAAATTGATGATGATAATTTTATGGGCAAATGATTTTTCAATTAAAATGTCTTTTCACAGACAAAATGGGAATGTTACAAACTGTTCCAAATAAGTGTATGTCAGGGTGAAGGTGTACAGGGCTATCTAATGTATCAACCAGAGCCTCAGCTGAAGGAACTGCTGTGTTAAAAATGTGATTTATTTTAGTCAAGTTTTTAATTTCCTCTCATTATATGTGCAAAGTACCCTTATTTGGTCCCATTGACATAATAACCAGCACAAGAGTTTATCATATAAACACGAGCAACTAACATTTATCTTGTTTTGTTTAACTCTTTTATATATTAATAACTTAGGTTTTAATAATTCTTTTCAGCTAACTACATCATTATCTGTACTATAGTAGTTACAATGTGTTTAAGGATCAGAACAGATGATTGCAGTACAGTCATCTTTAATTTTAAAATTGTGATGAGGAAAGAAACTATATTGCCCAGCCAAACTAGATGAACTCCTATTCAGCATAGCATTCTTTGATTCTGCTATATACTTGTTATATTCTAATGTTTCTATAGCACTGTGTAATTTTACTAAGTCAAAATTCTTTGGCCCTTGATAGCTTCTGCTACTGCATATAAATGCTTTTTTTCTTTCCTAAAAAAGAAATAATTGTATGGTAACTCTTTTAAAGAGCTATTAACCGAAAGGATAAAAACACAGATGAATGTGTGATGTATTGTTCAGTCTAAAATGGCATCCTGAAGGAAGGTTTTAAATTTTGAAATCTGTAGTAAAGAAGGTATTAGGAAAAAGGGGCGGGCGAGGTGATGTGTGCGTGTGATGGACGTGAGCTGTATAGTAAAACTGGTCCAAGGTTTGCCAGTCTGTTCATTATTTTCCACTTGGACTTTTCTTTTTTTCTTGCAGGCTTTTCTCACTCCATTTGTCTTCTGCAAGAGTTTCAGGGTAGTTCTAACCACCCTTCCAGCATCTCAGTTCAGTCTTCTGTTTTAAACTCTACCTGAAGTGTTTAAGCTTTCCAAACTCTCACATATAATCTCATTGTTTCTACATTCAACAACAGTAATTTCCTCTCAGACCATTTTTTCCTGTCCTTTTTTTCTGTTCTCAGTTCCTTATAAAACACTGCTGTTAGTGGCATCTTCCTGACTCACAGCTCTGTCACATCCCTTCTTAAAAACGTTGCTGCTCTTTTTCTGGTCTGATTTGTAATGCAAGATTCTGCCTTCCATTTTCATTTTAAAGGGGTTAGGAAAATCGGTTGATTCCTTAATTCTGTCCCTAGTCTCTTCACACTGGAAGATGTTCCTTCTAGGATGAGGAGTCCTTCATCTACAGAGAGAGCATGTGCTTCCCCTGTGCTCTGGTTACAAGGAGGCTTGTGACAAGCTGTGTTTCTATTACTGATGGGCTAAAACCTCTCCTACTTCATTATCTGATCTCTGCCACCCATGTTTTCGGCAAACTTTTGATTCATGTGCCTGTTCTACACTCAAATTGAAATATTGCTGCATTCTTAGTGAATGCCTCTGGAGACTTCTTCTGTGTTTTTCTTCTGTTTGGATTTCAGCAGCAGAAGCTCTGAAAGGAGCCAGTGACTCTCAGATAACTTGACTGAGTCTCACGTAACAGATTTTTTGGTATCTTGCACAAAGTGAAAACCCCCAAACCTCTGTTTCGTTACTCATGCTAATTATCCATCATATGCCAAAAATTTGAAAATGCCAAGCCATGTACGTGTCAGAGCAGGTCTTCAAGCTTGTCACATTTTAATGAGCTCTTGGTTTTAGCAAACAGCAGCTCCTATTTTTAAAGTCAGCATAATTTTTATATTATTTTTAGGAGTGAGAAAAGAATTTCTTTTTTAGTAAGAACTTACTAAAAAAATTGACAAAGTGAAAACAATCCTCTCTCTTTCTGTTGACTTTTGTTAGAGCATCTAATTGTTGCCTCTATGGCTGTGTCCTCATGATGTATCTTTCTAACATATGGAGGTCCATTGATGCTTCTCATTATACTGAACATACTACTCTGATATTTAAAAAAAGAGGGAAGAGGGCACACTTGGGGTGCTAAATTATTTCAGTTCATAAAGTTTATCTTATGATTATGTGTGACCTGATTTCTGGAGAAAAAAGCAGAATACTTCTTCCAAGATGATTCCAGATTTATATTTCTAATGAATAAATAGGGATTCTTAGCTGCACTATTAAACTAAGGATTTAGAGACCTTCAAAACTTTTAAACATTCTTTTGCGTTTTTAATTAATATTCTTTCTTTCTTTCTGATAAATGACTGTAACATAGTAAATTCCCTCACTCTGCAACTATTTCTACCCTTTTTGATTTTAACTAAAAATGATTTGTCTTCATTTCTGCATCAGCAACCAGGGATCACTTTGATGGTATCTCTCTCATAACATTTTTTCCAATAGGGATTGCAGCTAGAACTCTAACAAGAATAGCAATTTGTTACAGTTTGAGAAATGTCTATAAGTCCTCAAGGCTTTGTCATTTTGGAAGGAATTTAGCTGTATGATAGGGGCAGGAAAGATGCAGAATCAATAATAAGAAATAAGTCAGAACCGGTGGGTGGTCTGAATTGGTATTGACAGGCCAACAATACAAGCTACTTGTACCTGATTACATTGATTACAACTCTGTAAGGACTTTGATGCCAACTAATGGTTTTGTGATCTTGTGATAGTTTTGAGGTCCATCATCTCGGGCCATCTCGTGGATTAGTTTCTTTTGTGAGTTCGGATGGGGTTGTTATGTCTCAGAAGCTATAATTTAACTGCAGATATTTTCAAGATAGGGAATCGTTTGTCCAAAAACCAGAAAGAAAGATGCAGATAAAAATCATGCTGTAATTTTAATGTACTCAATGTCAATCATAAAAAACCTCAACCCAAATAAAAAAAAAAAAATCATGTGATTCAAAGTATAAGAGGTAGGTGGTTTTCTTCTTTTTCTGTTTTGTCAAGGAAAATGGCTCCAAAGGAGGGACTCCAATGGAGAAACAGATAAGGAAAAATAGTGTAATGACATTATATTACAATGGGGGTATATGTATAAACCTATTAAAACAAATGGTCACCTCCATGATTTCATTAAACCTAGTTAATGCTGGTATAACTTTGTGAGCTTTGGCTTGTTATTTTCATATTTGTAGGCACAGGACTAATCCAGTGGGAACTGGATTTTGTTATTAAGCAAGTTTTTATAGCTTTGCATACTTTAATTGGGAATAAATCTGCCACAGAAGCAATGGGATGTACATTATTCCTTGAATATTTGGAAAGTATATTGTTCTCAGGGCTCCTTGCTTGTGTTATTTGATTCTAATGGTCAAAATCTCCACAGGTAACTTTTCAGGGCCTGAGATAACTCTGAGTCCCAGCTGCAGTTGTTTACATTTTCTTAGAAAAATGAAAGAGGTTGGGTTTTACAGCATTCTTAAACCACTGAAAAATTTTGCTCTGAATTTCAATTAGAATTAAGTTATCATGGAAAATGCTATCAAGCTTGTATATATTGACTTTTTGTGTAAAGCAATAAAATCACCTAAACTTCCAGTGGGATTTTGGGAATAGGCATCTGCAGCCTTCATTATGACATCATGGTGGAAGGGGGATTTCATGTTTCTGACACTTGCAAGCATTTCTCTCAGGTCTGTTTCCACCAAATCTCATATCCTGTTGTTCTTGGTAAAGATAAGTAGAAAAGTAAAGCTGAACTCATCTCTTTAACATCTGTGCAATAACCATAATAAATCATGGCTTTGCACAAATGTAGTGACATTTTTGACATTTACTTGTAGTAGAGGATTGTCTGTGGTTCTTTGTATAGCAATAGAAACAGAAAAAGTCTTATTTTTTTGAGCAAAGGACAACATGAATCACAGCATCTTTAAGATATCAGTGTCACTCAGGTCCTCTATTAATAGCTCCCCTTGGGGGTCTCAGTAATGGTATGGAAACTTGGAAGAGCTCCTCTCCTCCTCACATCTTCCTGTATTACTTGATTATCAAGAGAAGCAACAAAACAGACTAGAAGCAAGATATTTCTCCATTTTCCTGCTGTCCTTATTCAGATTTTTGGCCATTTGCTGACAGAATTTAATTTGTTTATTCTGTTCAGAGTCAGGGCAATTGCTTTCCCCCTTTCTGTGGTCAGCACACGTTCATCAAAACAGGACTGTCTTGATTATCTCCAGGCAGGTGACAACCCCAATTTGCAACTTGGTGTCTAACTGAGAAACGTGATGTGTTTCCTCTATTCCAGTAAACTGATTGCAACTGGCAATTGTTTCTGGCATTAAATATCTAGTAATGATTAAAAAGCTGTACCATAACACAGTTTTTATGAATTGCTACAGTATTTTTTCAAGATAGTAGAGGCTTCCAGGTAGGTGTTTACATCTAACTATATGACAGTCACAAATATCTTGCTGGAGAAGGTGGTAGAGAGGAATTGTCTGAGTAACTGTCATTGACATAGATGAAATCAGAGTTGAAAAATGTGAAATAATTTACAGCAAAACATGATTCTAATTTTACAAACTCAATAACAAGCTTTAGATGAGCTATTACCATTCTGAAATAAGGTATTGGAGCGAATAATAGAAGTTGGGTTTTCATAATATTTCTGGACAGTGCTAAATAGTGGCCTGAAACCAAATAGAACATTAGGAACTATTAGGAAAGGAGTATAGAACTAAAGAGAAAATGTTGTTATCCTAGAAATGCATGTTGAGCTTTCTTTTTCAATTCCATATGTGCTTCTTGTCCTCATTTGAAGAATATTTAATGCATTAGCAATGTATGAGGATAGCAACAAGGGAATAGCATGTCTTCCATGTGGGAAATGGTTAAATAGGTTAGAACTGTTAATTTTGGGAAAGTAATGTCAGAGAGGGATATGAAAAGGTTAATGGTATCATGAGTAATGTAGGGAAGGTGGAAAGGGAATGATTGTTCTCTGTCTCTCACAATGTGACAAGTGGTGGCATCAAAATGAAATTACCAGGAGTGTGTTCAAAGCAAATAAAAGGAGCACTTCTTCACACAGAATATAACTAAGTTACAGAAGTAACTGCAAAGGGGTGTTATGGCTCTGTGAAGGACAGTTAAATATGAAGACATCATTTCTGGCTGGAAGCTTTTGAGCCCTGAATTGCTGGAGAATGGCAAGAACATGGGTAAGACAGATGGTAGAGAGCAGAAGGGATGAAGGAAGGTCAGGGGGTCATCACATGGTAGGAAGTGGCAGAAAACCTGTAAACACAACCATGGATATTCTTTGATATCAGCCAGGCTGACTGACCAGCAGCTCTCTCTGACTCTCTGCTGTACAAATTTTCTTTTCCCAGATTGTGGGAAGTGATAAAAACAGAGAAAAAAGTATTGTCTAATTGATGGTCTCTTTATGTGCTATTTAGGGTTTGGTCAGTCAGGTCAGGGCAAGGGATGGCTCCAGTTGGTTTCTCTTTTCCACCTAAATGCAGTAGTGCATAGTTTGGGATTTTGCATTTGCTGCAGTAACTAGAGTGTCCAGAAAATTCCATATAGGTTTTCTTTAACAAGTGCCAATGTGACAAGAACTGGCTGTGGGTGTTACTTGGTACTACCAGTATCATTTCCTCATAATTTTTATTACAGTATTTGCTTATAATTTAAAACATGAATATTTTTCCCTGTGGTTTCATAATTACTCACTGCAGTGCATTCTGTGCTTTCGCAGTAGTGTGGTGGGGTTCTTTTTGTTTGTTTATTTGGTTTGTTTTTTTGGTTTTTTTTTTTTTTTTTTTTTAATAAAGACAAAGTATCATTGCATGAATATTAGGTATTTTCTAGAATGATTTTAGTGCACTTGTGACATTGCACAGATAGAAATTTCCTGTTAAAGTTATTATTATTGTTGAAAATTTTTCCTGTAATGAAAAAAACAGAAGCAGAAAAGAAAGGGGGAAGAAAACAAGCACAACCTGAATAAATAACGGGCTTCTAGCTCTAAGAAAATGTTGAAAACCCTCTTGGGAGAAGTGCTGACCTAAAAGTAACTCAGAATTTCTGAGGAAGTGCACCATCTCTTTGCTTGATTTCACCTCCAACTTTCAGGAAAACGGTGTTTTGGTTCTTTCAATAAAAAAGCAGATACTTATTGAACAAACATCTGATAAAGCATTATGGTAAAATGATGGGTTTCCTGGCAACAATTAAATTTTTCTGTGTTGTAACACACTGACATAGAGATTAATAAAGATTCATGTTGGGAGATGTATTCAATAATTTATTATGTAATTTGATAAACCTTAAAAGTTCACCGGGGCAGATATTTAATTATTTTTATTTCAAATACAGATCAAGATAACAGCAGTGTTCTTTTGATATTTTAATTCATAAGGCTACTACTCAGCTGAGATGGTGTATTTTTGCATCTTATATGGATGATGATGGAGTTTCTGCAAAGATTCTTTAATTTCTTCTCAAATGGCATAAAAAACTGCTTAGGGGAAGCTTTTACAAAGATCTCTCCTTCAGTTTAGGTGTGTAAATTAGAGTTCAGAACAGCCAGTATTATTTCGTTTAAAAAGTAACAAAAATAGGGAAAGATTGAACTGGAAAGGTAAAGATTATTTCCCTATCTTAAAAAAAACCAAAACTCATAAAAATTGTGATTTTAATTTTAACTTTTTCATATAAAATCAAACAGACTTTTCAGGAGATTAATTTATATACATTAATATGAATATCAGATTCTTTTTTCATAAGAAAAGTGCTGCCTATTTTAATGTCATTGTCCAAAATGCCTTTGTGTGTATAACTGAAATAACATTTCTGATGAAATGACCTAAGAATTATTTATATAAACTTACTCGAGGATGCTACTTGCAGGTAGCTGTGCTGCTGAGGAATGGATGAAATCTAAGAGTTGCTGATATTAATGAAAGAAAAGATGGGGAACTGCTGCTGTTTTAATATATGTGAGGGGTTTTTTTCTGTTTATATATGTTTTAAACTATAAATAACTTTTTCCAGGGAAGCAATGTATTAATATACATAATAATGTATCTTAAAAGAAGGGTATTTAAGCCCTGTAAATGAATTAGTTTGCATTTCAGAACTTTATCTGGTATCTCATTCAGTTTTGTGTTCTGATTACTCTCATGGTTGTCTTCAGTGCTGAATTTTTGGAGATTATTTTCTCATTATTAATTATTATTTTATAGCCTCAGATAAAAAATCTCCATGAACTGCCAGATTCCATTTTTGGGACAGCAACACAATATGAATTTGAGTTAGGATTCTAAATGGAATGACTGACTTCCAACTCAACAGGAGGAAGATTAGTGTGTAGTTAGCTACCAGCTTTTAATGGAGAGGATTTTTGCTGAGTTCCTATTCTGAAAGGAGACTTCCCAAGACGTTGCTGGCTTTTATGTGTCCTTTATGTTTTTTCCCTGAGTAAATTGTTCATACATTTCTATGTTACTAATAAAGTGTTGTAATTATAATACAAAATGAATTACAAGTGTTTTGAGATGGAGAACATTTCTTATGTTTAATAATGTAAATAATAATTAAAAAAAGGGGCATCTTGTGTAAGAAATAACCCAAAAGTGTGCGTTTTATCTACACTGAAACCAAAGTGGGATGGTGCTACTATAGGAATTATTGTATAGACATCAGAAAGACACACATGTCACTGCTGGTAGTTCTGGTTACTCTTTTCACAGATTTTGCTGGTGCTAAATAACATCACACATCTTGTAAGTGTCAGGGTTTCTAATCCTGTATTTTTGGTACCCTGAAAGTTACAGATAAAACTGAGCAAGTGGGACAGAAACAGCAGCACAAATGGAAGGAATAGAAGGGATTAGTCAGTGCCTGACTTGTTCGTGCTTGTAGTGGCAGAGTAATCAACCCAAATGCCAACATTTATTAATGCTGTTCACATCAAAGGCTGTCAGATGAGCACTACACGAGAATCCCTGGCTTCAAAAAAGAAATATCGATTGAAATAAACTGCAGTTGGAGTTTCAACATCCTCACTCAATACATATATACCTTCATATGCTGTAACAGAGTCTCTAAAGGCTGCAAACTCAATGAAGTACTTAGAGAAATGTCAAATCATGATCTTCACTTGGTGAATACTTGTCTGTCTGATTCCTTCCATTTACTGTTGGACTTAAAGGAATAATAATAACTGCAGATTGAAAAGCTACTAAAACCCCAAGCTCAGGCACATGTACGAACTACAAAAGTATGTGCAGCTGCTTACTTGTGTGTGACTACACCACCTGTGTTATTGTGGCATTTTAGTGATACTGTATGATGTGGTGAAAGTATTAAATTGCTATAAGGGAGTGTGATATAAAAAGCAAATTTGTAGACATTGGAAAAATCTATAATATGTAGTTATTAACATAAAGGATGAAAGATATTTTAAAATAGTGGACTTCAAGTTGATTATGTGATTGCATTTTTGGCAGTGCTTTAGTTATAAGGTCAACTAAGAGAGACTTAGGAAGCATATTTGTGTGTGAGAGTATGGAAGTTCCACATTATAAGCAAAAGGCTTTTATACCTCTGGCCAGAACACTTGCATTCTTTCCTTAAGTCATTCTTTCCTTGAGAAGTTTGTCTAAAGTTGTGCCACAAATTATGTCTGAACTGAGCAAATGGTAGTGGCTGCCAGACAATTCTGTCATTGATGCTTCAGTCTCTGCAGAGGTCTAGTCTGGCTCAGGGGCAAATACAACTCAGTTTTAAATCTGACCTGCTCCTGAGTAAGTTGGGCAAGTGAATTCCATCAAATGATGCCATCATTTGGGCACCCTTTTAAATTCTGAAATTTTCTCTACTGTTTTCTTGTTCTGGAAGAGTAGCTTTTTTACTTTCTTCTATTTTTCACAGATCTTCTTAATGTTTCATGCATTGCATGTGTCTGAGATGATGTTAGTATGGCATTTGCAGTAATTTCTGGTTGCAAGTCTGCATTTTACCTTTCTCTACTGTATTTCTGAAAGCAAGACTGTTGCTATGCTTTTAAAATTTGTTTCTAGCTGGGGACTTTGAGGACTTCATGGGGTGGAGGGAACTATTTCTGAAATATACTCTTCTAGAAATAGGTCAAACCACACATAATCTGTATTTTAAACCTTTTATTTCTTTGTAACTAAGAGTAGTCAGGGAAGTTAATGATTGTGTCATATTGCTTCACATATGCTGGGCTTCTATCAGGGTATTTGTGCAAGTAAAATTTCTATTGCAATAAGAATTGAAGTAATAGGATTTTGTGGTACAAACTTCTGTGCAGCTCTGTGTGTGTATATATATGTGTGTATGTGTGTAAATATATATATATATATATGGAAGGAACTATGCCTGATAGGTTCTTTCATAAGGATTGTCTTGGGATTGCTTTGCAGCTTTGTCCCTTACCAGTTTTCTCCCAGAAGATTTTGCATGTAACAAATTGAATAAAAGCCACTTATATTTTGTGGTAGTATATGCATCAAAAAAAAAACAGGGAAAAAAGTTATTAAAATGGATGTCTGTAAGCACAAAAGACACAATGTTCTGCTGCAAATGTCTCCTGTTCTGAATGATTAGGCAAAAAAGGGCTTGTTAGTGTCTTTCATATTGCAAACTTTATATGTGAAAAACATTCTTAAAGCAAAAATGCAAAATATTCAGATAAGTTCCAAATTTCTCTTTGTTAATATGCATGATATGCAGTCTAGAAGATGAATTTCAAGTTGGTTTTCCCTTGTCCAAATAATTAATAGCACTGCTTTATCTTTTAATATATATTCATAACAATCAAGTCTTTGAGATCTGATTTTTTTTGTTTTGTTTATGTCACTTACCATTCCGTCTGCCTCTTACTGTTGCTGTACCCAAGCAGAGGAGTGTTGGTGACAGTGAATGAGTTGGGGAACAACCAGGTCCATCCCCAAGGTCAAATGGTTCATTTTCTAGCCTAAAAATATTTTATTTAGCACCTAAACTTAAATAAGATTTGGAACAAAAATGTATAAATTATATTTAGTCTGAGTCATGCCATACTTAAAATAGACAGAGTAAAAACATTTAAATAGAGCAGTGTGAGGGAGATTGGGTGGGACCTTAAGCCAGGTGACATGACTGGGTGAGAGAATCCTGTTTTAAGAGCATGCAGTAAAGCAGCAAATCTGAAACCTATGGAATTACTATTAGTTTAATCCTTACTATGCCGTGTTAAATATATCTGTAGCACTCATCCTGACACTTTCTAATCCTAGAGCCACGTTATAAAATGTATCCAGCTCATACACAACTGAACAGAAAGCTGACATAGTTCTGTGTGGCAGAAGCAAGCCCAGCTGTCCAGCTCACTGCATGCCAGTCTCCAGGTGGGATTGCATTCCCAGTCCTGGGACAGCAAACCCAGGACACAAATGGTACCTTCACATCCAGTCATGTCTTCAGAGCTAGTCTGGACCAAATGTGCCAGTGCAGTGACTGTGGGGAAAGGGACGTGATACTTTAGAGATGAGCTGAACTATCAGAAAGCAATTTGGATCACAGAGGCAAAGGATATTTATTCCCTTACAAATTAAGAGACAAAGTGTATACAGACAGTGTGAACAGGCAGGCAGTTTATGACATGAATGTGCACTGTGAGGGCTCTGTGCTGGCTGTGAATAGAGGAACAGCACTGCCTTTACATGGCATCTGCTTCCCTTTGTCTCAGCTTCTCTGCTGAAGGTGTAGATCTGCTCCTTATCCTCAAGCAGGAACTTTAGCTTGAGCAAGAAAAGCAGAATCATATATTTTTTAAAAGATTGTCTCCTTTCCACGTGCTTCTGTTGATTTGATTCAGTGAAGCCATGTCAATTCATACCAGCTAAGGGTGGAAGAATTGATTTCTGTATTATCTGATCACAATACCTCACTGGAAACTCACCTTTAAATAAAATAGAACCTCCCACAACAGGTCATATATGAATAAAATCCATCTGAGCAATCCACAGTAGTGACCACCCATAAGGTGGTCTATCAAGCTTTAGCACTATCTAGACCCACATTTTTTGGATCTGTTTTAACATCTCAACAGAGACTGAAGGTATTTTTTGCAGTTGTGGTTCTTGATTTTTGTAAATTTAGGAAATACAGCAGGTGGAATGAAGGCAACCATCCCAGTGGTTCTTCTGGGTTTATGAACTAAGAAAGCACATCTGGAATTGTTTTTCCACCAGGACTCTACCATTCTAGTAATGTTACTGACTTGTTGGGGGTTTTGCCTTTTTGCATCAATATATGAGAATTACAGTGTGGACTAAGGTCTATTTGAAATGCTTCTGTTCATCTTTCACATTCAGAGCTGTCAATCAGACTGGTTGTATTTTTGGATATCCTTTTTGTCCCATGCTGGTTTTATATTTTGACACTGAATCTTGGAGAAGCCAAGTATATATTTACTGTTACTTCCTTGTCCTGGAGCAGCATAACAAACACTGGGTGTAATAATGTGCTGTTGTTTTCTGTACATGATCACAAGCATTTACATTCAGAAAAGCAGAATTAGTTTTGAAATAGCACTTTTGAAACTCTACCTCTTACTAAGTAATAATGCATCTTAAGACTTGTTCTTTGATCCAGACCCAGATTGTTTTAACAAAACTGTGTTGTTGTGCCCATTCTAAACTTAAATAGCTCTGTCTGAGCAGCTGAAAAGTGTTGAAGCATGAAAGAGAGACTTTTGATTGAACGGGTAACAGTAAAAAGAAAATCTGAACCAGGTTGTTAGATTCTGAAATGGAGCTTGATCATAGGCATTTCAGAGGTGATTTCTTGTACTTTTCTTTACTATCTGGACATAAAATATCTATTTGTATGTAAACAGTAAAAATCTGACAACTTATCTTTTTCCATTGAATGGTTGGAAGGTGTGTCATGCAGCAGTAGCTGCATGGAAAATGCAAGCTGTGTGTGCTTCCCATAATGTCTTGGAAGGGGGCAAGGAGTTTTTTATCATTCTGAACCTCATCCCTATTGTAGGAAAAGAGATAATACATATTTCTCTCTGTTTTCAGTTGATAGTACGTGTCGTATTCCCAGACTCTGCCAGATGTATTTATTTGGAATTTTTAATCTGGCAAAACTCTGTTGATTTCAGGGGTATTTTTTCCTGAAATAAAACTGCAGGATCAAGCACCATGTCTGGGATTCAGGCTTTAGAAATGCAGTTGTAGGCAGGGGCTGGGTACATTCTGTTAGAAGTAGAATGCAGCTCACTGCTAAATATTTACCATGAATAAACTGTGCATGCTAAATGACACGTCTGTGGTTGTGGAGCAGAGATGTTGCTGGGTGATAGTAACACAATTTGGATTTAGTATTTCAGTGCGCATTACCCCAGTGCTCTCAAAACTTAATGGATGTGCAGATGTATTTGGTATTTACCATTTGGAAGAAGGCATGTTGGTCAAATTGGAGGTGTTAGAAAAAACCACTTAATTAAAACCATAATTCTTGTGGCTGTGAGGGGCCAGTGTCCAACTGCAGGACACTGGGTCTCCGTGCTGATCATACCAGACTGGGCAGGAAGGATAAAGTTTCAAGATCCCTTTCCACAGAGCTTTTCAGAACCTTAGGTCCTCTATTTTGATAATTTAGAGATTATAATAAGGATTAAAGCTGTGGTACTTCTGAAGCATTTTTAAAGACCCAATGTAGTAACTTTAAAGAGGCTTTTTTATTTCCTGCCAATTCTCCACATGTCTGCAAATGCAAGAATGTTCCCAAATAGTTGTGTGTTTTTAATATTTTTTTCCAGAGTGATTCTTTTTATTTCATGTTTTTGAGCACCAACTTCTCAATCTATTAATATGACATCTTTAAGATTCAAGCTCTGATGAGTGGTGATAATGATAAGGGAGAAGAGAAAATATTGACTTTTCCCTGTAATTACACTTTTTAAATAAAAGTTACTCAACTTATATTAAATTAATCCCAGGGAAGCAATTACTGCCTGATCTGTTTGTAACAATGTTGTTATAAGGTCCTTATTATGGAGCTCCGTGATTTAATAGATTATAAAGCAATAATTCATCCTATAAGAATGGAAGGACATGTTGTAGCACAGTGAAATTAGAAGGAAGGACGTTAGTGGTTTATGTAGACAAATATACATAGAGGGGAAGTAGTGCTCAAGTAACCTGTCCTAGTACTGGAATTGTTTATCATTTTCCTTGTGTTGAACAGATGCAGATCAACTGTTCTCTTAGTGATTCCATGGTAGAAAGATGAGAGATGTGGTGGATGTTCTTTGCAGAATCAGAATGGAAGAATTCAAATTGCTGGTAGTCTAAACCAAGGATTAGACTTTGTGGTTACATTCAGAGAAATCCCAGCTGATAGTAGGGGTTTGGTTTTTTGGTTTAAGAATTACTTCAAGTTTCTCTATTATAATACACTCCTGACCAAAAACCTCAGTGGCTAAAAAATCCTGGAGGCTGAAACTCACCCCACAGGTTCTCAAACTGTGAGCAACTGCTTCAGGTAAACAAAAAGAGATATCACTGTGGCCATTTCTCAGTGGCAGAAGCATTTCACAAGGTTTGAAGTTCACAGGCTGAGTCACAGCTTTAAAACCCACAGGCTTAACAGCTATTTAAACTGACCCAGAAGGGAAGCAAATTTCCTGGCCTCCTTTTCTGGGATTTTGCCTCAAGGTGTGGTTCACCCCTTGAAATAAATACAAGACACACAGCTTAAAATTAACTATGTTAACTGAAATGTTCTGTCTGCTGCCACCAGCAGCAGGTGCTTTGCATCCACCCCATCAGAGGAAAACAGAAAAAGGCCCCCAGTTGTCCACATCAGGTCTGCCTCTGCTCACTGGACTCGGACACAGTGTGGATTTTGTCTCTGCCCAGATTTAACGAGCAGGCATCACCTGAGCCTTTCCAGACTGTCACTCCATTGTTTTCTAACCCACTGCCACATCTCTGATGGAATTGATTTCAGTTACTGCATGAATTTTTTTAGCTGATTCCTGAAGAGTGGCTTCACCTTGTTGCTGTTGGATTTCACACTGGAGCTGGCCTTGTCAGTCTGACCTTTGCAAAACCAGTACATGATGCAGCTTGTTATTTTGTGCTTGTGAAAACTCCATGACGACCAGTCAGAAGCTACACAGTAATCTTTTAGCATCTCTGGAAATGTGAGTTATGTTCTTTTAGATAACTGACTGGAGTTTAAGGGCAAAATTATAAAAAATTTCAACCAGGAGTAACATTTTGCTGTTACCATACTCATTTGAGCTTCATTCCCTTAACTACAGCACACAGCTTTTTGGTTTTTTGCTTCAAGATACATTAGTCTTTAGCACTACAAAATAAGTATTGTAATGGTTGTGTCACAGCAATTAATTTACTGAATGCTCAGGTACTCTCTGCTAACTTTTATAAAGAATTAAACTTTGTCACTTTTTTGAACACATTTTTGTACTGGTATTATGCCAAAGGAGGTGATGGGACATGATATTCTTCAGCCTTAGAAGTAGAATTTGTCTTAGAGATATGCAAAGAGTGGGAGATTGCTGAAATCCTGACCTCACTATGGCAGTACAAAGCAATTATAGAGTCAGCTTAGTTCACCAGCAGAAAGTTTATCTATTGTTAGGAAGGCCTAAAGACATATTAGTACTTAAAGTCAAGGGCAGGGGAAATACAGCACACCAAACAAATGGTTGTGTTTTTTTCTTTTATGTATGACCTCATACCAGTAATGCATGTCTTAAAATCAATTTTATCCTAAGTAAAAGAAACCTGAAATGCCAAACATGTATTTCTCTATGTGAATATTTTAGGAGCTTATTTTTGTTCAACTTCTCAGACAGTACAGAACACTTGTTTAAGAAGTGTCATATTGTTAATCCTTCAGGTGCTGAAATGGTGGCAATATTGGAAACCCAAGAGTCTGACTCAGCTAACCCCTGGCAATAACTGTATGTGTGGACATATTTTCTTTTTTTGTTTCTTTGTTTGTTTGTTTTGCTTTTCTTTGTTAAATGCAAGTTCTGGTTAACCGTGGTAGAAAAAGGAAAGATGTGTGACATAAGTAGTGGTTCAAGATCACACACAGATTCTGCCTTTATCACCAACTCTCTGATACAGTCAGACACAGATAAAATCACATAAAGGGCTCCCAAGTCCTGTTGAGATTCTTCATTGCAGTCCCTCTTTGCTGGGCTGCACTGATACCTTTGTCAGAGGAAATGTGCACGTTCTTTTCAGATCTTATGGAATGAAAGGTCAATTTGAAACTTTCAGCTTTAATCCTGTGTCCATGAGATAGTTTGGTGTCATATCTGTGTGCCTCAGATGTTTCAGGAAGCCAGTTGAGTAAATCGATAGGTCATCAAAGCAAGCTAGAAAAATAGAAAAGGTATTATTCTTACTGTTTTCTAAAAATCAGCCCAGTGTGGTTGAATGTTTTTCAGATCAGAAAATGTGCTTGAATAATAACTCCTCAGGTACCACTGATGCAGAATTTCATTGAGGTTCTTCTGCTGCAGTCTTCTGATGGTTGTCTGGCCAGACAGAATTCTCAGTGCTGAACTCTAATTTTTTATCTGTGGGGAAAAGATGAAGAGAGCTTTCTCTCTGTGTGTCTATGTGATTGGATATTAAAGTCATGCTGGGGAGCATTCAGTCTTTAATTATTCCTTCTTCTGAGCCAGGAGATTTTGGGACTGGGAGCTGTGAGTTGATATTCTCAGCTGTGAATTGCTGTTCTCAGCTTTATCTATTTCCTCATGTTCACATACTGAACTTAAGTTAATAAAATGATGTGTCCATTTTTGTTGTAATAAGAGAAACATGAAGAATCACCAAACTGAAAGCAAAGATTGAGCAGAAAGGGCAGGAGGAGGGAGAGACTTCCCTGAGAACAGACTAAAAGTGCAAGGTTTGGAGCATTTGCTTATTGTGGTGACACAGGTCAAAGGCAGATGATGAGCTGGAAGCCAGGGAGAGCAGGGAAAAAGGCAGCTGTCAGCAAAGCAGATGAGGTGTGTGGTTGGTTCATCCAAAAAGAAAAACAGAATTATAGTGGCCAACAAAAGTGTGTCTGGAGAAAGGCTGGATATAAATACTTCGGATTCAGAAGGCTGGAAGAAAGATTTGCTGGCTTCCAGATAGGAACTGGAAAGGAAGATATTGAGTCCTAAAGAATGGGAAAATCTTGGGTGGGGGGTTAAAAATATAATGTTGGGAAAGGTGGTACTTAACCTATATCCTAAGTGAGCTAATATATTTCATATCTTCAAAATAATTATTTTGATAAAATTCATAAGTTTGATCAAAAATGTAATTATCAAATTTTTTTCCCTTTGTGAAAGAATCCCATTCTCTATTATTGTTAGCTATTTTTATACTTCACTTTGGCCATCATAAAAGATGAATAACCAGCTTTTAAAAACTTCAACTGGTAATTCCACTTGTGAGACAGGAGACAAGTAGATTTGAAAAATGCCAGCAAGGGAAATAGATTTTGCTACTTTTTCCTCAGGGAAATAGGATATCTCTTAATCTTTTTTTTCTGGAATGAGTAAAACTGGAGAAAAGAAATGTCAGGCTCATTGACAAATCCTCCTCTGTCCCCAGGGAAATTACACAGCATGGCTCTGAGCATCAGGTAACTTTTCAGGCCAAAAGACAGTATAACAATGCAGTAATGAACACCATTAGCCTTTTGCTGTTCTGCTCTGTTGTTCTGTGTCTTGCTGTAACTACAAAAATATTTTTGTAATTGGCAACTTATTTGAAGTCCAGAAGCCATGTCATGAGGCTATTTCTGTAAGTCCCTTCAGCTACTTCTGTGTGTCCCCTGCTGCCAACACACCACCCAGATGTCATAATGGCAGAGCAATATTCCCTTCAGTTTGAAACTCTTCCTATTTCAAATTAACTATTACAGAAAGATACCCCATTAAAGAATGTATTATGAATAATAAAGGTAACTGTCAGAACTGTTTTGATTGCATGTGTTGTTTCTGAGAGGAAACTCTTTGACGAATTACAGTCACCATAGGTTTTCATATTAGAAGTGATTAGATTTCTAATATGAAATCTATAATAAAATCTAAGGAGCTGAGAATGGGTAACTCTTGAATTTTGTTTGTGAATACAAGGACAGACTTTGGGAGCATGTATTCCTCCTGCTTCCTGTCCACTGGAAAGGAAGGACAATCAAGAAAGAAGAAAAATATACCCAGAAAAATAGTATCTCTTGCTGTGTGGTTTTCCCATATACTTGAGTAAGGTTATTTATCTTCAACCCTATTACCTTATCCAGAACGACTAAGTAACTTCTTTATCCATTTCAAGGAGAAAAATCCTAAAATTTGAACTGAAACTTTGATTCAGTAAAATCCAGCTGAAATGTTATGATGTTCATTTGAAGAACAGGAATTCAGTCACCAAGGTCTGAGACAATTTCAGCTTTAGTACAGCAGCTGAGGACAGTGACCACAAATGAAAAGTTGTTTTCCATTTTTGCAGATTTAATGGAAGCCTCAGAGTTTATATAGTCCAACTGAAAGATTTCTGACTCTTGTAGTAGGTTAACAGTGCTTCTCTGCATTTCATGTAGTCTTTGACTAAATGACATAACATTGAATTTATAATCAGTGTTCTTTATTTTCTTGATGCTATGCAGAAATTGTAACAAATGAAATATAGTTGCATATTGGAAATTGGAACAATTTGTTGAGTTAAATTGTGTGAATGAGATTGGAGGTTGTTTTATATGTATCACCTAAATCTGTGCTATTTCTGACCTTGTCATGGTGTAAAAGTAGTGCCAAAGGGTGACTTTAATCTCCTTGTTCATCTCTGCTGTTGTCAGTACTAATTAGTCAAAGTTATAAAAAGGATCTTTCATGTGAAATAAAAAATGTTGATGCATAAGCTTGTTAAGAATATCGTGCTCCTCCTCCTAAAATCTCATCTTTCTGTTTGTGCAGTCTGACATGTGAATCAATCACAGAGATTCAGTGATATTTTTTCAAGTAAAACAGAACCATGTCACTAAACTATCCACATTTCATTCTTATCTTGTGAACTGCTGAAGGCATGAATAGTAACGTTCAAATTATGGTCTGTTCCTTGCTTCCTATCTCATTTTCCTACTTGTTGTCTTTGCTTTTGAAATACTCCCATCTGGATTTACATCTAAGAATGACAGAGGAGAGAAAATTTCAGCACACTGCTCTGTCTGACAGAGCATCCCACTGCCACTGATATGGTATTATTTACATAGTCCTGCCTTCAATGCTTTTTACAATTATTTGCCTCAAAATCAAGATCTTGCTTCAAGATAGGATCTCTTAATAAATGCAGGTGAAATTTTGAGGAACTATAAAAAGATGAAGATTTGTTTTATAATCTTTGTCAAGGTGCAGAAGGGTTTTCAGAATAAATAATAATTGCTTTTCGGTGAGGCTATTATATATTTCCAAGGCTTCCTCATCTTGCCCAGAGTTGCCAATTGAAAATGGATCTGCTCTAAAGAATTAAATGAAATTTACAGCCTTGAAGAAATTGAAAATATTCTGGTTTTAGGATACTGTTTTCACTATTTGTCACTGCACTATGGAATGCACTAAATTAAAGACCTCAGTATCTTAAGACACTGGAATTTCAATGTACTTAATATGTTTGAGCATGAGCTGGTAACTACTAAAGGATGAGTTATCTCACATGTCATGGTATTGCAGATAAATGTATATAAAGATCAACCACTTGCATTAAATAAGTAACATAACTAAATAAGTAACACTTATGGTTTGGGGGAAGGGGCCCAAAGAGAAGAAATTTATGAAAATAAACTGATGTTTATGGAAAATAATGAAAGCATTTAACAATGGAAATATTGGGTTTGCATCAGAGGATATTTTGTTTTGAAATATTGAACTCAATATCCAGACATTTCTATTGGACAAAACAAATTGAAATGTACAAGTTGTTTAGCTAATTTTGAAGGCTTATGGGCTACTTTTCCAAATGACTTCAGTCTTTAATGATAAAATCCTGCATGTGCACATTTTTTTTTTTTTTTTTGCATAACATGGGCATTGTATGGATATATTATCTAAATACAAATATATGCATTTCACAGTCATGTATCTTAGTCCCACATTAAAAATGAGAATATATGCAACATGTACAATGCAGAGAAAATGGACAAAACTGATTACTGTCAAAAGGGATAGCTGATTAGTGATTATTACTTTTTAACCATAAATTCAAACTGTATTACACTGCATTCTCCTGACCTTAGCAAACAGAAAGTCTTTGAAAGAAAAAAACCAAGAATGAGTATCTTTGTATTATTTACTTATTCAACAGTGTTTTATAGGGGAAAAAATGGTTCTTCAAATTCAAATCATCTTAGAAATGAGCCTTGAAGGATATATGCTCAGTGTCCCAAACAGTTAAGGTCAGAACCTGTTGTGACAGTCCTCTGTGCTTTGGTGGATATCCACGTTGCTTTATGGAGTGAGAAGACTGGTTGATGGATGTTCACATCTATGTATCATTTGGATTCCTTCAGCTTTCTGTTCTGAGGGAAATGGTTCTTTATCACTATTGTAAATCTTTGGTAAACTCATTCTGGGCTGTATGAAAGAAAAAAATTGTGTACTTGAAGTCAGTTGAATGATATAATAGGGGAGGGGAAAAAAGCCAATAAAGCGTTTTCTTTGAAAACTAGTCAAGGCAGTCTTTGTGCCCAGAGTTACAGAACTGTTGACTGAAGTAGATAATGTTGGTTACAGTCAGTTGTGCCTTTACTAGTCCTGCAACTTTCTGCCTCTGAAAGGGTTTCTTTGTATTGACAGCAAAATGAGAGATTACTGCTAGTGATGCTGGCTAAAGTGATACTGATTTTAATTTTTTAGTATTTGGACTATTTCATTGTACTGAAGAAATTAATTTTGAAGATTCTATTTCTCCAGCTCTTCTGATTATTGACAACAGGGCTGTATGGAGGGGTAGTTGATATCTTGTTTGTCTCACCGTGCACCTCAGAAATACAGTTGCCAAGAGCTGGAAATAATGGTATTGTTTACACGTTTGTGAAGCAACCAAGAGGTGAATATTGCTGTAGTAATGAGGATAGAAAATATATCTTTTTTTTTTTTTTTTCAACATTGGAGTGATAAATGCATCTACAATGTCTAAAAACTTATTTGTATTAAAATTTATCTGCACAATACATTGCTTTAAGGAGTCTTAAAATATCCCTCACACCACTGTTCATTCTGCTGTCTCTTGCACGCTCTGCTCCTCATACATTCTGATGTTCCTTTTCCACTTCAGTGATATCCTACATCAAAACTGAAGGCCCCAGACACCTGAAAACCTTTCCTTCCCTGGCACTTGCTCGGCGTGGAGCTCAGCAGCGTAGAAGTTATTTTAGGATCAATAGGAAATGAGGAATTTGATTCATGGTGATGTGGCTTTTGCCGAGTTACCTGCCCTCCATACCAATCACTTCCCAGACCTACTTGACAGTCCTTAACAGTACACTTGTATCCTACGGGCCTCTGGAGACTTCTGGATGCCCCTCACCTCTGGCTGCAGGTTTCCTTTGATACCCAGAACCCCTGGAGATGCATCGCCCACGGGTGTGAAGTGTTTACACTGAGAAGAAACACATCGGGGTGTGATGTTAGTGATCAGATCATACAGTGGGAAAAAAGGCATAGTCAGATAAAAAATAACAGCAAATGCACTGAGATAAATTCGTCATGGATCTCATTTCCAACTTGCCTTCTGCATAAAGTACAATTCTCCCCTTTAACGTGTCATTCTAAAAAGTATTAATTTCTTTCTTACCTATTCTTTCTCTCCCCATTTCTTCTCCATCTCTGGAAGGAGTTGTTCAGGAAGGTAAAGACTGGAAATAGAAATTGAGGAAATCTTATTTTCCTTCCACTGCTGAAAGGTGAAAATAGTTTTATAACTTACAGAACAACATAGTTTTCGGTTTTAATTTTACTTTTTTGTTTGTTTGCTTGTTTAGTTTGGTCAGACAATTTTTGGTCTTTGTATGGTTGAAGAAAGGTAGTTCCTGGGGTTTTACTCTGCATGGAAAATATTTGGCATCAGAATATGTAGATATAGTTGTTTAAATTTTGTAATTATGAAGAAAACAAAATTGTTATTGGTGAAAAGGATGTTTTCATGTATTTAAAAACATATTGTATTCTGTATAAAGGTTGAAAATAACCTGGAAATGTTAAGTTCTTGGCACTGTTTGGAAAAGTAATACTCTTTTTTATGGAACTTCAGTAAAGTTAATGTACACATGACAAGGGTGATTTTGACCTGTTCATGCTCTTATTGATGCATTAGTGACCATGCTAATAGCAAGTCTGGAAAGGATTTCAGTTCTCCTAAATGAATTGCAGATATTAAATAATTCATGTATTTTATACCTGCCTCAAAAAAGAGAACTTTTTTCTGAAAGCTTTGAAAAATTAAAATTTATTCCTGGCATAAAGCAGAGCTGCAGTCTTTTTCCACAAGAAGAAACACCTGCTTGCTTTAAAAGCTTGTAGTTTACCACCTTAGCTTTAGGGCAATACTGGCAGTAAAAAGCCAAAAATTAAAGTAATGAAGCATAAACACCAATGCATACAAAAAGTAGTAAAAAAAAAACTGTAACAAGCCTTTTAAATTTTTATTGCAAAAATAAGTCCAATTTTCCTTTGTCCTATGAATGCAAAGTAGTGAGGAGCTGACTGAATGGGAGGTGTGCTTAGTTCCAAAGCCTTGGCCTCTAAGGTCTTCTGTGATGAGCAGGTCTGTTGATATTGGCTGATTTTATATTCTACTGCAGGATTCTGCTTTTCAAAAGAGGCATAACTAGAATGGCTTCAGCACAATCTTTTTGTGTCGTGTTTTGCCTTGTCTTTCTCTCCATTAATTTTCCTTAATTTTGTCTTTTGCTTCAGAACTCACTCCCATGTCTGTTGTTTATTTCCACAGTTCAAAAGACTCTGGAGCCAACAGTGTGTAATCAGTTATCTTGTTTCTTAATATTTTGTCTTTGCTTTTGAAATGGTACAACTTTTCTGTGAAGAACATTGCTTGGTTGATTTATTGTCTATCTGGAGACTCAAAAAAAATTCTAGCAAAAAAACTGCTGGTAAATTTTTTTTTTTTCTCCAAACATCTCTTAGGCTGTTTCTGGTGTAGTAAAAATTGAATGGTTTTGAAAAGAAATTCGAAAAATAAATCAGATTTAGCTGAAAAAAATTAATTTCAACTTGGGAAGGCAGAGCTCCACTCCATCTGCTCTCCCACATACAGGACAATTCCTCTCCTTACCTTCCTGGCCTGTCCTTCCTAAATAGTCTATATCCATTCAGCACAGTGCTCCAGTTCTGTGAGCTGCCCAAAGTCTCTGTGGACACTTATGTGTGGGTTTTTTGTGGTTTGTGGTTTTGGGGGGTTTTTTTGTGTATGTGTGTGTGTGTGTTTTTAATTTTGGTTTTTTGTTTGTTTGTTTGTTTGGGTTTTTGTTTGGTTTTGTTTTTTTTTAAAGCAGATGAATAAAAATAAACAGGATATCCTTGGCAGATGTAGGTTTCTTATCTTCAGAGTATATGTGAGGAGCTAAGAGTACTCCTAATCTCAGAGGTCAACAGATCAAAAGCCTTGCAAGTTCATATTAGTCTTATTAAAAGGGCAGCCAAAATCCAACCCGTTTCTGCAAAACAGTAATAGAAGTCTTGTGTGGTGATACATGTGGATTTTTCTGACTTTGTAGGACCAGTTTATGAACTTACTTTCTTCTGGATTCTTCTGTGTTTTCCACTGTCTGGTCTGTCTGAAGCACCTGTACTTGCTGTATTTTGCATACAGCTCTCTGATCCTCAGGTTTCTCCTCCAGAGTTGCCCTTGTGATGCTTGTGTTCTTTTGCCCCATTCTGATATTCAGTGACCCACATATTAATAAATTGCTCTACTTTGTATCCTTTAAAGGAGCACAAACATTTATTCTTCACTTTATCCCATATTGAGAACCTGTATGCCCAAGAGCAATAAACACTGACTTGGATACCAGTTGTGTTTAAACATATAAAGAGGTGTCTGATTTTCTTCCATTTGGTGCAATCTCAGGCTGGATTTGTTTCCTACTAAATCAAAACTTTTATTGACTTAAAATGTCAAAATCTGCATTAGGTTTATTTAGCAGATTGTCAGTATTCCATACACTTCTGCTTACAGTTTAGTACACAAATCAAGGAAATGTAGTGAACATCTTCAATTTAATTTCTAGCACACTTTGAATCTCTTCTGTGGTGTTGTGATGATCCTCCATCAGATGGTGCTATTAGGATTTAAGATGAATACTTAACCCAGTTTGAGCTTATGAAAACTGTCAGCTCTTCATACTGTTTGTAATCTTTTATTTTAATTTAATTAGTAGAGCTTCATGGGAAGTTTTTATACTGTTCGTACAGTGAAGAAAGACATGTGTGAACATATGGTAAATGTCAAATTCACTATTGATTTGAAAATATACCTCTCAACAACTTTTATTAAGTGTTGTGGGTGATTCAATAAGTTTTTCCCTTAAGTATCATCAGTTCTATGAAATCACACACTGTTCTCCTCCAAGTCAAGGATTTACACAAGCATTCCTGAAAGCTATTTCTGCTGTTCACAGCTGCATGAAATTCAGGTGATGGTTCAAATTCAGAGGGCATTGTTAGAACCCAGCAGGTACAGAACGATACTCTTTGCCTTCCCCATTCCACAGTGGTTTCCAGTTTGCTTCCAAATGAGCTACAAGCACGTAAATGGTTTGATCTCTGACCAGAGCACCTCCCACCCACTGGGCAGAAACTCGGTATTTTTGGCCACCCAGTGGGGAAAGATGGAAGACAGTGATATAAAGATCAGACCTATGGGCAGATCTGATGAAGTTTAATTCTCTAATTTGGATCCTTATCACCTCTAAAGGTTTTTTTAATTAGCCTGTCAGCTGCTTTTGGGGTGGTTCCCATCCCCCTAGAATCAAATTTTTAAGGCACTGTAGTACTTTTAGAAATACAGTCCTAAATATTTTTAACAGTGTAGTCCAATTAGTTCTTTTATTTTCTTTAAGGTGATAGATGGTAGAAGTTTGGCTGGGATGTGCACAAAAGCCCTTAAAATGCAGTGAGAAATAACTGTTTCAAAAAGATTCCCTAAATGCCTGTGAATACTTATATATTGATAGAAGTAGGGATACAGTTGTCAAATTTCACTTTTTAGTCCGGGTAAATTCTAAATATTTTTACTTTTAATAATACATCACTCAAATTTGTCCAGTGTAAACAGATAAATCTCAAGTAAATATATTTCAGGCTGTGTTTTATTTATGCAGTTTCTCCACAGCTACTGCTCTGAATATTGCTGCTATTGGGTAGCTGGTAATCCTGGAAAGCTTGCAGTGTCAGACATAGTTGTGTGAAGCTGATTTTTGGTAGCATCCACTTATTATGGGGTAGTGAGTATCTTTAGACCTGGTACACTGCACGGCTGCACTAATCTGCTGTAAAAAGTAGGATTTAAATGGGTCATTAAAAGGCATTTTGTTGTATTGGACCAATATCAAAAGAAAATATTTTGATGGTGTTCAGTGCAATCTTTGCTGGGCAAATTAAACTTTGTGTGTAGAGATCAAGAGGTGCAGCTTAGATTAATATCTTAGAGAAGGAAGAACATATTATAATCTTCCACAGTCTAATGCCTTTATCTGAGCCAGCAGTTCATGATGCTGTGAACTGCTAAATCCAAGTGACCTTTCCCAGTGATATTCACAGCAAGTGGCAAGAATAACAAGTACACACAAGAAGCTGCTCCGAAACTCTTCCTTCCCCCCCCTTTATATTATTATTTCATTATATTTAAAGACTTCTTGCAACAATGGCTGCCACCAATATTCCCATGTAACAATCTGATGACTGGGGTATCACCACTGGATGCAATTTCATTGTAGCTAAAAAAAAAACACCAGAAAAAATACTGTCTTTGCCCTGTTATGGAAAGATGCTGCATTTCATATTCCTCTGGGATAAGTTCCTATTGTATTGCCACAGTGGGCACACTCCATTAATACTTTATAAAGCCATTCTCTGGGAGGATACTTTGCCAGAATTTCATTCTGTAGCTGCTTTTTCACTCAGGTTAATTAATTTCTTTGAATTCTGGTCCCCATGTTTCTTGTTGGATTCATAATAATCACAGATAATCCTGAGAACAATTGTCACTGAATTAGCAGGTCTGCTCTTAGAAAAATCATGTGGAATCTCAAAACCCCTTATCCTTGGCTGAAACTGATTGATGTGAATTGGTGGCATAAAATGCATTTTTTTTTGTGTACGGTGATTCTTGCTTATATTTAGCTTCTCAGCTTATTTAGATGGAAAAGTGAATTAACAGTGTGATTTTTTTAAATGGGATTAGGTTTTCCATTTTTGTGAATGCTGATATATATTTCTTCCACGCTCCACTTATGCTCTTTGCAGGATGAAGCAACTCAGAAATGTTTTATTAATATGACACTGCTTCTCTGCCAGCATTTGGCAGTATCATCAGTGATTACTTGGTCTGTCTGATTTTTATAGGAATTTACATAAAGCAGAAAACTTTATTAATACACTAACCTGAGCAAATTCAATTATTTTGATATTTGTAATCTTGTTTGTGTGCAGGCTTTCTGAACAAAAAGTCTGATAGGCTCATGGTTTTAGAGCTAACATGTCTAGTGAAAATAAAAACCTTGTTAGATAACTTCTATAATAAATTTATAGAGACTGTTACTAAAAGAATTTCAGCAGGTGATAAACCAGCAGTAATAACAGAACACTTGCCAGTTGTTCAGCTCGAGCCTTATGAATTGCATAGTTACTCTAATGGCATCTGAAGGAGGAATGTTTACCACAAAGATGTGTTTTTCTTGAAGCATCCTGCCAAATTGTCTGTGGGTTTGATTATTGTATCTTATTATTGCTCTTTCCACAGGAAGTCCTGTAGCTGGAGAGAGTAACTTGACATAATCTATGGAGTCACAAATCTGTGATCTGCTGATAAGGCACCCAAAAGTGTGAGAAATAAACCCAAAGGACAACAAGTACTGCCCAGGGTGCCTGCCTGATTGTGTCTTCCTAAAAGCCCAGAGTGGCTAACACAGTGTTTTCCCACTGGACCTGAGAGATGATTTTCTAATCCAAGTTTTGAATTTGAAGCCTGGCATTCAGGCTCAGAGGGAAAAGTCATCTTTGTCGGTCTCTCTTCTGGGTTTGTAAACACAAAAAAAGTAAAAGTGTGCTGCCAAAGCCTGTTGGTATTCCTGCAGTGATGTGTTACTGTGGGGTGTTATAATGCAGTGATCTTTATTCACATAAACAAGGTACTGGCAATGGCTCAAAAACTTGTTTTTCATTCTAGGGCCCAATCTCATCTCTGTGTGACCTTCTGACCATTAATGAACTGGAATAACTTCCTTTAGGAAACCTATTCCTCATAAGTTTTTCATCCTATAACTGAAAAAAAGGGCTAGCATTCCCAAGTCTAAACCTGGGGGAAAAATTACCACAAGAATATAGTTGTTTGTTTTTTGAATAAAAAACCCAACTCAACTCACTGAACTTTAATAGAATTTTACCTCTTCGATGGATCTTCGTTTATGATATTTTCTTACATCCTCCCTCCATTGCTGAAATAAAATGTGCAGAGGTAAAAGTAGGTTTCAGTGCTAATTCTGAAGTTAGACTTTTAAAATTCCATGATGTTTTATGTGTTAGATATAAAAAAAATTTGTTTTGAGCATTGCAATATTTTGGGAAAAAATGTACAGATGACTATGGAAGTTTCACTAACTAATATATTCAGTCCTTTAAAAAAAGAATTTACCTGCAGCTTTTGAGAATTTGAATGTTGTCCTCTGCCCATTGTCATAAGGCACAAACTACTTCTGAAAATGCAGTAAATCCTTATGAGAAACATTTTCTTGAGCTAATCAAGGAATTAGAATAATGGCTACAGCTGAAGGAAACGTTCATGTGTTTCATTGATATGATACTTGGGTATAATTCTGAGGTATGTACCAGACTGTATAAACACATAAAATGAAGTGCTTTTAAATTTTTTTTCTCCTGCAATTCCCAGTAAACTTTTCAGAACTGTTAATGAAGAACATATAAATCAGTATCTTTCAGACAAAAAGTATTCTCTGGGGGGGTGCTTAATTTGAAAAAAATCTTCTCTACTCTCTGCTGACAGACTTTTCTATTTATCAACACAGCCTGACAGGGGTGACCCATCAGTACAAGAGCTGGTCACATTGACTCTTTGCTGAGTACCTCAAAGTGTGTCATCTCAGTCAAGTGGGGACAATCCCCTTAAGAAATAAAGACAGCTATCATAAAAATCTGCATGGGAATAAATTTCTATTTTGAGGCACTTCTGAGATCATCTGACCCTCTTGTTTCAGAACCTGTCACTTGTTTAAGAAGTGTCATACTGTTAATCCTTCATGTGCTGAAATGGTGGCAACACTGGAATCCCAAGAGTCAGACTCAGCCGACCCCTGGCAACAACTGCAGGTGCTGATATTGGGGGTGACTGGAGGGTGTGTTGGAATGGCCAATATAAACAGAGGCTGTGCTTAGTCAAAGAGCTCTGGACAGGCTGAATTCAGACTCCACTGAGGGGAAGAAAACATGGAACTTGAAAACAGGGGTGATTTTGGGGAAAGTGTTTGATAATATTGAGGTTTCAAATAGTAAAGATCTTCTGATTCTCAAGTGTACATTGCTTTTTCAGTTTGCTTCCTCCCCCACTTTGGTACCTGCTTTTCATTTCATGTTTCATGCTTCTTTTCATTTTAATTTTTTCGCTGCTCTGTTGACCTTGTTAAAACTAAATAAAGTCTTTCTAACTTTTTTTAAAAATTTTTGAAAAATGGTTCACAGGAAATGAGACCGGAGCCTAAAAACCTTTGTTTTTCCCCTTTAAAAGGAAAACACCTTTATGTGGTATCATTGATCTAGTAAGAAGCCATTAAGCTTTCAAGTATTCCTTATCTACATAACATATTTTAGAAATAAAAGCCTTGGTGGTAAATTGCTATTAGACTTTGCTGTTTTTAAGTTGACTGACAGGAACTTGCTCTGTACTAAAGGTGAAGATAAATGAAGTGAAATAGATTGTGTTAATGGCAGTTCAGGGTTCTGTGTGAGGTGTTTTTTCTTTGAAAACATACTTTGGACTGTGAGCAAGATCCACAGGTTTTGTCAGCAGCACTTGACTGTGGTGGGGGTTTAACTCAATCCCCCTGAGGTGGCTGTGGCTGGCAAGAGGGTGGGATACAGGAATACAGGACATGGGATAGAAGCCAAGTCTGTCCAGCTGCCATCTGCCCTACTGAGCTCTAAACTGGAGACAGGAGGAGGGATAAAGGCAGAAAAGGTCTTGCACAATGGCAAAAGTGAGACTGGAAGTGTCCTTCTACCTCAACAAAGGCACAAAAGAGTCAGTGCATCTTTTCTGGGTGAATCAGATATTGTAAAGTATTTACTAAAAGCTGGTAGCATTCAGAAGTTTGAGCTGAGTCTAACATTAATGAGCAGCTGAAATTGTTTCCCTGCTGAATGACGGTGAAATGTGAACTCCATGGTTTAGCTTTATGTTCACAGAGTGCAAAGCTGGCAGGAATTTCAAGGTGATAAAGCACTGAAAAACGCCTGCAGGATGTGAGTTGGAAAGCAGGTGGCCCATGTAGTAGGGTTTTTTGAATAACTGCATGAATATTTAGTTTAGTTTGACTCTTTCTTCATTTGGACTCACAGGACACATACTTAGAAACCTGGTGTCATGATTGGGGCAGTCACTTGCTACTGGAAATAGAGAGTTATATTAGCACAGTTGTTCCCAGGCTATGTGGCAGGGTTTTTACAGAGTTTGCTTGGTTTGGGAATTTTAATATGGATTGAGAGTAAGGTATCAAATGCAGAAAGCCCTTTTGGGAGTCTGCTAAAATGCAGCTAACAGGTTAAGAAAAGGTTTGATGAATTTTTCTATGGTGGAATCAACTTTTTGCTCTTTTTCTTTAAAATGTGAGCTTCTAATTTAAGTTTCTTCTTAAGTGTCCCACCCCAGGTTTCCTTCAGAATATGTTTGAAATATGATCCCTCTTGTCTGTATATGCTGGTAAAAATTCTGAGCAGATAGATCAAATTTAAAGTCTGGGTTTGCAAAGAAGAACATTATTCCATTATCGAATAAATCACACAGTTTATGAGTCTTTTTACTGCACTGGCAGAATTTATTTACTGAGAGATCATGAAATACAGATGGTATTTCACTTGGAATCATAGCTACCTGAACAGGTCAAGTATTTTATTGCATAACTACAGCACAAAACAAGAACAAATATAATTGTTCTTTGGTATTTCAGACAGGGATAGAGCTTTTTATATTTGCTTGGTATCTATATACTTTGGAAGTGCAATTACATATTCATTTATATTTAGCAGAATTCCACAAGTTTTTTGTAAAGACTGAACCCACTTGGGGTCAGTGTTGGTGGTGCAGGTTTGGCACTGATGTGAATAGCTCTGTTCACTTTAATAGGTTTGTACAAGTCAGCACAGAGGAAGGCACAAAAGGTACAAAAACAAACACCTCAGGTGATTACATGAAGTTCCAATATTTCTGCTAAGGCACTACAGAATTTAGTTACCATTGAGTTTCATATTCATGACTTGTTACCATGGCTGTGATGGATTTTAGTAATTTGGTGGCTGTTGCATCCAAAGTTTCATTCCTTGTCATACTGTGCAGGGGCTGTGTTTTCAGTCTAGTAAGGTGATGTAAATTCCTTTCTATACAAGTATAAGAGAGTTTTCTTTGTTTCACCTTTGTAGATCATGTAGTACACTATCACTCTACATTTTTGGCATCTGAACTTTAGTAGTGGACTGCAGGAGATACTTGATAAGCTGGAGTCTTCCACAACCACTGCAACAAAATTTTTAGTTGAATAGAGAGACTATTAAGCTATTTCTGAATTGGACAGCTGACATCAGTAATTCTAAATATTAGCTTGATATAAATAAGACAAGCCCTGATGACAGCAGAAATTTTATCCCAGAACCTGAACGTGGTTACTTGTTCTGTGCATCCAAAGCTGTAAGGATAAATATTGACTAGGCACTCTAAAACTGAGCTAATAATTATAGTAATTCCATTTTGATCATACACAGCTTTGAAATGCAATCATACCCATCACAGACAATGTTCACTGAGGCTGAATAACAATGTTGCAAAATCATCAGTAGGAAAAACACAGAAAGGAACATTTTTAGCTGATGCAACCAGATGTGACACAACAAATTTGTAAATAAAAATTATCTAGGGGAATGAAAGCATTCTTTGAATAAGAGGAAAATTAGCAGGAGAGGAGGGAAAAAACCTCCCAAAAAACAAAAAGGAAACGTTTTAGGGCTTCACCCAGTACAAGAAGCATGAAAACCAAAATGACAAACTTGTGTAAGAAGAGGTCCATATATTCAAGCACTGCTCTGCCACCTGCCAGAACAGTGAAAGGAAAGAATCAAATTGAAATAGATATTTCAATTACATGCATTGTGATGTAGTATATATATACTATCATAATTGCAGTGAATGAGTTGGGTGTTTTCACTTGCCTGGAAGTTTTGAAACTGTTCGGAAAAGTGATTCAGTTTAAAGCTTGGGCCCAGTTCTTTAAAAATTCTGAATATAACAGTGTCAGAGAAAGTCGCTAGAAAATTCAGCTTCTGGTGTGTCTAGTGAATAGGGCTGCATTAATGTGCACCTACACTGGGATTCTGCCAGTTCATCCAAAGCCTCTCTGAGCACTTGGACCTTCCCACACTCTGCTGTTTCTTAAAAGAGAGGCTTGCAAAGGCACGTGGTGTGTTCAGAACACCTGGCTGTGTTACCCACCTCCTTGCCTAATCCTCCAGACCACGCTGCTACTCCAGGCTTTTTACTTCAATTAAAGGAAGCTCCCAAATGGTGCTCTGATATTTCAGGGAGGTCTGACTGGGCAACTCAGCCAACGTGAAAGCTCAAAAGAGACCACATTAATTTGCCGTTAATTGAGAAACAGGAAGAAAGGTAATTCAATTTACAGGTACGGAGACATCCACCTTCTGTGTTAAGGTGAATCTCTAAGCAGAAGGCGTGTTGTCTCTGTTCATTGAGCTGGAAAATATAACAACTAAATAGAAAATTATCAATGCTAATGTGCTTAGAATGGTTTCTATTTGAATCCTGCTCCTGTGCTGAGTGGCAGTCTGTGACTGCTCACCCCAGCAACTGTGGCTTCAGCAGTTGAGAGCAAATCACAGGAAGGATTATCCCTGTCACAAAGTTTCTGTGCCCTGTCAGCAAGGACTGCTTTTATGCAAGGTAGTAAAAATTCATGGGTTTAAATGCTACACAGTTTGGAGAATATAAAAAAATTATATTTTTTAAAAAAATTAGGTAATAAAGACAGTATGAGAAGGCACGACTGCGATGAAAGGCTCAGTGTGGCTCTTCTCACTCTGAAGTTACATATATCCATGAGAAGCTATATTTCTGTAAATAGGAATGGAATAATGTTATTAACTGGATCTCTAGTGTTAAGTTAGCTGGACAGTCATAACTGAGTATAACAAAGTGTGTATTCATGGTGCAGAATCACAGCATCATAGAATGGCTTAGTTATCCTCTTTCTGTCTTCAGCTCTGGGGATAAACAGCAAAGACACCCAGAAAGGGAATATACAGACTATAAACCTAAATATTTGACAAGTATCAATACATGTAAGTATTTGACGTGTTTGAGGAGAGTAAGGGAAGAAAGGTCAAAGGAGCTCTTGATTGCTAACAATACACATCAGGGACTGTGTTCCAGCCTTGGTAAATCCAGTGTAATTATGAACAAGTGCATGAAATTTACTGGGAGTAGATCTTTGCACAAGATTTTGAAGTTACTAAGCAAGTGATGATTGGGAACTATGACAGACTAAATAATGATTTCTAGAAAAAAAAGTGTTGAGCCTTGAGAGATAATACAGTGATGCTCAAATGTTGTATGTGTCATAACACTTCGCTGAAAAATCAGAAGCTTCCAGTTGAAGCTCTTAACAAAGAAATCTTATCTATAAGACAATAGTTTAGGTTAGTTTTCTGCCTCTTCATTCATTAGAAGACAAGGAGACTTAAATAAGAAATCACATTTGTTATGAGAAATGTAAACATAAGCCTGCAGTTTTCTTAAAAAAAAAAAAAAGGAGGGGGGTGTGAATTACCAAGACAGGTTTGTATTTCATTTATACAGTAATTACAGCTGACAGGTCCCTTTTCTCATTTACTTCCTGGATGATTCTCCTTTGTGTTTCCCTACCTGTCTCTCTTTTTCCAGCAATTTTCAAATTTCTAGGTAAATGGAGACAAGAAGCAAGAATCCTGTTGCAGAATTAAGTGATGTTAGGTGTGATTGTTGTGGCAGCTTCATGCAGAAGATTCCAGTTAGTATTGTATAAATATCAAATGATAACCAAGGTCAAGCATAAACTGTCAGGATTAAAGCTGTAATAAATGCAGAGGATCAGAAAATTGCTTCATAACAAAAAGATGTATGGCCTTGTTCCAAACCCAGATTCATACCAGCAGTGAATTAGAAGAGGGTATTTCAGGAGCACTTGCAATAGGCCAGTTATTGAATGAAAAGTGATATGTCTGGAATGATCTCATTAGTTTTCTGTTTATTTTAATTTGATATTATACACACTTCTCTGTAAACATCTATACTTCTAGACTTTCTGTTGTTTGTTTTTTTTTTTTTTTTTTCTGAAAGTTTGCTGTTTTCTCTTTCTGTGTTGGAGAGTTTTTATTTCTTCTACAGTGAAAAGTTGTTCGTGGAAGCAGAATGTGCTGAGCCACAAAGGCCACCAGAGATGGCCCTCTGGTCAAGACAGTCAAGTTCTGACTTGGTGGAGGTAATTTTTTAAGAAGGTGTTGGTCTTTCTGTCCCTGAACCATTGTGTGGGTGCTATGAAGATGAACCCTGCCTACATCTGTAGAAATTAATTTATCAGGCACAGTGAACTTGATGGAATTAGCCTAAAGTGAAGGAAACCATTGCACATAATTGTAAATCCAGGCATCAGTAATGCAATGACTGGAATATACCTTAAGTGGAAATATAAAAAGGACAGTGGAGACAGAATTTGCTTTTTCAAGCTGATTAAGAATTGAATTCTCAATTATTGGTCTAAGTGTAATGTTACAACTTCTGGTGGTCTAAATCTTAAGAACAACAAACTAGTTTCTGTCTCTGGGCTGTGTCAGTTACAGAACATGCAGCAAGATAAATTCTACCTAATTACAAATTTACTGTGGCAAAAGAGGAAGGTGTCCCTTAGCAAAGTGAAATGCAACTATTTTTGAAGGTTCTTTGTAAATTTTCCTCTTTCTTTGTCAACAAAATTCATTTTAATTTATGTGTCTGATGGCCATATAGTTCTAGAATAGTCATCCACAGACTACAGTTAAAGTAAAAGGTACCCTCAGCTCAGGAACAGTGCTGTGAAAAAAGGGCTTTAACTTCCTCTGCTGACTTGTGCATTAGAGGCAAAATGACTGTAAATTTACTGCACTGACATTGTTGAATGAACTGAGTCTTCGTGCAGAGAATCATGAACCAGCATTCAAGTAATGCTCAAGGTCAATTCATTTACATCTGGTAATTAAAAAAAGGCATATTGAAATGCAGTGAATCCTGAGTAGGATGCATGAAAGCTCATTTATCAGGATATTACGAGGCATATTTTATGCTATTAATGACTTTTCTTCAGACATGCACTCACCTTTCACATCCTCTACATTTCTCTACCTTCTAAGTCTGACTCTCTTATGAAAAGCACTGCTTAAAATTCCATGGCCAACAACATGCAGATATTCAGTGTTCTGGCCTTCCCATAGGAATCTTTATATGCAATGCAACATTATTTAATCTCTTACATAAGCTTAGGTTAGATGATCCAAGTGTTTATTTTCAGTATTTTATACAGTTAACCATATTCTTTAAAGATTTAGGCACAAAACCAATAATATCTCCTTTTCCCCTTTCATTTTTGCAAGGATATGCAACAGAATGTGGGTCTGAAACACAATTTTCTGCAGATTTTTCCTTTAAAATCTTCTCCATTACTGAGACATAGGAGCTATGTGGGGACAGGAATCACACTTTACACTTATGGCAAACCTGAAATCCTCTGACAGTGACTTTGCCTAAACTTTGAAGTCTTGGTGGTTATATTGCTCATCATAACCATGTTCTTTTAAAAGTAGGTTATAAGAATACGTTAATATTTTGTGAGTTCCCAGACAACAAAGGAATGTCTTAGCTGGAGTCCAGAACATCCATTTTTCTTGCACCAACCTGTATGACTTGACTTCAGGGGCCCTCTTACCTCATTAAAGGCACAGTTTCCTGTGCTAAGAACTTCCCAGCAAGAAAAATTTAATTCTCATCTTCACAAAAATAATTTCTAAAACCTCTTTGCTGAGGTGTTGTGAGGAAACTCTGAATTTTGAGCTTGGAACCCTAATGAGGAAAAAGTGGTGTTAAAATATTGATGAGGGTGTGTCCATTCATGCTGGTAGTTACCTTTTTCATAGGAACAAAAGTCATATTTCATAGGGTCTGGCCCTCAGTGCTGGAATGCCAGAGGCCAGCAGCCTTTTAGCTGACTCTGGAGCCAAGCAGGAAGAGAGCAACGGCATGGGATGAGCAGGTCACTGCACTTCTGTTCCCTTTTCACATGGCACAAATGCAGCTTTGATTCACTCTCTTCATATGTATGGGAAGAGCACTGGCTTAGGTTTGGGAGAGTGTTTCCCCTTAACTCAGAGCTCTCTCTGTGTACACAGAGTTTCAGTTGTACTGATGATTTTAAGGAGGTATATACTGTTGTCTTTTAAAATGCGTGGTCAAATGACTTGGCTATTCAACTGGAGCTTGTCCTAGACACAGCTTGCTTTCTTTGCAACAAGTTCCACAAACATTAAAATGTTACACTTTTCAGTAAGTAAACAATTTACTGCAGAGCTTGCCCTGTGCAAACACACAGGCAGCTGACACGAGCTGGGTACAGGGAAGAGCAGAGAGGCTACTTCAGAAAAAGCAGCAAATCTCAGGACCTTCCATGTAGGATTTATGTCTGAAATATAAGCTGACTAACCTTGAAAAGAGGGAAAGCTGAAGCAAATTAGTAAAAATCTGATGTAATCTCATTTTTTTGATTAGATGCCTTGTCAGTGTCTCAACAACTGTTGTGGTATTTAGGGGTTTTTCCCCTCTCTAAATCATGTAGGGTAATTTCTCTCTTAATGGTCTAAAAATGGCTTGCTCTGAATGATTATGACTACTGCCTGTGGAATTCTGGGGGTTCTAGTTTTAGTTTCCACACAAAGAGTGATGTACCGCAAATGGATTCTGCACCTTTTAAGTTCTGCTAAGGAGATGGTTAATAAAGAGTTCCAGAAAACCTCGAAGTGTTTTGAATACCACAGGTAGATCTTGAGTTGGCAATACCCCACTGAAAGTGTTAATGTATGCATTTCAGTTAGTTTTAAAAACATTTACATGATCCAATGGCTTCATCTTTGTTCACACTGTGCATATATATGCTAAACTGTTTAAAAAAATAAACTGTGCAGTTCAGGAGTTACATGGAAGTGTAGTCTTTATAATTTTTACAGTACTCCTAGGAATATTTCTGCCTGAACACTATTAAACAATGCTGTCTATGTCACTGCTTTTTTTCCTCCATGGATAACTGCTGGCAGACCAGTTTCAGCTGTTTGACAAAATAAAAAAGTATCAAAAGTATTAAGCAGCACAGTTATGTCCCAGTAGCACCCTGGGGTTCTGGAAAGTATTACTTGATATGGCAGGAACAGGAAGACAGCAGATGATTGATGTGAATTTGGCCAAGCCTGGCAGTTTACAAGTGTGATTAGCAGCAGGTAATTCCTGCACAGACTTCAGGAAATGCACGCTGGTAAAAGATAAGTTGAATTTCCTGTCCGTGGAGATAAGCTTCAGCTGGTGTTCATGCATAACCACAAAAGCTGTGTCTCACTGTAGGTTTGGATTCTGCAGGAACTCAGAAAACATGAGTTCAGGGTGTGACTTCACCACAACCAGTTAAATATTCCGTCAGCCCCAGGACACCTCATGTTGTGCTTTGGAACAGCAGTTTAATTTTATTTTTCTGAATTTCATCTCCTATTTTCTCCTTGAGATTCTTTTTTTCTACCTGTGCTCTCATTCACTGATATCACCTTTCACAGCTTCGCTCATCCTATTTACTTACACTGTTTGATGTTTTGAAAATAATTTGAGTCCAGCAAAAGGAAAAGCAGGAAGTAAAATGGACTAAATAAGTCAGTTCGACTTCTTTTCATCTCAGCTCTTTATCCTGTGTACTCCAGGACATCAGCTCTAGAATCACACAAAGCCATGCAAGCCCAGATTATGGCAATTTTCATCATATCTATATTTTTGGCTTAGGTGATGACCGTATGTACAGCAAAACAGATCAATCAGAGAAAATCCCATTCAATCATTAATAATGGTGGCTTAATCATGCCTGACCATTGTTAGTGCTTAAAGTAACTGAAGGCATTGAAGGACTTCTTAGGGTCAGCTTGCATATCTTACCCTAAACTTTTGGGAGGGATGGCACAACACAGGAAACGTTTGTGTAATACAAAACCTTTTTTTTTTTTTTTAATGCCATTTAATTGTCTAACATAAATCTAAAAGCTTTGGATAAATGTATGGACAAATGGTTTTGGGCCTGGAAATAGTTTTATTTTAAAGTTTAAGTGAAATGTTTACCTCAGAGGATCAGAAAAAGGTTTCTGGTCTGGAAAAGGATAAAAACTTCGAGTAGGTTGTATTTGCTTGGAACATGACTGTTCTCTTAGAAGGCTGGCTTTTGATGGTATGAGCATTGATCTTAATTACTCTGGTGATATTAAACTGGTTTTAGTAAATTTTCATTTATCATTACGGTATCTTGCCTCCTCTATGTATCATTCAAGACAAAATGGAGGAAATCCATTTATTTTACAAGATTACAAATGTTCTAAATGTATCACTTAGTGGCAGGTGCTACAGCATCCTTTGGGACCCCCATTACTTGTGTGGTTCTCAGGTGCTACTCCCATGAAACACACCCTGGGGAGGAGAGAGCAAAGGAACCTCTTGCTGAGGGTGAGTTTGTTTTGTTTGACCAATGCCCAGATGTTGTACATAATGTCGACCTGAAATGCCTCATTTTGTGGTTTCATTTCACAAAACTGAACTCATGTCTGGTGATAGTCTGCTTTCATGCAAACATTGCAGTAAATGCTGAACTGAAAGTGACTTCCAGAGGCATTCCATGTGCCTCTTCATCATTCTTCTTATCAAGTTTCATTGGGGAACATGACAGATGTTCTGATTTCAGATGACATTGTACCTTTCCAGCCTCAAAAAAAGCACTTGCACTTGATGAAAATCCATAGGTGCCCAGATTTCACTTTTCCTATTGCTTGCTTTTTCTGTGATGAGTGAGAATTCAATATCTTACACTAAAAGTGAAAAATAAGTTTTTACAATATCTGCACATAGAAATGTAATTCAAGTAAGAAAGTTTGGAAGTACACCAGCCCTTACAAAAGAAAGGAAAGAATGAATCACCAGAAAAAGAAATGGAGACGTTTCACTGAACTGGATCCAAACAATGTGTTCCTGTTGCACTTCCCAGGCTTTGTTGTGCTTGTATTATGGGATAGCTTGTGCAGGCACCAAGGAATGAAGTGCCATCAAACACTATAACTCAGTCAGGACTTCAGCTGAGATCAATTTTACCTGTTCTTTCTTTGCAGTTAGGATATCTTCAAGGCCAGGTTGGACGTTGCTCTGAGCAACCTGGACTAATGGAAGGTGTCCCTGCCCATGGCAGGGGGTTGGAATGAGATGATCTTTAAGGTCCTTTCCAGCCCAAACTATTCTATGATTCTGTGATAATTTACCTCATTTTGAAAGCTGTAATTATAAAATGATACACAAATATTTTCAAAAGCAGTCTGTCAGAACTTAATCCTCAGCAATTTCTTGTGTAAATCCCAGTACACACTGATTTTGTAATTTATAGTTTAATACGACCTTCAAAATGTTTCAGTTCTTATTTTGGTTCTGCATCAGATCAGCATTGTTTTCTAAGTGCATTTCCCACCTACTGCCCTAGAGCTACTTAGGCAATACTGAAGGTTTCCTTTTTGCAGTGATTATCCAGTGCTTTGTGGCTTTGGAAGTCATGGAGGGCCAGGCTGGAACTTGGCTCCCATTAACAACATATTGTCATTCACAATTGTGAAATCTCCTTGTTAATGTTTTATCTCCATGTCACATAAACCCTGTTGTAATATTTTATTTCTCTAACTATATGGGGTTTGTGACTCTTTCTGTTAATTTTTCTTTCAGAAGAGTAATTTCTTCTGTTTTGTGTGTGCAAGGAGTAGGCATTTATTTTATCTTCATGATATTAATGAAAGACTGGAAGATAGCTTGTAATTGTTTTCAGTCATTTGAAGTGAAGAACGGTCTTTTAAATGAATGTGAAATAATATTTCCGGCAGTATTTTAGACTGGTTTACTCAACTCTGGAAATGTATGTGGCTATTTAATAGGATAAGTGTCAGAGCTTCAGAGCTCCTCAGAATTCCACTGATAATACTGCATTTCTGCTAGAAAAGCATCCTTTCTGAGGGGCAGATACAAAGGTTAATTTCTAAGAGGAAAGCCTTTTTCATGTTTCTAACATAATAACAAACATGCTATGATATGTTATAATGAACATGCTCAGAATCATTTGAATATTTTACTTGGATATATTTCTATCTTTGGGCTTTTTCTGAATCACTAATTTGCTGTTCCTTATTAGAGCTTGTAATTGCTCTCTGAGTTGACTGCCTTGGTTTATGATCTTAGTGTATCATGGCTATTTGAGACAGAAATAGATCCCCAGATTACCAAGGGTCAATGTCCAGTTTCTTGATTTTACTCTAAAGTGTAGATTGAAAATATCTTTTAATGTAGAATTGTCATTCTAATTGTTACAGAGTTCCATGGTATTCATTTAGTCAATTCAGTGTCCTTCATGTTTTCCTTAAAAAAATAAGTAAATGGAAAAACCCAACCTATAATGTGCATTTAGGTTTCCATAATGTAATGTAACATGGTATTTTTCCATGTCAGCACAATATTATACTGCATTCTTATTTGGTTCCCAGTGTGGGGTGTTTAAGTATACTCAAGTGACTGACTTAATTTTAAACTCTGTTGGAGTAGCATTTCCTATATAATATTTTTGACCAGCTTTGATCCTACAGAGCTTTGATGAAGCTACTAATTAGGTTTTTGATTCATCTGTGTTTAGGAAAGAGAGATTTATTATAGTAGCACCCGCTTGTGCCACTGATAATTAAAAGACTGTCAGAATTTTCATTATGTAACTCATCTTGCAGGAGAGAATCCCTCCCCATCTGACAGTTTGATTACTTGTGAATGACTAAGGCACTCTGAAGAATTTGCCATTTAGGTTAAAACTGACTGGAAACAGGATTCCCAGGAACCATTCCAGCCATCACTGCTGTGAGGTAAGCATGGCCTGTCAGTCTTCCCTCAGAAAAAATGGAAGAAATTGAAACAGTAGGAGCAGACTCTCCATGTGTTATGGCTTGGATTTTTCGTGTGTGGTAAAATAAGCTGTGCTGCAGATAAATAAATTTAAAGCCACAACAAAATAAGAAATAGATTCCCCATTTTCAGAAGTTCAGGCTTGTGTATCTTCTTAGTAAACCTACAGAAATAAACTGTTGTTCCCTTGAAAAGAATTTTTAAACCCCGATAATTTTGCCAGTAGCTGAACTCTGTGTTCCTCTTTTTTGGCACATGAGCTGTTAGCAGTCTTTTATATCTACTTTTTAAAATCTGATTTTCCAAAATACACATATGCCCTTTGCTCAGCCCAATATGTAAGTGCAGTTAATCTCTATTCAATTTAGGGTTGCACCTGCCTATTCCCAGATGTGGAAAATACTCAGTTTATACAGGGTTCTTCATGGTGTTCAAATCCTACACATTTACCACATTGGATTCTAAAGCAAAATGTTTACAGGTTATCTAAAATATTCTGATTTTGCAACAGTCTGCAAAATTAGACTGTGACCTATGGAAGTGAAATTCTTTCTTACTACAATGAGACATTTTGGTGTCTTTTCTGTGCCTTGCTAAAAGCCCAAGGTGAATCCATGGCTGCCTATGTGACTGACTCTGGAAACAGCTCTCAGTGTTGCAGGCAAGGCTCTAATAAGCTCATTTTAAAATTTATGTATGTTTTATAAAAAGGAGATAGAACACACTCGCAGCCAATATAAATTTTACTGCATAACAATAATTCAGTTTCTTTTCTTTTAAAGACTCTTGAAGTAATGCATTATTTTTACTTGGCTGTCAGTGAGTTTTACATCTATAAAAGTGAGATGGCAGGGCAATAAATGGGATTGTAGTAGACCTCTACTTGCATTTATGCATTTGTGAAAAACCATATGTATGGTTTATAAATTCTTTTAAATCAAATTCCTACCACTTATCACAACATAAATTTATTTTTTTTATCTAGTCTCATTGACTTTTCTAAATGGACTTCTTCCCCCTTCTTCATTTATTTTATCATTTTCTCTATTGATAAATCTACTGTCAGAAATAGTAGCTGCTCATCAACTTTCTCCATCCTGTAAATTATTTTTGTAATAAGTAGCTTCTAATGAGCATCTTTAATGGAAATCAAATATCAGTGTTTCATAATTAGGAAAAAAAAAATGAAGCAGGCACCTTGTGTTCTGTTACATTGCTCCAGCTCTGGAGGTCTTGGCCTTTGGAGGGCAGTGGCTGATCTGCTGCTGTGAGTTCTAGAAAAAGCATTCCCATGTCAGTGCTGGTCAGAAGGGAGAGAAAGAGAGGTCCTTGCCTTTAGACAAGTAAATTGAAACTGTGAACTACTCAATTTTCTTAGTTATCTTTGATCTGGAAGTTTGTGTTTTCTGCTGAGCCACATCAGCTGGTTGGGAAGCCTCTGGGTTTTCAGCATAAGACAGAAAATTGTCTTTTAAAAACCTTCCCTGTCCTCCCATCTCCCAGCAAGCAAGCAGCTTGTAGTGGATTGTTAAGGGCATGTTTAGCCTTACAAATTTTTAAATCAAAGTATGACCTTAAATGTGTTCTGAAAGAATTGCTTTCTTACATTGTAAATACAATTTACTAACAAAAAGCAACTGGTATTTTCACATTTTTTAAGAAGTCAAATGCACTTAAAACCACATGCACATTTGCTGTTGTCCAGTACAAAGAGATGCATTTAATTAATGGGTAATTAAAAGTAACCATTTTAATGTAATCTGGTACTTGTGACCATTAAATTCAGAGGACACAGGAGGTAACATGCACAGAAGTGACTCGAGGGATATAATGTGTTACAGGCTTGGTGGATTTTAGTGTTGTTACTGTTCTTGTTAAAATCCCCTGCTACCAGTTCACTGGGCTTAATTACGGGTTTTGAATTTTGCTGAACTTCAAAGACTGGGAGGTGCTTTCAGATCTGATATGGAAAAATGAGAAATGATGTTGGAAGTTATTCTCAATCAGATAGAACTCACAGTTACTGTCTTATTATTGTAGTGCAATATATCATCAAAGAACAGATAAACAAACCTCTTCTGATTAGTTTCCACCTCATTTATCTACTTTGTACAAATTAACTATTGTCCTTGACATCTAGAGGTGAAACAGTCAAATTCAAGCACTTGTAGGCAATAACAATGATATTCTGTGTATATAAACCCTTTCCTGGTTTTGCACATCACAAATACTTTTTTACATATGTGGTTTTATTATGTGTGAAATAGCTCATAATCCTACTCTCCTTTCTCCTCGTTTCTTGTAGTTTATTTTCTTAGGATAGGAATATACATATGACTTAAGCCACAAAATTGCTTTTGTACAGTAATAAGCTACTTCTGGCCAGAGTAAAACATCAGCTGGTCAGGCAAGGCCACATTACACATTAATGGGGTGGAATGAGGGGCATATTATATCAAATTTAAACTACCAGGAGGTATTTTCAGTGGATAAGATGTAATTACTCCAAAAGGTACAGCCTTGCCTGTGGGATATATGATAGTTATGCATTGGTGGCTCCCACCTGACTATGTTTTGTCCACCATGGTGGTGCCACTGGCTCTGTGTCAGAATTGATGCTGAGTGCCCAGCACTGAACCACCTCAGACACCCCACAGCCTCACCTCCCTCCTCCCAGCAGTGCTCTTTCTCTACTGCCTTTCCATAGGGGTCTAAGTTTTGGACAAAGCTTTTTGGGGTGTCTGCCTTATGGCCAATGAAGAGTGAATTTCTAAGTGGTGTTAAAAGTTACTTGAACAAACGCTTATACTGAAGTATAGTTACTTTATCCACCCTTCTACTTAATGAATCTAAATGTATGTTTCTATGCCTAAATAGTTTAGAATGCACATAATTTCATAATTTACATGGTGCAGTTTTGGAAATATGGCCATCTCTGACTCATAAGACAGTATTGTGAAAACAATAGAGCACTCATTGCTTTGTGTGACCCAGTAATTCCAAGGAAAGTGTCATGTACTGGAATCCAGTGCAAAAGAATAAAGCTGTTTCTTTTGCCATGAGTGGGAAGTGGCAAATATGGATTTCAAAGAAATGCTGCCAGCACTGATCCAAAATTGTCAAAAAGATTCCTTGAAATACAGTGGTCTGAAGGGGCTGAGATTTCAGCATGATCAGATCTATTTTGGCTCGTACATTGAGCAAGGGCAGTACTTTAACTAGCACATGAAGCAGAGGATTTAGAAAAATGCAAGATTAGTGTCTTGTGTCAAAACTTGAAGGCTATAGCAAAAATCTTAATTTTGCCGTATTTTTATTTTGGCAATAAAATGTAATGAACAAGTAGAGATAAGATGTATCTTTTGCATATTCTGTACAACTTCAGAGTGTAATTTATGTTTCATTTTATTGTAGCCTGGAGTATGTGTATATGTGAATGCCTATATCGTGAAAAACCAATGATTTTTTTTAGTGGTGAAGAAAATGCCTGAAAGAAGTGTATTTTAGAGATGTAATCCTCCTTCAAAGTTATTCAGCCTTTTTAAAGGAATTAAATCTAAGTTAGATAGAAGATGATACTTATCGTAATTTCCTTGACTGTATTTGCCTGTGAAGGGAGATTTGGCTTTACAAGAGCTGGTGATTTGTATTACCTGTTATCTAGAGTTTGGAGGCAGGTTTTTCACTGTGAGAATTGTCTGCTTCTTTCTCTGAGAGCAATGGGGATGAGAAATGACAGCTGAAGAGATGGATTGTACCCGGGGTGATGCTTAACCCAGCCCAGCCACGGCAGGGGATGGGAATGGTGCACTGTGGTCAGTCTGTAGCAGTTCCTCTCTGCTGCTCCCCTCTCCTCACACTTTCACCCTGCTCAGTGTGAGTCCTCTCCTTTAGGGACTATCCCTCTGCTCTGGCGTGGGGCTGTCCATGCGCTGCAGTGGGGTATCTGCTCCCTGTGGTCTCCCCACAGGCTGCAGGGGAATCCCTGCTCTGGCCCCTGGAGTGCCTCCTCCCCCTCTCTGCTTGGTGCTCACAATTCCTCACACGGTTCTTTTTGCTGCTTCTCACCCTTTCCCTCCTGTTTTGCCCTCTCTGATGGGCAGTTTTGCCCTTTCTCAAACACGTTCCCACTGAGGCATCACTGTCCCTCTTCCTTATTCTGTAGCATTCAAGTGCAGACTAGGGAAGATTGAGCACAGATTGACTACGGACATTCAACCAAATGATTGATACTCACCCTAAACTGCTTTGCAGTTTGTTTCCTCTCACAGATTCTTGACAGTAGTTTGGGACTCACTTGCCTTTCTCTTGAGAGGTAAAAAACCAGAAAACCAAAACAAAATAAAAAAAAGAAAAGGAAAAAGTCTTAAGTGGAAAATCCAGCTGCAGTCCCATTTATTATCTGTACACATAGTTCCAGAGAATGGGATGTAAACTCGTGCAGAAAACTGTTAGGAGTCATTCTGGGAAAAGCCTCTGGAATTCCACAGTGCCCAGACATGACTGATTTTCCTAAATGTTAAGAGTTTTCCTCTCTGTGTTGCGTGGAAATCTTTTCACTGAAGGGGATGCTGGTGGTGGTTTGCTAACAAAACCAGTGTTCTGCAAGGATGAAGGCATCTGTTCCCTGGGGCTCCATCCCTACTGCAGCCTTCCAGGGCTGCACAGAGGGGACTGTGAGATGGCATTCCTTATTAGCATACTTTTCCTCTGCTGTTAAATTAGGTTTTGGGTTTATTGATGTTAAAGAAAGTCAGCAATGACCTTTCTGTTCTCAAGTAGTTCTCAGAAAGCAGAGGTGAAAGCGTAGCTAGAAGTTGACTGTAGTGACACCTGAAAGGACAGCAGTAAATGTCAGAGCTGAAGACTGGAACACACTCATCACAGCTGCTTCTGGTGGTTCATTTGTGTATGTTGAACTACTCATCATTCCGCTTTAAAACAGTTGATGTAGTAATAAACATTCTGTCACAACAGTCTGATCTCAGAAAACTTTTGTAATTGCAACAGATGATAAAGGGTCTAAGGTTTGTTTAATTGGTTTTTTTTTTAGTACATTTCTGGTGACTGTTACTAGGAAAAGCCTGGTTAGGAAAGTCAAATGAGCACTGACATACCTGACACAGCAAATTGGCAAAATTCCTACAGCTATTAGCTGAAACAGTAAAAGAAAACAGCTCCTACATATTTATAAGGAAAAGCAAACGCTGTTTTGGCTGGCTATAGTCTTTCACAGCTTTATTTATAATTACAGCATGTCCTTATCTTCTGGTAACCTCCAGGACAGCCAGCCCTTGATGGTCCCAATGCAGCCCTCCTGACTGGATTCCTCGAACAAGGACTGCCTTGAGTCACTTTGCCAAAGACATTTACCAGCAAATGCCAGGAGCTGGACCAAAATATTCTGGAATGAACTTTGTTCAAACCCCAGGTAGGACAAGTCTAATCCTAATACTCAGTAATTTAACAGGAAGAGGCTTCAAAAGAAGAAACAACATCACTAATACAAATTTCTGATAAGCTAAGTATGCCTTTGTTTCTGGTCCATCTGAAGTATCTCTCTATAATCAAAAGATTCAGAACCCCAGTCAGGTTAACACATTTATCTCAAGAAATGTTTTTTACAGCCTATCAAAGATTATCAAATAAACACCAGACCTTGCCATTGATTCAGTGATTTAGCAGTGAAGTAGCTCTGTTCTTCCAGTACATGGAAGGGCTCTCAGGCAAAATGAAAAATTGAACTGTATCTCCAAACCACTTGGGTTAAGGTACAAAAATAGTAAACCTTGTAGGTGAGGCTTTTGAACACAGGTTTTTAATACTTCAGAACCTGTTGGTGTCAAGGTCAACTTTGAAGTTTTGATTTTGCTCTGAGGTTTGACTTATCATTCTACAAGTTTTCTCAGTAAAAGCAGTGGTTCTGCAGACTTCCAAAGAAAAGGGAATATGCTAGGATTCTGTGGGCCATAATGATCCCTTCCCTTACCGTTTCTATAGAGTTTAAACTACATTAACCTTGACAGCTGAAGTGTTGGAGATGACACTGGGCTCTTGGGCAGAGGCTCTGCACGGGTTTTTCTGTATTGACTGGCTGTATTGACTGACTCTCTGCCTCAGCTACATCAGGCAGTTACACTGATCATGTGCCCCTGAAGTTATTATGGGTGGATAAAAGGTAAATTTTGTGATCTCAGATTGCAGCCAAACTATTCTGCTTTGTTGCATCTGACTTTTGTGCTTCTGAATGCTCAGAGCACTTTTAATTTATCACGCTGTGAAAAACAAAATTGGCTTCCATTCCTTTGTGGCTGAATCTAAAAAAATAATGTAAAATAAGTGATTAAATGTAGTAACTCTGTTTTTCATTGGAAAATTTATTTGTACTGTCAATAATTGGATAGAGCTGTTGAAATCACCTCCTGTTTTGGTAAGCAGGATACAATTTTTTTTTCTGCTGTCGTCACTTCTGATAAGAGCTGTGAGGAGCTGTGCAGGTGACTTTGTGGAGGATGACTCAAAATCAAGGACTGTGATGCCTAGTGCAAGCAATTCCACAGGGAATGAACTGGGTACAGGCATTTAGAAAATATTTAACGCTCAGTCTGCAGGTGTCACTTAGCAACAGATGTACCTCCTGAAGGCTGCAAAAGAAGTTGCCATTATTGTTGGTGAATATGAACTTGGAAAGTGCAGATGCTTTTCATCTTAAGCTCTTTATTTTTGTCTGTCCTTAAGTTGACTCCAGCATTTTAAGAGTTCATGGCACAAACCAGCATTTGGAGTCTGAGTGTGACCTGTGTCATATAGGAGGGATGTGCTGGAGGGCAGCTGAGCTGTGTTCCCCAGGTGTCACTGGTGGGTCCCTAATCTTTACTCTGTGCAATCTCTGAATTGCAAATGGGTGTTTTAGAGCACAGAATCAGTAATTTGTTACTAAGATAACTCATTAACTGCACAACATGATGAGTCTGAACAATGAGATTTAAGATCTTGGGCAATAACCATCTCCTTGGTGACTGGTTCTGCCCTAGGCTTTGTCTCAGAATTCTTCTCTGGCACCCAATTCTTAGCCCATGAGCTACAGAACTCTTGATGAGGTCTAGGGAAGTGTTGGTATTTCACAGGTTATTTGCTCACTCGGTTTTTGTTTCTCCATAATCATACTGGATGTCAAACCAGACTCTAAACTCCCTTTGAGAATTACTGTGATTTTGACTGCCTAAAAACCTTATTGGGTATGGAGAGCAAGGGTTTTCAGTCCTTGGCCTTATGAACTGCTTTTACAGAAACAGAAACAAATAAGTGAGGGTTATTCAGGGTTCTTCCCCCTCCTCACCTTCCAATTTTGAAATTACCTGATAATTCTATTTCAATGTCTGCATTTCCCTTTCTCTCTCCCTCTTTATATGTAGCAGTAAAAATGGAATATTGGTACAGTCTAGGCAACTTAATTGTTAATTGTCTATTATTTATATTTTCTATTATGCAGATCATATAAATTTTTGTACAAACGTAAGAGATTTATAGAAAAACTATTGTTTTTCTTTCTGACAAGATGTTTTAAATTCGACTAGCAATGTTCTTTTTGTTGTATTACTTCCTATTTGGCTGCATTATGGGTAGAAGAGTCAAAATACATGCCTTTGATTTATGTGGCAATGTAAAGAACAGCTACAAATGCCATGAGGCAGGTAGTTTGAGTCTGTCCAATTGCTAAGTGTTTCAGTGTGAAAAATGACTCCTTGTTCCTTTGGATCGCAGAGATTGTACAATTACAGTTTTAATCAATCCAGTACAAGATTCACTGGTTCTTACTGTGCAGAGCACATAGTCACAGTCCAATAAATCTGCTTCTGATGTGCAAATCCAGACTCCTGGAGCCTCTAGAGACTGTATACAAATGACAGGGATGTGTGCACTGCCTGTGTATTTGCATGGGTCAGGTGGGCAGGAGGGTGTGCTGATGCTGTTCTGACTTCTAATGGGGTGTTTTATGGCTTGCATTTCGATGATTAGAAACGATGTGCTTGATGTGGTGGATGCAGGAGATGTTACTTATTCATTTTTTTCCTAGTTTTAGCCTTTCTCAAAGTGAGATTTTGATGCTCTGAGATTCTTTTGTAGAGGTTTAGCTCTGGTTGAATAAGTTCCTCATTTCCCCAGGGCTGTTAAAGCGTTTCAGTATCAATAAAAGCCTGTCTGATCTGGTCCCTTTTGAAAAATCAGAGAACTGTCAAATCATGGGAAATGAAGCAAGTGGTGGATGGGCAAAGATACACCCAGCTGAAAGCAACAGGGATGGTGAGAGGGAAGCTTACCCAGCATTGTCCATGATACACAGAAATGTTTGTAATTTGACTAAAAATGTGAGTACTGGTTTGAAATAGAACTGACTTTTATCCATACATCCCCCAAAAAGAACTCCCAAAGACAGTGAGCCATTTTTCCCAAAAAGCAGTTTTAGATGTGAGGAACATGAAGTCTGTGAGGAGGGATATGTCCTGGGAAGTCTCTCTGAAGAATTTAAACAACCTGTCCAAATCTATTCTGACTTTCCTCTTAATATTTAACTTTTTACTAACTGAGGAAGTAAGAAATAATTTAAGTTAGTGCAAAAAATATGGATGGAAAAAGGCATTTAGAAAATTCATAAACTATCAAATATTTAATTATATTCATCTGTTGTTTAAAATGTCCGTTAATTTAAAACAAACTAGCAAGCAAGAAACCATACTTATGACTGACAACAAAGGAAATTTTGTTAATATCTTTTTGATAAACTTGGACAAGTTGCAGTAAAAGTGACTGAAAAGTAATTTTGAGGATATTTTCAGTAGGTTATTTTCTGTTCATTTGTAGATCTTGCCAAAGGTAGTACCACACAATGTTATTTAGTGAAGGCTTTGCTTTGTGTCCAGAGATGACCTGATAATGATAAGGAACATAAAAAAATGGATATTTGGTTTAAGTAAATGTTTTTGCTTCTTATGGTGTCCATATGGGGTCTTGTGTACACGGTATTTTGGATTAAGAATCTCTGTTTTGTCTATATAGAAATCTATACAACTTCAATTTGGGAAATAGTATTGCACTTACATCCAAACATTGCTTTTCACATTTTGTGCAGGCATTCCTGCCTTCTGCTTAGGAGCAGCTACTTTCTTTGGTGTTGATCTATTGGTGCAGTATTTCCAAAATATTTTTGGTCATCCATCATAAATGCAAAATATTTTCACAGCTCTGCTCTTGCCATGTTTGCATTCATGAATTTGTTTGCTTCAAATCTGGGAGTGGTGGTAAACAGTACACATATTGGCAGTGGTGCTTGAGAAAAGAAAGAACCATTTAGAACCTAAGGGAACAGACCCAATATTAACATGAAGTCACATTTCAATTTGCAGTTTGCTTTCCAGCCTACATTCACTGTTGTTCCTGTGCACTCCTGATATTCTGCCTGCTGGAAATAGTCCAGGGAAACAAAGCCTTCAAACAAGAAAGCAAGGTTTTAGCATTGGGATGTTTTATTTTGAGGAACCTTTCATATTCTCTATCAAAAAGGAGGTAGGACTAGTTACTAAATAAACTGTGACTCTGCTGTGTAATAAATTTTTTTCTCCTCTTACTTACATCTCGGTGTAACTTGGTCATGTTATCACTGAGCAACATTTTCCAAAGACCTAAGGCTTCTTAAACAGCCAGGCTCAAGCAGGAGAGAAGCCAGGGGGAAGGAGACACTGAGAGCCAGAGATTACATTCTCATAATTGAGTCAGACCTCTGAATGAGGCAACTCAGTTTCTTTGGGACATGGAGATAACAGTACTTCACTGTGGTGCTGTAAGGATTAGGTAGTTTTGAAGATAGAAAGTACCACAAGAGCTGAGAAGTCAGGTTTTTGATTATACACCAAGAGCTCAGTGCAGGAGAGTTTCCAATGCTCTTAAGTGTCTCTGGAATGCAATTCTTCCCTGAAGCCCAATACCTATCCAGTTGCTTTCTTCCAGACAAATGTTATCATTAATGCACTCTGCCTATCCTTTTAGAAGCTTTGGAATACAAATAGCTTTTTCAGGCCTGAAAAACCATTTCATGATTTATTTTATATCCAAATGCAAAATGGCATGGAAGGACTAGCATTGTTTTCTGACAGATTGTCAAGCCTGAGGCTAGTGTGTATGTCTGGCCATGCTGAATTCAAAAATGGTAATTTTTAGAAGAGGATGGCTGACTGAACTCCTGCTAGATTGGTTTCTTTTCAGAAATTTTCTGTTCTCCTCTGTTGTGATTCAGTTTGTCTTTTCCTTCCTAACAGGAGGTGACAAGTCCTTGGGGTGGCCTTGGCTTAGAATCCCAGGAAAGTCATGTAGGTAACATGGCACATGAAAACTCACTGAACCATGTTCAGCGTTTCTCTACAGCTATGTTTCCACGTATGCTGTTCTGAAATTTCAAACACCCCTTTCTCCTTGTAAACTGTCAAGAAAGACAAGGGAAAGTAACCTGCTCTGAGCAAATTCAGTGCATGAGCTTCGTACCTGGGAAGTCTGAGAACACTGTACAGTATTTGCAGCAAAGAAGGCTTTAGGATTTTGAAGATTCTGAAAAAAGGAGCCCTTATCCCTCTGTGCAGATGAATCCTACATTGTCCAAGGGATTCTGCCACATGGTGTGAATCTGAGTAGGCTCATAGCACAAGCAGTACAGCACTGGGCATTGTGGAACAAAAAGATGCACATTTTAACTGCATTTGTGCAGCACTTCTTTTATTGGATGTGAGGTAGCATGGGAAGGAAACAAGAGCTTGGGAAAAGCCATATCCATTGCATGTTGTTTAAGGCATGGAATTCTGTTTTTATACAAGAACTGCTTATTTATGCAGTGTGTGTCTAAAGACCAGCACTGGGAAATGGTTCTCTCTGTCCTTCACAAATTGTGTTCCTTGTCCAGCCCCTGGGCCCTGAACCTTCAACTGGCACTTCTGTGCAATCTTCTACAAATATCTGCCCAAGCTGGAAGAAAAATGGAAAAAGGAAATTACTGTACCAACCAAAAAAAATTGCCAGAAGAAGCTCTAATGAATACTTTTAAGATACGCATCTGTTGTTAGATGCAGCAAGCTTCTCAAAATGATGGGAGGTTTTAGCATGAGGACATTGTAGCTGCCAAAGAGAATTCCATTATGCCAAAGTTGGTGCAGATTTTTGTCAATAAAGACAGAGAAGAGTTTCCTTCCAAATGATATATATGTTTTGCTGTTATACCACACTGTGTTGTCTTCATTAAGCTGTGTATCACGTGATTGAAGTAGCTCAATTTCCCTCCCCTCCTTTTCTCAATATGTTGGCATATTTTTTTTCTTTTTCCAATGCTTTATTAGAGGAGCAGGGATATTGTTCATGATTATTCTTTCACTTTACCTTCTCTCTTAAGGCAATTGGTAATACTCCAAATGATGTACTGGGCTGTGGTTCAGTAGGCACTGGACAGGGAGAGTCCTAAAAGCAAGAAAGACATTAGTTTAGGAGGACTGTCATACCACTTTTCCATAAGGATGCAGATGCTACCAGAGAGTAGAATGAGAATTTCTTCTGCTGACTTTAGCACCTGAAGGCACACAGGTGTATCTTGGCAGCTGGTCCATTAGTCTTTAGATAGTTTGGTCAAGCCTGATTTACAGTGCCAGTCCAGCAATGACAGTGGAGAGGAGCTGAAGCCATGTGGGTGATTTTACTGAACACAATCACCTGTGATGACTTCTGCTGTCTGAAAGGACTGTAAGAGGCAGACCAGGCTAAACCACAACTTCAGGAGCTAAAATACTATGTGAAACAATTGGGGTATGAATCCATGCTCTCTTGGTTTCAGTTATTAGCTGAATCGATCATTTTCCTTCCCTTTGCTTTTTTCCTCCATCTTCTCTTATATAACTGTCCCTACCTGCTCAATAGCTGACATATTACCTTTATTCCTCTTAGTTTGCTTGCATTTAAAAATGCAGTGCATGGGACGTGACAACATGTGCTGTTGACCTTGCAGTTCTGACCTTATAACAAGTGTGTTTCATAACATCTCCCCTTGAAGAAGATAAGGTTGACTAAACCAGCTCTGTTTCGAGCCATCGGGCATTCATCCACAATGCTAAAGCCAATTTCAATGAGGTCACTTTTTCACACAGTGAAACTATAATAGCTTTTGTCTCCTACTGTCTGATTTATTCTTCTGGCAAGGACTGCTGGTTTCCCTGAAACTGAAGAGGCAGTTTTTATTTTTTTAGTATTTTTTTTCCCTAGACAGGAAAGCAATATTTATTTTTCAGTGCACAAGTTTTTATATATAATACTTCACTGCATCTCAGTTGTCTTACTTCACAATTTTCCTTTTGCTCTGCCTGCATTTTACGCTCCTGCAGGATTTGCATTGTGAACTGTACCCTGTTGCTATACATACAATGCAAAGTATTTAAATACTTTCCTGCTTTATGGAGATAATTATAAGCTCTATTTCCTGAACAATGAAAGCAAGACAAATGCTTAAGTCTTCACATTTCATTTGTAATAAAGCAGATGTAAAATGAGTTCCAAGGGATTAAATACCCTGGATGTACTTTGAATTGTCCCATTAAACACCTTGTCCCAGAGAGCATTGTAATTACCATATCTATTTGATAGTTTCTCATTAATTACAGTGCCTCTAATTCTTGGTATCCTATGCATTTTCTTCTTCTCTTGAAGTTCTTGGAATGAATTAAAAAGTACATAAATTGTACATATTTGTTATGGGGGTCATATATGCACTGGGGTTAAAATGGAAATGTAGCTCCAAACTGGTGTGGGTGGGTTTGCCCAGATGACAATGAGTTTAAGGTAATGGTATGTCTGAGAAATGTTTCTGCAGTGTCAGGCAATGGATGACTTGGCACTATGTCTCTGCTGCATAAATTAGCCATGGATATTTAGCAATGGGCTGGAGGATGAGGCATCAAGGTAGTGATTAGACATTTCAGTCTATACAGACTTAGCAATTTTCGTACGATCCTGTGGGTGCAGTTCAAATAACTGCACACAAACTGATGAAGATGGAGGCACCTGGGGATGTAATTATTGTCCTTGAAGGTACAATTGCAAATACACAGCTGAGCCAGAACGATCCAGTATTGCATGGAAGATTAAAACAATTATAGAGTTTCCTTATCAGACGGAAACTATGTTTCTTGACAAGTTAGAATATGGACATCTATTTAGACTTGAGGCAGTCGGTCTCTTTTCAGAATAACCTCTTGCATCTTTTTATTGTGGTCATCCACAGTAACACAGTCACCCCAAGCAATCATGCCATGTCAAAAGAACTACGTTTTACAAGTCTGTGGATTTTGGGTCATGTATGACCACAGGGTTAATATAAAATTAAAATACAATTCCAGTTTATTAATAGAATCGATGTGACAGGATAAGGTTGGGAAAAGAGGATGTTAATTTTTTCTCAATCAAGTGATACCAGTAGAACAGACAAGCTTTCAGACATGCATCAAGGTACACAAGGATGGTATCAATTTCATTCTTATTACATGATTACTATACTTTTCTAATTAATATAGTGTCACTCAATTGGAGTTTTTTTAAAATGCTAACTTTTGTCCCACAATAATCTTTTCAATTCCTTGAACCCACTGATGGTCAATAAAGGAAGGAGACTTATCAGTGTGATGTGGAAAAATGATGAAGTTCTTGCTTATGGTCAGACCTTTCTGCAGATACTATCTCAATTTAGAAAAGGAATGATGCCATTAGTTCTGATATCAAGGCAGCTTCCTTGGCTGACTTCTAGTGTAAATCATAGGGACCTGTGCATTCATCACTCCTAGTGAGCCTTCTCCTAGTAGAGGAGTCTCAAATGCAACTAGCAGCGGGTCACCTTTCACACTGTTGTTCAGGAGGAATGTTTTCTAAAGCTGCCACAAAGAAATGAATAACTCATCTTACTAAACCGTCCCACGGGCCACCCTTCCCACGGGATGATGTGGCAAGTGTTGAAATGCCTCACTTACCAGCATAGCATGGAACACAACAACCTTCAAAAGGCTGATGGGAAGGGTTGTAGTAATCATTGTTAAATAGCACAGATCTTTATTAGCTTTCAGTGGAGGAAATCTTTTTCAGGATATTATATTTCTACTGTCATGCCTGGATTTCCACAGTTGTGTTGGTTTGTGGTGCTGTAGTAGCATCTGTCTTTAGGGCACAAATGTTCCTAGATTTATAATGGCATTGGTTTAGAGCCATAGCAGAATGTTTCTTATGTTGCAGAAATGAATCTCAGTCTTTCATCATTGTATTTTAACTTTCTCTAGGGTAGTGTTTTTAGCACTGCAATTTCAGACTATAGCTCTTTCTTACTAAGAGATACCTCCAAGCAGGGATTCTCATTATTTTAAGCACTGTGTTATGCCTCCAGAGGAGAATTCCTGAACCAAAACCATAAATTTATTCCTTTTTTTTTTCTTTCTTTTTTTTTTTTTTTTTTAAAAACAAGAGCTACTTCATGAGTTACTCTGACAGTACACCTACATAATACAGCCACCAACATAAAGATTCCCAGCATGGTCTTTAGAGGCACACTTATATCAAAGAACACTCACACAACTGATATGACCAGCAGCAGTATATGACAAATGTGTATAAAAATTAATGCATCTGCCTGTTTTTCTCCTCTCAGACATATAATATCCACATGAATTTCTGCCTCTTGCCTTTTAGTGAGGGTTCATTGCCATATATTCTTAGTGTATTAATTACTTCTGTCCACTTGATAACTGCATCACTGGGGGAAATCATGCAAGTAAATGGCCAGTCAAGATAGAACAGAGTTAGTACATAAAACAGACGAACGAGTAGCAAATATGTCTGTAGTCATAGCAAGTAGTAGTTTTGGACTAGCACTTCTTGGCCATTTTTTCTTGTTGTACTTGGTGTTCAAACACTTGGACACGCCTGAACTATATGACAGCAAAGTAAGATTTGTGAATGGGATAGCAAGTAATCACACCACATAAATTCAGCAACAATAATGAACTCATTGTTTCAATGTATGAAATACTGTCTGGAATCTAGATGGATCTAGGAACACAACCATCCAGACAGATGTTAGTACAGAACAAATGCTGGTAACTGCAGAGTAGAAACCTGGCATTGGTGCTGAGATTTACTGTGCTTCTGTTTTAATTTTAGTGAATAAATGGCTTTCAACTCAGAAAGAATCTGTTTTGGAATTTTAGTGAAACTCTCTGTAGACTAGATCTTTCAGTGCATGCAAACGTGATGTATTTCCAGGCTTAACGACTTCTGAGCCCCAGAAAGCCCTAATGTTCTGCATTTATCAGAGTGAACTGAATGCTGCCCCACTTTTATTCCTATCTAACTGCTGTTGTCAGGTACACTCAACAGGGCTAGGCCTTAAAATAAGGTTGGCTGGAAACAATCATAGGGTGTTTAAAATAATAATCAGACACAATTTTTGTAGTCTTCTGGGTTCGGTCAGTTCAGTTCTTTCTCTTTCAGAGGAGATCTATTAGGACAGCTTGGTTTGAACTGTACATTAACAGCTCTGTTTCTGAAGTCAGTCAGGGTGTGCTTGAAAAAGGGTCTTTCAGTGCTGCTGCAGGTTGTGGTGCTGCAGCAATCTTTGTGAATTTGTTTATAAAACAGGTAATGGTGAATCAGTCCCTGCTGACTGAGCAGGGTGTCACAGTGCAGAGCTCTGATATAACAGGTAACACCTGTTTTTTTAAAAAGTAAATATATAGCTCTGTATTTCTATACATCTATACCTATATATATATATGTACCTGCAGAGGTACCTGAGACAACACTGGGTGAAGGCATTGATGAGCTGCAGAAGTTTGAATCAGTCTCACAGAACTCCACTGCCATGGTGAGATTCCTTATGGCACTGATTTACAGTCAGCTAAGATGCTCCTCCTGTAGTGTGTTACGGAGTATTTGTGTTCTCAGTTTCAGAGTAAACTGTAATTTAGGTCCCTTTCAGTCACTGCATCCTTGGGGTGACAGAGCTGGTTGCTTTTGATGTTTTGCAAAAGCAAGTTTACATCTTGTACAGTGAGAAACTCTGTATTTCTAAGTTGTAGATTTTTTTCTGTAGCCCTCAGCCACTCGAGCCAACAAAGGGTTCAAGTTTTGTCCCCAAGAAGGTGTGGCTTATAAACTAAGTGATACAGTAACAGCTCCTTTACAAACCTGTTATTGTTTTTACCCAGCACACAGAGCATGGAGGGCAGAACTGTGCAGCCAGAATGGTCTGTGTTCTTACCTGGGCTTCAGTCTTTCACAGACCAGCTTTTGAGCTTTCTTTAATCCCACAAACTCCATCTATGGCTGGATAGACTGTGTTCTCACAGCATGACAAAAATAAAAAGTAAAACTTAAGACCATACTAGAAATTTGCCTTAGTAGGCATGGGGAAACATCTTCCACTTAGTAAATTCAACATGAAACTATTATATTGCATATGAGAGAGCCATATGACAGAGCCATCTCTGCTGTGGCTTTGTTTCTTCTTAAATCCATTATTTTATTTAAGATGGTCAGATATAATGGGACATAATTGAAAAAAAAAAATCAAAGTAAAAAGTAATCATTTTTCATAATTTTTGTGAAAAAAATTTCCAGATATCCCCAAAAGATTCTGTTGTTCTGCTCAGGTGGAAAGGAAAGCACACTGTGTATATGATACCAGGACAACTTCAACCTCTCTAGGCAGAGAGGTTTGTTTTCAGCAGTGGTTTACATTTAAAGTTTGATGCTGTTTATTCTAAATTATGGAGAAAATACAGTTTGGGGATTGAAACTGAATGCAAAGAAATGTATTTTTTAGAAGAGGAAAAGACTTATTAGCTTGTTTCTTCTCTCAGAATGCTCAGAATATGAAGAGATAAAGAGTAATAGTGGTGTGTACTGAGACATTTTAAAACTGCATTTTTGGGAAGCCTAAATTGTGAGACATACAGCAAAACATCTCTACCAAAGTATTATAGGAACTACTTAGTATGTATGACTCCATAGTCAATAGATCATTATAGTGATAAAACCTGTAAATTCTTTTGCACAGATTATATATAGTCATATATAAATGGAGCCACAGTAAAACTACATAAATTTTTAGTTTAATTGACAATGCAGTGTAAAAAGCATTACTTTTTCTTTTCTGTCTCTTTGAAACAGCCCCTCAGTGTGCAATGGTCCCACTGAGTTATTGAATGCCCTTGTTTTGTAAAAGCCAAGGACAGGCCTTTTAGGTCAGATCTGTGGTCTGACAGCACATAATGCTGTGTATAAGGCTTTAGGCCTGAGAAGATGGGGACAAATTGAAAAAAATGTAAAGAGTAAGAAATAATCAACATTTAGGATTTTAGATGTAAATATTTGATATAAGAATCCAAATTCATACATAAACACATGGGTTTATGTATTGCTCTTTCTTTATTGTGTTTCATGGTATTTCTGCTGTACAGATTGCATTAAGCCTAGAGTTATCAGTTCTTTTCCAAAGATGATTCCTGTTCTAAATAACTTTCTGCTTGGACTAGATGGGTTAAATTATCAGGATGGTGTACAGGAAATTAAGCATCTGACATCTGTTAAACAGAAACAGGAGCAGCATGTTTACTTTGCAGTGGACACTTATCAGACATTTGAGTGGACATCTGAGAGAGTTCAGCTTTTGAAACTGAAAGGAATATGAAGTGAAGTTTTTCAGCAGATTTGGGAAAGTGAGAACCAGAGAAGCATAGATCCTCAAAGCTGCCCAGAAATTTGCTGTCAGCATTGTTTGCCTTGTAGTCACTTTCTTCAAAAAATGTCATATTTTTCCAGCAGGATGTTAGATTGCAGCTGGTCAGGAAACCCAGAACTGCCATATTTCTGACTAGAGAGAAAAGGGCACATCAGGACACAGGGCAAGGCTTTGAAGACTGTGCTTTAAGGCATTTCCCATCACAGGCAGGATGAGAAAAAAAGTGGCCCATGAAGCTGCATGGTCAGACCAAATGCCAGGTAAAGTTTTTTCTCTATCTAATTCGTGCTACAGCTGGCACTACACCAGGGCTGTAAAATGACAATATCAGCTTCACTAATATTGACTGGAACCCATTATATTCCTGTCTCAGGACTGTCATTTCTCCTCCTGTGAAAGGTTCCTGCCCCTTCCATTAGAACCTGGCCACAAAAGCAGTCAATGAACCATTTGGCAGGGCCAGCAGGGATTGAGGTCAAGGTGTGTGTCAGTAATATCATAGTCAGAGATGGTTTTAATGTATTGTGTACCTAGAAGAGCACACAGAATATATTTTCATATGCTATACAAATATTTGTGTAGAATATACTACAGATTTAAATTTTAAAAATTGGAAAAGAATCACCATATTTGATTGTGGTTTATTTCTTTGGTGTGTTTTATTTGGTTTTTTGGTGTGTTTTATTTGTTTGGTTTTGCTTCCCCCCCTCTTATTTTGTGAGCAGCTATTCTTTCAGAAGGGGATAGGCCACCTGCTAGAAAAAGGATATTCCTGGATTGTAAAAGAATCTCAATGCTCTGTAAAATCTGAACTTTTCCAACTAATTATATCTTATGTACATCTAAACCCAAGCAGCTAAAAAAGCTGGACAACTACTCCCAGGGAAAAAATATATATTCCTCATAAAATAAAAATTACTTGGGTAAATGTGACCTGTATAAGCAAACACTACAGATACATAGAAACATGAGGTTAATAAAACACAGATATTTTTTGAATTAATTTTCCAGGTTTTATTCATTTAGTTCTGGTCTTCAGTTTGCTGGAAATGCATAGATTTTTTTATTTCCTTTACACTTCATCAATTTCCCTTGATTTTTTGGTCTAATTATCTACTAGATTACACTTTATAGCCATATTGATATTGGGTATTTAAAAAGATGAGTTTATCCACTCTGGTCTGTAAATTTGGATTGGTTTCTATGGGCTATGTACCACCAGCACCATTAGTTAAAGAATATTCATGTCTTTGCTAGTTACTGTGCAAATAGGATGACCAGCCTCTTCCCTACTATACTTTATATCAGATCAAATGCTTGCCTGCAGCAACAGCAATTCGATAATGGTCTTCAGGAAAGTACTACAGAACTCATTACTCTGGGCAAATTGCTTTGTATAGGATAATGTACTGGGTTGGAGTCTAAAGGGATGTGAACCCCAAACAGTGCTTAATACAGACCATAAAATATTTAGAGCCTAATACATTAGTTTTAAAATGCTTGCAAAGGTTACACTTTATCCAAAAAGAGAAAAAAAAAATAATTCTGTTCCCATTAAATCAGTGATTTAATAGAGTTTTCAGTACAATGCATTTACTCCATGATAATCAATTACCTCCAGCAAATTAAAATATAAATTAGGTTGTCTTGGAGAAAAGGAAGTTCTAAATCAGTTCGTTCTGGCTGCTCATAAATACAAATTTTATAGTTATGGTTTCCTAGTGTCAAAACCAACACATCATGACAGAAAGGTACTTTTAGCCACTGTGATTCTTAATGCATCAACTGTATTGATTGCATTTTTGTCAAAGTTGGGAGTATCAAAATACATAACCTTTAAAAAGTTCTGCATTTCTTCATTATATATATGAGGTATGCATGAATGGTTTGAGCAGCAAGCATTTGTACTTAGCAGAACACTCAGAAAAACTCAGGGGTTTTTCTTAGGCTTTCCTTTTCCTGGTGGGCAAACATACATTGCATGGGAAATTTCATTTCTATTCAGAATTAGGGATAACTGTTCAAATTAAATGCTGCAATTGATATCGTTGTACTAATACTGCATCATACTGAGTAATACAAATATGGAAGGGCAAGGGAGAAAAAGGGTGATTTATTCTGAAAGCTGTATAGGTTCTCCTATATATCCCAATATATTGTTGTAGTTTTGTGTAGTTTCTGTGGGTGACAGGTAAGAGGAAACATGCTGGAAATACTCCAAGGGAGTGTAATTACTTGTCCATATTGTGGTTGGTAGCGTTATCCCCTTTCTCTCATTGGTTTGTTTATAGGGTCAGAATCTGGAGGAGTGGTTTTTGGTTGGAGGAGTAGTATTTGGGGCAGTATGGCTCCACATAACCTCTTAGCTCCATCTGAGATTATGAACCCGATATAATTTTGCTGCACTCGTAGCTCTGTAGCCATCTTTCATCACTTTAATCTGCAAAATGCTAGAAATCCATGAGAGGTGTGATACAGGGCTAAGAACAGAGAGGTCATTAAGATACTGATGATTATCTAATCAAATTAAAAATAGCTGCTGCGTGGGTGAACCAGCTTGTGGAGGAAACATGATCTGATCCCCTCCAGTGGGAAGTGCGTGGTTCAGGTGCAGTTACTGCACCACGTGCTGTAGTTCTCCTTCTTTTAGGTAAAGAATGATGACACTTGGGAACTCTGAGGGTTTACTGTGTGATACCATGACCACACGTGCCTGAAAAGCTTAACTGGAAAATTCAGACTGCTGATGGTTGGAGCTGCTGGAGGAATGTGCTCAGTTCAATTATACCTTGGGCACAGTCGAGTCCTTGCAGTCAAAGCCTTGGGATGTGCATCTCCCATTCTGGAGGTGCCAAAACCATGCCCAGTGCTGCAGAATGCCAAATTCCTTGGGGCTTACAGGTGGGTTTGGGAGCAGCAGCACATGCCCTGCTTTGTGTCCAGGAACAGCAGTGTTGTTCCTGCCTCACAGCAGAGCAGGACAATGTGTTTTCTGCCCTGGCCTTACTTTGCTGTGTGTGTGTGAGCCTCACACCAGGGCTTTGTGTGGCAATTTCAGCCCTACAGACACATCACGATTTAATTGCTTTTACAACTGATTTTGTAGCGTGGTTCTCCTCCCAGCTTGTGCTTGGCTACAGTAGGGAAAAGATATGTTTTAAAATACCTTTTTGAAATGTATGACTATTTTTAAAAAGGACTTTTTCTTTACTGTGCTGTGTGGCTTCGTGTTTTTGAAGATGATAAATTCTGGCTAGGAGTGAAAAAAAAATCAATTTTGCAGATTTTTTTCAATGTAAAAAAAAAAATCCCTTGTATTCTAGGGTAAAAATTGATTCTTGAAATCAGAGTTAGATATTTTAAGCTTGCACTCCTGAGGCTGATAAACTATTGCATTATTTAATTTTTATGTATAAATGTTTTGTTAGGAATTTCTTAGATCATAAATAAAATGAAGACCATAAGGTGGGAGGCAAATGTTTTTCTTCTGAAAAATACTTTCTTTCTGACATCCAGTACAGCACAGCTGAGTGACTCTTGAAAAGAAATTCAAACATAAAACCCCCACGATGAGCCAGAGCTACTCTGTGAGTAATTCTGTGATAGCTGGATTCCATATCAGATGAACTACAGATTGTCATGTAGTTCAAAAAGAATTGTGAGTTCGGTTTTTATGAGGTGTTGTTCTGTGGTCTCCCTTCTGTAGCATTTACCATTTGACACAGAACACATTTTTAGATCTTTATTCTGACATTAAAATATTATTCTTGTATTTAAAATAAAGATCTCAGCCACCTTACATCAAGGCCATATTGTTAATGTAGTAATAATTAACGTTGACATCAATATAGGCACAGAATTATTGGGAATATTTATTTAGAGTTTACAAAATTATGACAATCCTTCAAAAGCTTCCCCACTCTCCAAATTAAAACAAACAAACAAAACCACAAACAAACAAAAACAACAACAAAAAAACCCTGTTTCCCAGTAAAAAAAAATTATTTTTTTCCTAATGAATAGTGGAAACTTGAATGCTCTAAACAAATTTTGGAGGAAACTAGGCTAAGTTGATCCTAAAATCCAGAGAAATTCCACTCTGGTCGTGGGCTTTGAAAGTTCTGGTAGAGTTGTACGGGATTGCTGCCACACCCTGCTGTGCCCCCAGGGTGGGGGGAAGGTGATCCCATCACAGGGTGTGGAAGCAGCGCTGGAGGAGCAGCTGGAGCCAATTCCCCAATCAGCAGAGATGGGCAGCACGTGTGGGAGCAGAGGGTTTAAAGGCAAGGGGTGTGCTGGGTGAGGAGGCTGTGCTGGGAGGTGTTCAGGAGGAGCTGTAAGTAGTTCTAGAGTTGTTATTTGATCTCTTGCTGAAGTAAAGCACTGTTCTTCTCAGACTGATGTGTTTGGGAACTGTGGGTGGTGGTCTTCCCCTTTCTTTAAGAGGAGCTGAATCTGAAGCTTCAAGGGGCTGTTGATTTGCCTGCTCCTGGCAGGGGACTCACTGGGGCCCTTCTGGTGTCACTTCATGGCACACACTTGCTGAATCTCCCCAGATGTAGTGCCAACAGTCAGAGGAACAGAGCTCTTGCTGTTGGTGTGGTGCCGTGTACCCACGTGAGACAGTAAGTGATGATTTGTGTTTTAAAAAACTGTGGTGTCCTTGAGACAGTAACTGAAAGGTGAACTTCATATGGGCAGAAATATTTCTGTTGCAGATGATGTTTTCATGTCTTCTGTGCTGGTGAGGCACAAGGTGAGCAGAGCCATGGGAAAGCAGCACAGGCAGCACAGGCACAGACAGGTGACCAGTGTCCCCCTTTGCTGAAAGAACTATGGAGAGAGAAGTATTTGTCATGGGGAAGGACCTTCAAAGGTCAGACACAGTCGTACTGAGGAGAAATACCATGGGGTGCAACCTCCTGTTTGCAACTTTAAAGCTGGATCTGCCCCTGTTTTCACTGAATTAATTAGGCACCACTAGTAACAGCCCAGTGTGGCTGGGCAATGGAGATGCTGAAACCTGAGTGCTAAATGAGGTGTGTGGCTGCAGGGGGAGTAGCAAAAGGTACAGAAAACTGGGCTGTGAAAGATGAAGCTGGCTGTGTGGTGCCTAATGTTATATTACAATTATGTCAGGTTATGGTGAATGAAGTTTGGTGGTGGTGATGTTAATCAGTAAATGCTAGCATTTGCTTAGGTTAGTGTAAGTGAGCAATGGGGCTTCTTATGACTATACTTAGCTTGGATTTGCACCTCTAAATGCCAAATTCAAGAGGTATCATTCCTGTAAACTGAATAACAGTGCTCTTGGTTGTGCTAACGAATTCCTGTCCCTACCTGTGAGTTCAGGCTGTGTTGAATACATTTGGCTGATGGTGGGTATCTTTGGCCTTCTTGCCTCAGGTTTACAGTGATAACTGATTCTGCCTCTCTCTCCTTGCCATATAAGATGGGGATACACTTTCCCTCTTGTCTGGCAGAGCAGCTGGATTCAATTCCCTAATCACCAGAGACTGGCAGCAAGAGCTCTGAACATGTGTGTGGGGTTAGTTCTGGGTTTTTTCTTTCTGGCCCTTCTGAGGATATGGAGTGAGTGCTGCTGGTCTGGAGTGGGGGAAAGGGGAGAGCTGCATAAAGATGAGTGAGGGAAAAGGAGACTTGTCCTACAGTTCTGTGATGCTGTGGTAGAACCCCACAAATATTTTATATTCTGGTTCTAAGAGATACCTTATGAATAACAAAATTGCTGCTAGATACTGCTCCTTCAGGGCTGTGCACTTAACTATGCAGAGATGAAGGTTGTAGCGATCGATTCTTCCCGAGCAGCTCAGTGGTGTAAAGCATGTTCCTTCCTGTGCCCAGAAAAACAGCTGTACCACTGGAAAGTGTTTATCCTCAAGGGGCTGCAAACTGGTGACTTGTCTGCTAACATCTCTTGGAGGGATTATTTTGGAGCAGTAACGCTCAACTTCACGTGGCAGGAAAGAGTGCACTTGGTTTTGATGGAATAGGTAAATAAGTAAGTGTGTCCTCACTGCAGAGTTGACTGGAATGCTTTCCCTGGCTTGGCTCTTAACTCTGTAGAAACTTTTTCCCCTTGAATAGTGGCATTTCTAGTTCTTTGCTGACTAAAGCAGGAGTTAACAGAGCTTTTCAGCTGTGAGCACGAGAGCTCTGCAGAGGCTTTTTCCCAAGTGTGCTTTTCTCATTTGATCAAGTGTCCAAAGGAATTACTTCTACGGAAGGAAAACATAACAACAAAAGGTACACAGTAGCGAAGCCCCAGGCTTTTAAGATGTGCACTTGTGATTCCTAGAAAATGAACCATGTGTTGAGAACATGTGAACCTGTGAGCACATCATACAGATTTGTGTGAGTTGCTCTGCACATGCAGAGCCTGGTGTGCTTATTGGGCACTTGCTATACATAATGTGGAAATGCATGCAAATGCAAATATTTTTAACAGGTTTCTTCTTTCCTGTGGTGTGTCATTATTTTGTGGTTGTTGTTTATTTGTTGGGGTTTTTTAAGAGCTTGCTGAGGTGGTATTTTTCTCCTTCAAAAGTTTAATCTGTGTGACTACCAGGATTCACTTGCAAATATATGAAGCAAATTGTTATTTGTGTAGGTTTTTGGAGCCCTGAAAAAAATTTTCTAAGCATGGATTTGGTTTATTTGTCCCACAGTGATATACCACCTATTCAGCTGCATTAATCTTTTGCTTGACAAATACATTTTTCAGTTGCATCAGTGAGTATCAGAATATATATCCGTGGAACAAGAAAACTAATTGACTTCCAATACAAATAGTAAACTCTCTGGTGCCCCTTTTTTTTGGGCACCATTGGTTTTTTTTTTTTACTCTGGTCATTTAATGCTCCTTTGGTTTTATTGTTCTTTTAAGTATCTTTTGAAAATAGTTTTGAAGCATGGACTATGCATTATGGACTACATTTGGGGGCTTCTAGTCATGTACTTCGTTTGATAGGAGATCTAATATTGCAGCTGATAGCCATGGTAACTGAAAGATGGTCTAATGGGAAGGATACAGAGGTACTGTGAGTAGGATGCCTGCAGTCTGCAGTGGAATGCTTTGTGGAAGCTGTTTAAGAGGAGGAAAGCTGGAGAGAAGTGGAAATGTTCATAAAATAGCCAAAGTGGCTATTTTCTGCAGATAAAAAGCCTGACTAGGTTTTCTTGCAACAAATCCAGTAGTTAGTTCTGTGTAGTAGTTAGTTCTGTGGTCTTTTGCAGCTACAATGCCAGTTTATTAAGGGGAAACACAAGCATCTTGCTTTATCTTGCACCTTAAGATAATCCCCATAATTAGAAAAGGGGCTGAAAAAGCTCATTCTCACCTCATTTACAAGCACCTGGAACTTCTTTGCCATAGTCAGAGCAGGACTGCCACTTGTATGCATTTTGTGTGATCTTGCTATTACTGCAATTTCTCTGGTGTTTTCGGAGTTAAATTGCTTGGGCAATTTAAATACCTGCTTGGGCTCTCATTTTACTAATATGGAAGTATAAACAAAGTCAATCTTTATGAGATGGGAAGCGAGAAAACGTGTCACACCATGACAGTGTCAAAATATAAACACAAGCCCTAATTTTAAACTTGCCAGAATTCTTTCAGCCTGGCTTTGTGCGTGTGGGTAACAAGTCAGTCTTTACCTTAAAAGGACTAATTAACTGAGAGGCAGGACAGTTGCCCTAGGGGAAGTCAGTACTTCTGACTTTCAGTCAGGACTTCTGTGGCTCTATAATATGACACTGTAACTAATCACCCTTAGCAGGTTATGGTGATGCTGTTTTCTGCAGTGTGCACTGTTTCCTTTTTGTACAAATTGCCAAATATCTTTGTTCTCTAAAGAAAAATATATACGACTCAATAGAAGGTATTAGTGACATAGTCAAGTATCTTCTATCTGTTACTCCCACCCAAACAACTATAAGAAGTAAGCAGTAGAATAATTGCCTGTCTGGTGCTATAAATCAAAATTACAATCTTAGTCCAGTGCAACGCAAGGCAAATACAATGATGGCAAAATCTATAGCTGTAGAGATGATAGAGTATCCAGAGGATCTGCCCTCTACTGAGGCCTGGGTATAGGATACATTATTTAAATGTACTGTGGGCAGTGGAAGTGATCAATACTTCACAAGTCTCAATTTCTAAAAAGTGGTGAATTGATTTGATCTTAACAGTAGCTAGCTGTGGCTGCAGTAATAGGGATTGCTAAAATGCATGCCATGGTCTTTATTCTCTTGTTGCAGTCTTTGCATAGCTGTTTAAACCTGGGAGGGCTGGATATGATGTGTCACTAAGATTAGTAATGTTTGAATTGGTCATGACTTACTAACTAACCACAAAGTATTGGAGAATCTGGCTAGTATTTTGCATTCTCATGAGATCACAGGGTAGCATTAAGGACTCAATAATGGTAATGCCACTAATTCCACATTTGTCATTGTTAGAGTTTCAGTAATGCAGCTGTGGCTTTCAGCAGTGTTTCCTCCTCCCCTCTTTCACCTCTCCGTTTCACTTTGCCAAACATTCTGGATTAGATCCTGACTCTTCTAGATGGACCAGGATTTAGTGGAAATGGAAGGTTCTGGGCTTCTCAAAAAAAAAAGCCTGATCTGTTTGTTAAAATATTGGGGAGGGGAAAGGTCTGGGGGGGAGGATGAGCAAAAGGAGGGGCTTTCTTCCAGCAGTGCAATAGCCACGATTGAAGAGCCAGGCTTTTATGGGTCTGCAGGTTAGTTCCATTTTTGAGATTTTACTGGTTGTAATGTAGTTGGTGGTCTGGCAAGTGTGAGGATGAGAAAGCCCTCTAAAGCACCTTTTGACATGTAGTATAAACTGTTACAGCATTAACTAGTCTAATAAGCTAGTCTAGTTAACAAAATTAACTATCTAAACTGTGGAAGGCTTGCAGAGGTTTAATTAGCAGTATGATGTCAGCTTGGATACCTCTAATTGCTGCTGCAAACATTCCATGAATTGCTCATTTATCAGCTGATGAAACTACCACGTGGTATTTGCTGCTGCTACGTTGGACAGATTGGCCCCCAACTCACAATTAACACCCAGTTCCCCAAATTTTAAGAGCTGCATATTTTTCTGTCTTTATGGCTGTAATGTAGACATCTAAATATGCCAGTTCTGCTTCAGCTTTGAATCTTGTGTAGTTTTACTGCCTAGAATTTTGAAGTGAGATTTGGCAGCTGATCTTCTAATTTCAAATGCACAAAAGCCGACCAGCTGTCTGTTGGCCATTCACAACAAATTAGGAACAAATCTTTTGTGGAAAATTCCCTGAAATGTGTCCTATTTGTCTCTGAAATAAAGTAATTGTCTTTTGTAAATATAGTTACAACAATATTCAAATAACATTTGTCAAATACTTGTCAGTTGATTGCTTAGATAAAAAAACTTTTTGTCAATTGGCTGTCAAGTGTCACTGCAGGAGAAGGAAAGTTTTTGTTATTGGAAATGACCAAATTTTCACTGATCAATCTGTCTTGCAACATTATTTTCACACTGCCTGGTGTAATAGTTTAGCTTCTCTTTTAAGAGGAAAATGGTCTTCTGATGCCAACTGATTTCCAGTTTAAGTGCCTGATGCTCAACTGGCTGTGCTCTGATATTTGTCAGATAGTAAGAAAAACAATTTTATTTCTGGGAATACTCTGACTTATGTTATCCAGACTTCATATTGCCTAAACTTAGTGGAATGGTGCAATACCAGTACTAAATATTTTGGCTGACTTTCCAAGGGTAATTTTGAATTGCTTTGTGAATTGCTATGTGATTTTTTTTTTTGAATAATCAGTCAGCTCTGTGCTTAGAGATGCAGCTAACTTACTGATGTATTTGAAGGAATTCCCTTTTGCATGGTATGATTTGTAGCTGGTAAAGCCACGAAGTTTTGCACAGTGCTCCAACCTCAGTGTTGAGAACTTGCTGCTTAATGCATGAGCATGTTTTCATGTAGCCAACAAAGTGAGCTGAGTTATAAGTCTTTTGGATGCAAATGTGCATGACTCAACAGTCAAGTCATTATGCTGTAGCTGTCTGAAATGCTGTAATACCCATTGCTATGATCCAGGGCTGTGTCCTGAGAACTCCTAAACTGTAACCCTGGTCTTGGTAGCATGTAGGTGTATTTTTTGTGTGTAAACGTTATAGGTACCGTGGGCTAAATATGCCATTGCCAACGACTACACACATGTATAGTGTGGGGATAATTGAAGCATTCAAATCCTTTAGAGTGGCAATTGCTCTGTAAACTTGAAGAATTAGCCAGTGAATTCCCCTGGGTGAGTTTATTTTAATATATTTTTCTATTTATAACCACCAAATTAGAGTTTGGTGTGTCTGGTGCATTTAAGTGGCAATACAATAGTCCACCTGCCTGCAAACTTTGCTTGTGTTCTCACAAACTTATGAGTAGTCTCACAAATTTCAAAGAAGCTGTTCTGAGGTGCAAACCTACAGTGGGTTTCCTGAAGAAGCAGCTTTGCAGTTGTATGGAGCTGAGGGTACTGTCTTGTGCAACAAGCATGGTGAAAGCAAAGTTAAAAGTGCTTTCTGTTGGAGGCCGTCTAGAAACTCTTGCTTTCCAAGACTTTTCTTAAAACAATGAAAAATACTTGGTAATTGCTGAACTGTTTCAGCAATTTTGCATTGTGACAGATTAATTAGTAACTGTTCTCAAGGAGTTAGTGAATAGTGAGATGCAGTTAAAAGTCCACTCACAGTTGACGGGAATTTTGTTATCCAAGACCAAAATCTTTCATTTTACTTACCTTCTAATTCTTAGGATGATTTTAATTTCTTCATTATAAAGTGACAATTGATGCTAACAATCTCCTAATGTTATAAAAGGGTAATACCTTTGTGCCTGTGGTTATGGCTGTTGTACTTTTTTCCTGCAACCAATTTTATTGGTGAATAGCAGGTTTTTTTACTCAAATTGTGTAAGTGGTTTCTGCTACCAAACACTTAATATTTGGTGACTCATATGGGAGACTGATCACAGCAGGCTGGACTTTGTAGCTGTACTACACTTGAGATTTCAAGAGGCTGGAGACCCAGTGGGTGTGTGATAATTGAAGCATTATGCTTAAGGATCCTATAATGAGAGACAAATGAAGGCAGTAGATTAACTTTAAAAGTATCGGTGATCTTCTAGAAAATCATATGCTAATATGAAAAAGATGCTAATTCACAAATGTGGGGAAGCTTATATTGAAGGTAAAATAAGGCTACTGGAGGGGGGAAAAGATGTAATGGAATGAAAAAGGATGTTAGATGGACAGGAGGGAACAAAACATGAGGCCCTACTATTGCAGGGAAGGAAAAGAACGTTTAGGCCCCTCTGATAGTGCCCTCTTTTCTCTGAAAGAGATCAAATAGATCCCATGTGCTGTTCCTGCCAGGGTGCTCCCTGTACTCCCTGTTAACCTTCTGTGTTTTCATACTGTTCATTACTTATCCTGAGTATTTTTGCCACAGTTTAGGAATGCTGCTGTTGTCTACATTCAACATGGACACAAAGGCAGTGTTCTCTGCCACAGATTTTTATTGCCTCGGTCCTCACTTCTTTATGTTAAATAGTCAGTTTTACTGAAGTAGTAGATTGTTTCTGGTGAAGTCTTGGGCCTTTTGGTCAACAGTTGTTTTCCAGAACATATGTCAAATTCAAGATTACCGTGAGTTCTGTCAGGGCTCCCACTGCATTTTCTGACCCTTCCAGCTTTGGTGAAGTTTGTAAACTGCAGAATCAGAATCCTTAGTTCATCATCCATGCCATTATGGTACTTGATAGACTGACCCTTGGGACTCCTTGCTGCTGACTCCCCTTCAGGGCAGCCTTTCTCTTTGGCAGGAAATTGCAGATATCTTCACTAAAGGCTAGGTATGTACATAGACTCGCACACAGCATTTCTCAGAAGCTGCCCTGATGCCATAATACAGCTTTGTGCTTTCTGGTCAAGATGTAGATAAAGCATTATTGTATTTTATTTTTATAAAGTGTGTTACCTGCTTACAGGAGGAGATTAGATTAACTTGATATGTCTTTGTGATAAATCCTGCTTGCTGTTCTTGGCCCTTGTTGTTGCCTTCCATGCAGTGAAATGCAGTGATTATTTGTTCTGCTATTTCTCTGAAACTATCCAGTTCTTCCACCAGTATGCCACACTTTCCATTCTTTATTCTTTTGTGCTGTAGCCATCTCTCCAGAGTTCTCAAAAATAAACTTCCAATGGCCTTAAGGATTTCATCAGCCAGTTCTTTAAATATCCCAGGACACAATTCATCTTGAGTTTGAGAAAACAAACCAACTTTTCTCCCTCCCTATATCTTCCTAACAGTTTCATTTACCATTTTGCAAAAAGAAGTTAGTAATCCTCAGTGCACATAGTCAGCCTCTCCTGAAGTTGAAAAGTGTGATTCCAAGTATAAGCAGTAGGTACAGCTATACCCAAAGTGAATTTTAGTTCATATGAGGAAAAAAAAAATCATTTTTGTGGAGATTACTGTTGATAAAAATGATGTACAAAAGGAGGTGAAAATAATAATGTACAAAGGCAGCAAAAAAGTCTGAATTCATTTCTTTGGGGAACTTTCTTTACTCAGGTCTTTAAAAACACGAAGATAAGGCCAGTCAGATGATTGTATGTGCAATGCAGTGCCAGTGCCTATTTCTAAGCATTAAAGTTTTTTCTCCTCTGTCTTGCTGGATATCAAGATAAGTATGAAATAACCCAGCATAAATTTAAGGTGCATGGTGACACCAGCTGGTGATGAAATATATGTATATAAAAGTATGACATCCTTCCACTGACTTGGATGGAGAAGCTCCTGGAATGGTGTTAGACCCATGTTACTGCAGCAGTGAAATGTAGGAGTTTGACTCCTTCCCACAAAATGAGTTGGGTGGTGAACTTTATTAGCTCTGTTAAGCCCACGGACACGGGTGGGAGTTTTGAGATCTTTGACTGATTGACAAACCTGACAAAACAAGGAAAATCTTCAGCATCACTGTTTAAAATTTTGTACACATTGAAACTCTGGAACTGCACCTTTCTTCCAGCATGTCTTCAACAGTGTCTTCAATAAAATAACAGCAGAAGATCATACACTCCTGGGGTTTCAGTGTTGTGGGCTGAGTAATCTCTTGAGGTAGTTGAATAAACCTGGGTTTAGTGGCTTAAGAGGAATATTAAAGGCTTGAACCCACAAATCTCCTCATGTAAAGGGCTTCCTAGTTGTTGTGTGTGGGAAGGAGTGAACACTGACCCACACAGAGGGTTTATTTAGGAGCTAGTGAAATCAGAGCTGGTATTGTCTGATCTGGAATAACACTCACCTATGTACAGGCAAGAGAAAGAAGGGACAAACACTTGTAAAAGAGCAAGGTGTTTAAAACAAACAAAAAACCCAAATCAAGCGCGTCTTCATAAAATTTTCTATTAGAATATCTTGTTCTTATTCATGATATATTGTCACTTAATTTGCGTTATTCTCCTGGATTTATTAGTCCTTTGGGTTTGTTTGGGTTTGTGGTTTTTGTTTTGTTTTGTTTTTCTAAAAAAAAAAGAAAAGAAAATGTGGCTTTGAAATACCTTGGTGACTGTCAAAACTTTTCATCTCTGTGTATTTCTAATGGAATAATTCAGATACACACATTATCAAACAATATATTAACACCTAAAAAGCAGTCCCTGATGTGCCATGGTATGCTTCTGTTTTCATTACTTCAGACTTGAAATGCACTAAGCAATTTAATTCTCCCAGGCTGCATTGTTTAGATAGGATTTCAGTATCTGATGTTTTCCTGCCTCTAATGGCTGTGGGGATTGTCACTGCTGAAGAGAACAGCTGAGCTGCCTGTTAAACAGTTTTCTTGGAGCATACAGCTGTCCTGAAAGGGGAAGCATTGCATGAGTGTATAAACATGTGGCAAGTGCATGATGTTTCAACCTCATATTGGATCTGCTTTGTCTCAAAGGCTCAGCATGCAAAAATTAAATGTTTAATGAAAATGCTTTCTTAATTAAAATACTTTGTGTGGCTTGTGCTTTTTAAAAATAGGTTTCAAGACCAAAACTAAAATAATAAAAATTAAAAAAAAATGCCACCAAACCCCAAGAACCACCCCCACACCCAAAAAACCCCCCAAACAACCCTCTGTGGGAAAAAACTTCTTTTCTTGTGCCTACACCTGAGCTAAAGCACCATGCAGTGGATGTCTGAAGAATGGGAAATGACTGGGGAAATGGTAGTTGTCATGTTATTATGACACAGCTTTTAACTGCAGCATCTAACCTCTGAAAATTGTTTGAAACTGTGGGCTCTGCTGTTGCTGTAATCAATGGAGCTACCCTAGAGTACATGACACCAGTGTGGATAAAATTCTTTGATACTGATCCACAGCTTATTTGGTTTTCTGTGCTTGGAGCTGTTCTTCCTCTTTTCTTGCTGAATATCCAAGAGGAAGTTTGTAACTGCCTCTGGAAATTCCTATCAAGCCCTTTCATCAACTGTCCCCTTTGGAGGTGTTTTCTGTGTGAGCACAGTTTGCACTGCAGCTCTGCTCAGTGTGTTATGGCTATAAAAAAGATTTGGCAGTGAGTCAAACTGCAGAACACCAGAAAGGTCAAAGCAGTGCACTTTGCTATCTCTCAGGATATACAGGGCATTAAAATTCTGACATGTCATTCTCATAAAACAAGCCCAAGCAAGCATGGGAAGCTGCTCACAGAAAAACCACTGTGACTGTGCTGAGTTTGGGCATGTGAGGAGCTCTGTGTGAGCTCACAGCACAGCCAGGTTGTGCTGGTGCCTGGCCCCTTGGTTTGGATCAGCATCCTTAACCCAGTGCAGATACGTGACTTTACAAAGCTTGAGAGGCAGGTTTAGATTAGATATTACGGTGAAATTGTTCCCTGTGAGGGTGGGGAGGCCCTGGCACAGGTTGCCCAGAGAAGCTGTGGCTGCCCCATCCCTGGAAGTGTCCAAGGCCAGGTTGGACGGGGCTTGGAGCAACCTGGGCTAGTGGAAGGTGTCCCTGCCCATGGCAGGGAGTGGAACTGGATGATCTTTAAGGTTCCTTCCAATCCAAATCATTCTGTGATAGAGAAAACTGTGTCAAATTAATTTCAAAGATGATTTTTGGTTAAAAAAATGAGATGGAAATTTGGAACCATATACCAGGTGTTATTCCTGTTTATGTCTTGTGCAAACTAAAACTTGTAGAATTTTGAAAGCAACAGTGGTTCAGGCCTGTGGAGTGGTACTTTTCCATAAACTCCTCTCATCCTCCCAGGTGATTGGCTGATGTAATGCAGTGTTGTAATCCTCAGTCTGAAATTAAACACTAAATATGAAATTAAAGTACAGCAGTGGCTTTACTGAATATCACAAGCATTCTTGCTTGCAAATAGCCGATGGCAAGAGAGGATAAATTGAGCCATTTGTAGCATGAGATTATCAGTGTGCTTAACATAATGAAATGGTAATGTTCAATGGGAAAGAACTACAGAGAGAAAGTACTTGGTATGCAAATTATACAAGATAAAATAGCCATTCAAGGAAATCTGTTAAGATTACTGAGGTTATAATATCATCTAGGGAGTATGTAAGGTGTTGGTAGAGCTGCTGTAGTTGGTATTCTGTTCTGTGCAGGGTTATTGTTGCCAGCCACAGCTCTATGCAGGTTTTGAGCATTTATTCTGAAGCAGGTAGAAATTTAACCAGGTCTTTGTACTGAGTTGTACGATAAGCCTGTACCTACAGTGATCCACAGACTATCTGCTTCTTCCCTGATAAACTGATTCATTATGGTGGCCTGCATTTCCTGTAATAATTTCCAATGATATGGAAATATCTGCCTCATTAAAAAAAAAAAAAAAAAAATATCCAGAGATAGTGGCCATCCCAAAGGAGCTTGTACAGTGAATTAATTTTTTTGTAGTGGATTAAAGTGTATGGTTTCTAATTAATTCTGGCATTACCTTTTTTCATAAAAAGAACCATCACATCATAAATTCATAATTAGGAAGGATTATGCATGGTGAGAATGACCTTTGTACCTTTACTCCTTTTTATTTTAATGCAACTGTCTTCAAAAAGAGAGTTAGGCCTTGAGTAATCTCAGAAAGAAAATAAAGTGGAATGGAAAACGTCATGAATATTTACAAGTACGTTGCCTTTTTGTTGCCATAGTTTGTTTATGGTTTGCTTATAAGCTCTCTTATAGGAGAGTATAAACGTGCTTTCTAGTGCTAATATTTTATTCATTAAAGATGTTGTTCAGACCTCAAATGAACAGTTGAATGGTGTCATCTCCCCGTTAAATTCATTATTCAACAAAATTTTCCCTGGAGAAAACAAACTTTTGTGGCTCTTCAATCTTTTCACCCCCTTCAGCCCTCTCCAGGTTTAAAGCATCCTCTACACCAGTCACTCCAGGAAGCCTGATGAAGAAAAATAGCTTAAATAAGCTGTGATGTGCCCCTTTTGAATCACTCTCTGCCCATGGCTGAACTCAGGAGTGATACTGTCCTTTGGACTGGCAGTGGAGCTGAGGGAATGAGCAGTGGAGAGTAGATGGATTTGTGCTCCTCTGTGCCTTGTGTCGGCTCAGGTCCAGCTGTTGGCATCTGGTCATGCCCACATCCCTGGCACAAGGAGCCAGATGTGCTGTGGGAGGCAGTGCTGGGGTTGTGCAGGAGTGCTGAGGGGGGAAAAAGGACCAGAAAAGCTCAATTTGTCACACATGGCAAGTACTGACATCTGGGCTCCTTGCAGGTGGGGCAGGATTCAGTGATGGAAAATTTGTTTGAGCTATGAAATGTCTACTTACAAAACAACTGCTCTCAGTACAGTTTTCAGTTTCCAGCAGACCTGGAAAATATTTATCTCCTGGAGCCTGGTTTGCCAAAGAGTTCAACAGGAGGTGGAAATCTGGCTTTGAGACAGCAGGAAAGGGGGATTTTTTTTTTTTAATTTCATTTATTTTTCCTGCTCTTGGGAGTGATTTTTGTCCCTTTATATTCCCTTCAAGTTCTCCTGCAGTTTGGTTTTATTAAGATATTATTTTAACTTGATGCTGAATCTTGTCTACAAATGACTGTTGAAACACAGGTCTGTTATTCTGATGAATAAATTGGATGACAGCTGCTAGGCAAGAGTGAGTGTATGTTTTATTGGAAAAGTAAAACTACCACTAAAGAAATGCTAGTAGTAATAGAAAAAATATACACAGGTACATTTGTTTTGTGTCCAAAGAAAAACTCTTGCATTATAAAAAAATCATTCATAAGAATGAGTGAAAATCCTCTTTATTTTTTTTGGCAGTTTTTGCAGCCTGTGTTCTAAACCAGTTCAGATTTCTAAAGATTTTGAAGTCTTATGTTTCAGTGTTCATCACATATTTGCTTTAGCATTGCTAATGATAATTTTTTTTCATACCATTACAGTTATTTATGCAAGTTTCCTGTATCCCTAAAGATGTTGATATTCCTTGAAGTTGAGACTGAGACAGATAAGGCTGTAAGACTTATTTTGATGCTCATAGCTACATTGGTGTGTGGTCAGCATTTCCAGTAATTTTAGCCCTTATATTAGGAGTTTAATTATGATTAAGTCTATCTAAATCCCCCTGCAAAGTGTTTTAAGCCTTTCATGAGGTTTTTTTCTTTCTGGAATTTATAAGATATATTAAGACATTCCTGAACAACAAAATTAGAACAATTAGCACTGCCCAGGGAAAGGCAGGCAAGGATGCAGAGGCTGCACTTGTGTGGGTAATCAATAACTAAATCTGGAGGAGCTGTAGTGTGGGACTTTCTGGAGGTACCATAAGAAGCCATGAGAGGGAATTTTCTGCTAAGCTTCTCTTGCACTGTGCCTAAATTATAAAACATGCCACCTGTTTTTTTCATCTCTTTTAATAGAGATTTTTCTTTGCATAGAAAAAATAAGCAGCATGAAGAAAACAGGTCTTGATATAGATATACAGATAACTGAAGTTGGTTCTACTTAAAACAACTTGCTTTTGCCCAGATTCTTTCTTGATCATCTCTGAGGTCCTGAATCAGTAGAATCTGTATAAAGAAAATAATTTAGGTACTGATTTAAATAATTAGATAATGGATCAAAACTTTCTGAGAGTGGTTCAGTGCTGTCAGAACTCCCTGGATCATGATGGTTCTTCAGAAGGCAATGTGCAAGGCAGGTGGGTCCAAAGTTTGAGTCTCATTTAGTCAGGCATTAGGCATTGCTGTCTTCTCTTGGAGGAGAGTCACTGGAACTATTGTGTGACTTTTAAGTATTCCTTCTGCAACAGCAGCACTCATTGAAAAATGCCACTTCAGTCTTAATTATGAGAAGTCTGTCACTGGAGGAGTGTAATGACATCAGTGCAAGGCTCTCCTGAGGCAGGACTGTGTGACTTCAATACAGCAGCAACAAGTGCTGTTATATAGTAAAACCTCACTGGGTTTTATTGAAAAAGGCTTCACCCAGTACCCAGATTAAAACACTGGTTTGAGTCCTCCTCAAAGGAGAAAGTTACAGAAGTCTTAAGAGTGCTGTCTTTTTCTATGTTCCTGGAATTGCTGATCCAATAATAAGCTACCTGCAAGTTTTTAGATTAAGGCTGCTCTCAAATATTTGACATAAATTTGAATTAAATATTGCAACAAAAGAATTGTCTCTTGCTTTGGCCAATCCACACATTGACTACATTACTTCAGAATTGCTGTTTTCAGTTAATGTTGGCAACACTATGTTTTTTGGCTTAATGAGCCATAGAAGGATTATGAATTAAGTTCTTTCTCCACATTTCTTTCTAATGGTGGTCTGGAGGTAATAGTTTTGGGTTTTTTTACATAAACTAAACTTTTTGGTTAAAATGCTCCTCAGGTGATTGGTGTGAACTGCCTGCCATGTGTTAATACACATAAATTGTGCAATTAATGATAAAATTAGCTTTGCTGTAGTGTTTTATTGTGAAACCCACATAGAATCACTAGATGGTGCTGCAGAGTAGGTTTGTTTGGGGTTTTGATATTTAAATTCATGGAACCCAATCGACAGCCAGGCCACAGTGCCTGAGCTTGGAGGGTTTTCAGAAGCTCTTAATTTGACTTTACTCCATTTCTTTTCTTCTGTTGAAGACTACAACAGGCCTTCTATTGAATGTAGTGACCACCAAATGGAGTGGTGCCAAGAATTTTTGACAGAACTGTAGTTTTGTACGTTATTTAACATCCAAATTGTGGATGTGCATTTATTAAAACTTCTTATTCAGGGAGTGACCCTTTATTAGGTATTCCTGACACAAGTTTTATACCTTATCCTTAAAGAAAATGGTGGTGTGTTTTTAGTAAGTGTGGAGATGAAAGTCTAGAATACTGATGTGTCATTGCTTCATAACAAGATACGTGGCATCAAGTCTTATCCGTGGCACAGTGTTTGATGTCACCTGCTTAACAGTCACACAGAGCAGCTGCCCTGAACCTCCCAGAACAGTCACACCGAGTCAGCAGTTGCAAAAGGAGAGTTCTTCCTTGTTGCCTTACACTGGCACAGACAATGGTTTTACCTGTTTCTCCTGATGAAAGTCCAGCAGGGTGTTGTCCAGCATTGGCTGTGATCACAGTTCATTTCAAAAACTTCTTTTATCTGCCCAGATGACTTGAATATTTATTAAGCAAATTTAAAAATAGTGTAAAGTAAGTCTTTAAGCTACACAGCCTGTATCCTGAACAAATAGAACACATCCAAAACCTGTTCAAAGGTTTTTGTGCGCTTTTTATCTACGTTGTGGTTTTTGGTATTGTAATTAGGGACAGGTATTGGAAGTTCTGGTTGAGAATTTGAGCTTTAGTTTTGTGAGCTGGGTTAGGAATAATGACTTTGGGGAAAAAAACCCAAAGCACTTATTAAATCCATATTGATTTTTTTTTTTCACCTGTAAAATGGTGTTAAAATCTTTTGCTACCTATGATTTTATTTTATGGTTTTAGGTTTTGTTTACCCTTTGTGACACTGTAAAATCTCATTATCTTTGTCTTGCTCGATCTCCCCAGTAAAGCCGAGATAAGGCAGCCTACAGATGAAATATTTGTTTTGCTCTGTAGGAACAATATCTAAAGTATTTTTAACAAATACAGTCCTTTAACTCTCAGTAATAGTCACTATTTTAACACTTCGATGTGAAATTTATATTCAATATACAAGAGAATGCTGGAATTTGCTTAGAAGTAATTATTCCCTGTCTCTGAGGGCAGGTTTAGAGAAGATCTGGGAACCAGGTACCATCATCAGTGACACAGTTTATTAGATTCCCTCCCCCTTAATAACAGTATTTTAATCTTACAGTTAAGATATTGCTACAGAATTACCTGATAGATGGTGGAACTAGATTAACATGAGTGCCTTACTAATAGCTGCATTTTATTTCAAAGCTGGTTTCACAAAGGATGTATTTCACACCTGAAGATTCACTGAAATCCTCTCTTCTTCAGGCAGGCAGAAAGTGCTTTGTATCTGGGCTCATGGAGGTTTTTATTTCTCTAGATTGTATCTTCTATCAGTTCTTTTACGAGACTCATAATGAGCCAGGAACGAAATTGTTGAAGTGGGAGTTGCAAGATTCGGTCCATTAGTTGCACCCCCAAAAAGCGACACTGTAGTGAAGCTCATCTCCCCCTCGCTGCAGTGTCACTGTCACTAGGTGGTACTGCAGAGTCGGGAAACACCCCAAGTGGAGCTTTGTCCAAAAACAAGAGGTGTGGAGACAACTCTAAGCAACAATGAATGTACTTCCTTGAGCAAGAAGAAACCTTGGCTGGCACTTCAGAAATGTCTTTGATGCTGCTCTGTTTCTTTTCAGCTGAGGCACATGTGCAGCAATGGTGGTACCGTGGGAGTTGACGTGGTTGATGACCTCTCTGGTGGTTCAGGTGGTTTCACAGCCCTGCCAGGAGGGCTGTGACCCTTCCTGTGGGGTTTCCTGCCCAGGAGAAGGTCGTGCAGGCAGCCAGGGCAGGGGCACTGCTCAGTACTGCCACTGGCACTGAGGGCTGTGGGGCAGTGGAGGGTCCCACAAACCTAATGGTGAATTTGAGCCTCATGCTTTTACCTCATAGAGGATCGAGAAAATGTTATGATCTTTTAATTATCTACGGTGCAATACTTAGGCCAAAGTCTAGTTGTTGTTTTTTTGGTTTGTTTGCTTTTTAAAAAAGTAGAATTTTTACTGTTTCAGCTGCAACTGTCACTGTAATGCAGAGGCTTTAATACCTTCCTCACTGTTGCTGTGACTCATTCTGATGAGGACTTTTAGGGATTATTATGCAATAACTCCTGAATCCTTTTCCTGGTCACTATATTGCAGCTGCATTTAATTTTGCAGAGATTCTCTCACTGGGCTTTATTCTTTCAGGACCTGTGGTGATCCCATAACACAAAACTTCCCTTTTCCTTTCAGTTTTCTCTAGAAGTTTACAAATCTGCTTTGGAGTTTTATGGTGTGGCTGTTGGGAGAAACAGGGGAGAAAGAGTAGGAGATGAGAAACAAAAGAAGAACTTTCCAACACAAGTCAAGACCCAAATGTAAGCATTGTCATGCTCCTTAACAGATGTGAGAGAATAATCCAAAATTAATCACTTAGTCAACAATATCAGCTACCTTTTTTGGATGTAGAAGTGTGGGAGCAGCTGTTAGTTCTGTTGTATTTATTGAATTTTTGTCAGGAGGAAATAGCATCTTAGTCCAGAAGACACTCCTTGATAGAGTACCCTGGGTGATAAACCTGATAATAGTAATATCAGTGGAAAACATGGATAAGTCTTGCATTTTCTCTTATGATGTGACTTTTTGAATGTAATGCTGCCTAGAACAAAACAGAGTCTGAGCATGGAGAAGTTTATACTCTCTCCTTTCTGGAAGATGTCTGGCTTTATATAGTCCTAGAGAGTCTCTGTTCTGCTTTCCCACCTACATTCTGCTACATGCAAAAGAAATTAGTGACTAACCTGACTGGGATTTTTACCTGTCTTGTTATGCCTGACCAGCAGATACAGTTGTGTTTGATTCTGACATCTTGCCCACTGTTTCATGTATGCCAAAGCTATTGTGTAGGTAATACAGAAAAGAGAATAATAAAAATAGTGGCATTATTATTCAGCAAAATGGGTGCAGCTTCCACAACAAATGGTTGTTGTTTCTGCCCCACTTCGTTTTGCTGAGGATTTGATTTGACCTCCATAGCTTCCAAAGCAGAGTGTTTTATGGACATGAAGGTGATCTGTGTGGAGGACCTTGTAGTAGGTGTATGCAGGTATCAAATAGTGCATGTGTTGTCTTCTAGACATTAATTTTTCTAAAAAAAAAATACGAAAATCATCATGTTTATTGACTGAACTAAGCCAGACAAATGGTACTTTTTCAGTGCCCACATTTAAATATTTGGACCTTTGTTTTGGGACTTTGGTGTATAGTGCCACGTGTTTGAACCTTCCTTTTGTGTCTTATGACATATGCCATCAAGAAGTGTTTCCTGTAGTGACTTTAAATGTCATCTAAACAAGATGATGTTCTCTTGTTCTGTGATATTATGTTTTCACTCTATTTGTTTGTATGACACTAAACTTCACAGGTAGCATAGTTATGATATCAAACTTGTATCAAAACAAAGATGTTGTTAGCTCTGTTTCATATATAACAATTTCATTAACTATCTCTATGTATAGGGATGAAAGAGTGCTTGACTCAAGCCTTATTCAGTGCACAACCTTTTGACTTAAACTGTTGAGGTCTCAAGATGCACAAGTAGGAGAATTCCAAATTGCTGATAATATAGAAGAGTTGGCCTGTTAGGGTGATTGGAGAAAAGAGTTGAGAATTTTTAATAACAGTTTGGAGATTTCAACCTAATAAAGAATGAAGTTTAGTCCTTTCATTGGTATCCAATCAGAAGTTCATTTCTTTCCCTGGGTTAGGTCTGCACCAAAAAAATAAATGTGTGGCTCCAGAACCACTAACACAGTCCATGAGTTCAGAAGTCTTTTTATTACTTAATAATTGAAAGCACAGGATTGATGAACATAGGTTTGAATTTTGCATACACTGAAGTAATTTCACAGTGTATGTGAAGAAAATTATATTGATTAAAAAAAAAAAAGAAAACAAATCCCAAAACCACCTTTTTTTTTTCTAAACTACTCATGTGAACTGTTTTCTGCACTTTCAGTCAGTAAGCCTAAACACAAAACTCTCAACATCCCTGATGCAGATGTCTTTGTTTGTACTCTAATTTATTGCTCTTAGATCTGTTTCAGTAAGAATTTCGCCTTTTAACTTTTATATGAAGGCAGATCACTTTTTTATATGAACTTTGCTCTGGATTCTTTTCTGTTTAACTGGCAGCTTTTCTTGTTGATTTGTGCCTTTATTTGCTCAGCTATGGTAAGAGTTAGCCAGTTTTTCTCTTAGGTCTATTAAAAGACCATTATCAGAGCATTTCCTCTTGAGGTCTTTTTACCCTTATCACACTTCCTATAAATTCATGAACTCCCTTTTCACTTGAAGATATTTATGCCATATGGGCCATTTTCTTTTATAATCAGAATGTAAAGGTAAGTCCCAATGTTAAGTGCCCATTACAAACTTCTACTGTAGATGAATGATCTCTACATTTTTTGCAATTACTGCCTTAGAAGAAATGACATCATGATAAAGACATTGCTTAGTAAGACAGAAAATGGCAGTAAAGCCAAAAAGCTTGAAGGAGAGTTTTGCTTTTCTGATCCTTCAATTACTTTCTAAGCATAAAGTTAAATTTAATGCACATTTTAATATATAACAGCACACTGAATGGCAGGGCAAGTTCTACAGACAGCACAGACTCTCTTTAATTTGAAATCTGCCCTTTTACTCCAGAGAGTTACATTCATGTAATATCCCAAAATAAATTGGGATACAAGGCCTTAAAAAAAAACAAACCCCAAAACAGGAAAATGGATGAACCCAGGAAATGTTGTGCTGTCTTGGTGGCCTCTTTGGTGTCAGATGGCCTTTCACAGCCGAAGAGGGTATTTATTTTCTAGGTGAGCCATAGAACAGAATGATTTACCAGTAGCATCACTGAACATTGCAGGACGCAAATCAAAATGTTCAGCCTCCAGGAACAACTTTTCTAAAGGGAAACTCCATAGAAAATATTTGTTTAACATGTTTAGAGAAGCTTGCCAAAAGCGTTTGACTCATCTGACCAGTGAGCAGGAGCCATCCTGTGTCATCTCACCCCACATTTGCTGGGAGAGATGGTACAGTGGCTGTATTGCTGAAGTTCACATTGTGAGCTTGGACTAAGGACTGCATTGGACAAGGCTGGAAAGCAAATGTGACAAAAGACTAAATTATTATTTTGTTTTCATCTTTTTTTGGAAGATCATAAAGCAGGATTTCCTTGACTATTGTAGAAAGAGGACAGTTGCTTTGAACTAATTAGGAACAAAAATCTCCAAGTAATTATGTCCCAATACACCAAATTCAGTGCAGTAACAATTCAATTTTGTGAAAATAAAAGGATTGCTAGAAAACTATGAATACTAAGATGCAACAAATGCCTTTGTTACTGAAGCAGGAAACATTGTCTTTGGATTTAGAAGTGGGTAGCACGTTCTCAAGTGTAGAAAATTTGGTCTGTGATACTGTAGTATTATGCTTGCTGGGAAGAAAGAAAAGCCAATAAAGGAAAGAATAATAGTACATTGATCAACCCTTTATCACAGCAGGGTAACTAAATCTGCTGTCACCAAATATATCACACAGCCACTTGATTAAACTCATGTAATTTGCTGGGATGGATGCAGGAGTGTAGCTGTCATCAGCAGCTGTGGACAGAGGCAGATAAGGAATATTGAAACTATGAGCTGAAAACTTTGCTTTTCAAAGGAGGAGGATGTTCTCCATATTAACAGCACAAATTGTTGTCTCCTTGTGTTCTGTAAGGCACTAACACAGCACAGTAGAGAACATTATCATGCTCAATTGGCCCTATTCAGTTATTGAATCAGCTGGGAAAAAGGGGTGGTGTTTTCTATTTAAAAATAAAGGAAAGGCTGGAGAGTTGAAGGTGGGGGAAAAAAACCAGTGTATAAACATGACCATTTCTGTACTGTAGTAAGCACAAACACCAAGTCAAGGTGCTTTAATTCCAGCACAGAGTTCAAGGAGAAAATGCAAATATTTTTGCATAGGATTGTGCATCACTTCAAAAGATAATGCAAGTGAGTTAAGCAGTTTTTGGTTACAAATGTGTGTAGCTGATTGTTCTATAGAATAATACATTGGGTCATATTTGTGAGAGATCTATAGGATGGGAGTCACCCCAGCAATTGAGGAGAAATCAGCTCAACCTTAGTCAGAGTTTCTCATTAGATTGCTAGAAAGAAATAGGTCCAAAGCATTGTGACTGGTATAAGGAATGGGAGGAAAAATTCAGAGGGTATGAAAGGAACAGGATCCACATTTTATCTTTGGGACTATAAGAATTATGAGCTAAAGCATCTAAGTGCTCTCTGTTCTAGTCATTGCTATTTTGGTGGGCTCTTCCACTTCCCTAAGAAGATAGTTCTGCAGTACCCCTCATCTGATGGTTTTGCTGTATATCTCCCCGTGTTAAGCTTCAGTTGCAGCTGGGTTTGTGTTTTTTTAGTCATATCACACTTCTGCCTAGCAGCATATGTACAACTTCTTTGCTATTGAGAATATTGCATGGGATACAAAATGTGTCTGGATTCAGGGACTATTTTGAGTAATGCAGAGTAATTAGTGGCTGTTAGGTTCTTGAAACATTTTCTTTAGAACTCTGAGAATATGTAATAAATAGATCCAGATTTCTGCACTCTGTAAATGGGATAATCAATAACACTGTTGTAGTTCCTTTTACAGTTGCAGTAATAACTAAAATGGTTCAGCTGCAGGAATCTGCTTAAGCTGTTTGCGCTGATTTCAAATGTAGCCACCCAGAAGTCCTTAAAAACTCAACATTACTTTTCCTAACAGAACTCAGGAAGGTGCCCTAAAGGACCTGGAAGTCAGTGTCCATTTTGACACTTCCATTTCAGTAAATTGCTTTTCACACCTTTTAAAAGTGACTTGCAAAGGTAGAGCATGAGTAGCACTGCCAACATGTGGCACAGTTCTCCTGCAGCCAAGTCGAAGTGGCAATTCAGTGTTTCTCTGCTGGGGAGGGGGGAAGCAGCTCTGAATGACACCCTAGAGTTGGGAAGTTTGGTTTGGAGGAACAGGCAGAGTTTTCTCCTGTACAGTTTCTTGCACTCTGACAATACATCCTGCTCACCACCAGTCTTCTCCCCTGCCCAGACACCCTGATTTTTGCTCCCAGCCATGGAGCAATGGATTTAAAATTAGCTTGGTATCGAAATGATAAAAATTTCTGTGTTGCTGATGCTGGTATTCCAAGCCCTAAGTGGCAGCAATGATCTTTATACCCATTCCTCAGCCTAGAAAACCTTCATAAATGTTTTATATCTTTAGAAACAGAGTGAAGCTTCAGGTCAAGAAAGTGGTAAGGCCCCAGCCTGGGGTTTAGAGGGATGGGCTCAACATACCTATTTCCTGTGTCACCTTCAGCTACTTAGATTTATCTCAAAAGGTGATTTGACACCAGAGTGAAGAAGATACCTCAATGGTGCATGAGGTCTTTGCTTCACTACCACATTAACAGTATAATATTCCTTTAATCTCTGAATGTGTGGTGGGATTAAATACAGCGAAGATTGAGAGAGGTGCTATGGGCACTGCAAGTGTCTCCAAGATTGAAAAGAAGGAAAAAAACTCTACTTGGAACCCTCTGTTACACAGATTGGTCAGATTAGTCTCCTCAAATGCTAATAGATTAATCCACAGAGAGACAAATAAAAAAGGGCTCTTTCACTGGCTCATGAAAATACTGGGTACTCCTAATGAAAGATCATGATTCTTTAACTACAAACTGTATTTAATGTGGGAGCCTTTAATATACAATACTTACCCTCATGCAATGCAGAATGATCAAAAGGGTCTGAAAATTAATTTTTCATTTCACTCTGAGACAGCAGTACTGTCATTATATGATTACACTTCTTAGTTCCAGAGAAACCTTTGGCTGCTGCATGTTTTAATAAAATGCATCTGCTAAAGTGACCTTTATCCTAAGACCTGAAAATAAGGATTTATAATAATCACAGTGTCCATAATCAGAGCACATTTTAATGTCTTTTCAGGATATGATGGTCCTTAGATGGTTAATATTCTAAACATGACAAAATGATTCATTAATAGCTTACAAAATGCAAGGAAAGATGGCTAAAAAAGACTTGTAGTTTTCTAGCTGAATGAAAACACTGATGTTTTTAATAGTAATGGTATACTTGACCTCTCAAAATAGTCTAAATTTTAATTAAGAATTAATTTTGAACTTCACTGCCTCTTGATGGAAAATGCAAGTATTTTATCTGAAAACTAGCTTGGTATTTTCCCTACTGCTTTCATGATCTCTGTATCAAGGACATATTAAAATGCTGAAGGAAAGTAAAACCCAGAGAAGCTCAGATTTACCAAAGAATAGGCTCTTCCTTTTCACTGCTCTTCTTCTGTAGGCAAAATGAATCTGCTGGGGGAAAAAAAAAATCTCTGATTTAGTGTTTAAGTCTTTTTTTGTTTAATCCTGTTTTTTCTGGAATTGTCTCAGTAACAATGGTGGGGGGTTTTAGTTATTGTATTGGCAGTGTTCTCCACAGCTCGGAAACAGTGGTATTGAAACAGATTTAAAAAGTGATTTAATCTCCCTTTTTATTAATTTGTTCAGCATTATCTTGCGTTCTTTGAGATTAAGCACAAAGCATCTATAACTTTGAGCAGTGTGCTTATGATTCTCCCCAGCCTGAGAAGGGCTTGTGAAATTAAACATGAACAGGTGATAAAAGCTGGGTGTTAGTAACCTTGCTTTTTATGCTGGAACTTTACCAAAATCTTTTCCAGAGCTTTTCCAAGGTTTTATTGTCACTCTGAGTGGTTTATGGCATTGCAGGACGTAACTGGACATCAGGTTTTTTACCACATTAGCTCAGTGATTAAGAATTCAGCCAGAATGGAGGTTCAGTTCTTGTCCAATGGAACTCCCAGGTTGTCCAGTAGTCTCTGACCCTTGATTGGGTCAAGGAGAGCAAGCAGGTGGAAGGATTATGTCAGATTTTACAGCATGGTGGGCATTCACTTCACAGGAAACCAGGCTAGTTTCAGTCCTTCTGCATGAAGTGTTCAGGCATCACTGAGATAATGACTGGAGGTTTCAGTATAACTTTGCCCAACTAAAGGGAAGATTTAAAGTTGTGAATCACTAATGGTGGTAAGTAATTAATCTGCAGAGAGCTGTGACTCAGGTCTTATTTTTAACAGTGTTTTATTGGCTATTCTGTAGCATCCAGTTCTTGTTCTGTGTTGAGCAGTCAGGGTGCACTGCTGTGTTTTGCAGCACCATGACTTTGTGCTGTTATTCTGCCACAGTTTTCTGTGTATGGTGTATTGGTGAGCACTGGGGGACAGGATGCCATGTGCAGCACCTCTTATTACTGCTTTCTGTCTGGAAAGCCAATAGGGATATTTTTAATGTTTTTTAAGAGGGAGAAATGGGCCATGCAATCACTCTTGCAGGCTTTGGTGTTCTTTCAGCTGTTTTTGGTTCTCTGCCCTCCTCTGCAGAAGCACATGGCAGGAGAGGAGGAAGTGTCTGTCCAAAACTTTCAGCCATGATCTGGGAGAAGTGGAGATATTCCTGGGACAGAATAAGACAGTGACTTTCAAGGAAGGAGGAGCCTCTAACAAATCTGGGTATGACAAGGGAGAGTGTTAGAATATTTTTTTAGAGAAGGTCAAGGGAAGATAGGAGTAAGAGCTACCAGTAGTAATCTTCACAGATGTATTGTATTGGGTGCTTATCCCTTAACTGTGTGAGTGCTTAGAACTCCATAAGATTCCCAATTACAGCACAGCATGGCTATGGCTCCATTTGGAGAACCAAACAGTACTTTGGGGAAACATATTTTGTAGGCAGTTCCTGGAATTATGGTTAATTAAGGGAAAGACATAGGTGTGGTATGTGAACTATTCATTGCCATATCCGTGAAAAACTCCCAGCTCCAATATGTACTCTGATAAAACCTGGTGTAATTGGAATTTAATGATTTTTCCCACTTGAATTATTTGTTTCTAACTTTCTTGATCTCCTAAATAGTCCAACTGTTCATTGTAGGCAAGGTCTAAGGCAGGACTGAGTTGATTCGTTTGCTGCATAAATGCATATCTGGCTATGGACAGGAAGATGTATATGTTGTGAATGCAGATGGTTTTCTTTGTGTGTCAGCAGAAGCTTTACCATCAAATCACTTACCAAACTAAAGACTATAGCAGCTCAAATGAAATTCTGAGCCAAAGAACAATAGGTATGAGAAGGGGTAGGGAAGGTGCTTATCTCAAGCAGTGTCAGGTTTTGATTCAAGGAATGCCAAATTTCTCATCCCTATGATTCTGGTTTGTGTCTTTCAGGTTTAGGATTTTTTTTCTGCAGCATTGTCTTGATGGACTGTAACAGCTTTTGTAGTGTTTGAATACTTAGTGCAGCTGTACGAAATGAACTAAACTGCTTGGGAAACAAACAGCTTCAAGAAGATATTCTGAACAGAAGTCACACTTTGTCTGAGATTTTGTGGGGGTTTTTAATGCCTTGTTTACACTTGGGGATAAGGGATCTTAATAATTTTGTTTGCTGCTTCTCCCCCCCCCCCATATATTACAGAAAAATATATGTTAAAGCTGATAGTGTGCTGCAGTCCTGAAGGATCCTTGTCAGTGGGTAGGGTGTGAGAGCAGCACACTGAGCTGCACTTGCTGTATTTGGGGAACATAATGTGCTGTGTAAAGCATTGCTGGTATCTAGTCTTTGCCTGCCTGTCACTCTGCAGTTGAGTCACCTGTTTTGTTCTGCAGTTTTCAAGTCCTGAAAGTATGTTCGTGTACTTACCCTGCTTTAGGGCAGCAGTGCTTTAACAACTCAGAGAGAAAGTAGGACCCCTCCACCCGAAGTAGAGAACAGACAGATGGTGCCTGCCCTGAAGAGCTCACAGTCTGTTTCCCAAGCCTGCACTAGTATTTCCAGAACACTTAAAAGCAATACTTGGTCACACTATTTAGCAAGCAGTGCCTCCTGCCAGCAGTTCTGCCAGTTCCCCTGTCCAGGGGGCAGGCAGCTGTGGTGGGCTTGCTCAGCCTGCCCAAATCTGGCTGTCTGGAGCTGTGCCATGAGGAGCAGCTGCCCCCAGCTCTTCCTTCTGCTCTCAGCTGTGCTTCCCTGAACAGCAGCGCTCGGAGCACCTGGGGACGACTCATCCCCCTTGTGTCCCTCAGGCCTTAGTGAGGACGAGGGCAGGGTTTGCCCTCAGCGCCTGGTTTCTGCAGGAATCAGTTTCTGTGGACCTTGAAGTCATTCAGCTTGAGGGTATTTAAGCTTTCCTAATCTAACTAATCCATAATATCAAAACAAAAAGGAACTTCTTTCCTTTATGCAATAAATATTATAAGTCCATTTGAAGTCATAGGGAATTAAACATCTTTTGGGGCTACGAACCAAGGTACTCACATGTCACAAAATAGGAGAGAACAGTAGGGATTACATTTCACTTCCTTCGTACACAACATTTTGCTCTCCTTTCTGTCTCTTAGAAGAACATATTGATAATTTCAAAACTACTTGTGTTTTGTTATTGTACCATCGTTAATTTGTGTTTTGTTGTTTGTGGAAAAGAAAAATACTGCCTTGGCTTGGGCTTGATGTTCACATCCTGTACTGTTTCAGCCTATGACAGGAGCTGCAGATGGTGCTAGACTTTAGTTCCCCTGCTTTGCTTTTAATTGCTAAAAGTCTACTATAGAAACAGTTAACAAAAATGTAAAACACCAGAAACCTCCAGAAGCTCCATCCAGTGCTAATGGATGGATTAGTCTGTTACTTGCTTGATTAGTTATGTTAAACAACATGAGCTTTGGTGTTAAAAAAATATCACTTAATTGTAGTAAATAATGAGAATTTTAATTGAATTTGTGACCTTTTGTCTCCTGGCAGAAATACTAAATTGGGCCAAGTTTGCTTCATACCTGCTAAATCAGTGCTGATCAATGACTGGCAATGACCAGACAGAATAATGTATTTGTACCTCTTAAAAACTCTAGAGGAAGGAATGACAATTCAAACATGCTTGGAGGATCTGAGAAAGGATGTGAACATTCTCTGCTGTGGAGAAAAGTGGAAAGTGCTTGAAACCAAAAGTGGGGAAGTGCTCATGCAAAAAGTAGGTGTTGCTCGTGCAGATACAGAGTGGCCAATAAAGATAATTCTGAGCCCAAACTGGTTAGTTAGAGCTTGCATTCAGGAGCTCTTCTTGAGCTAAAGAGGTGGGGGGACATGTGGAACTTGGATTTGTTGCCATTGTTTTCTGAAACTTGATTTAGAAGACTAGACTGAAAAAGTGGTGAAGACTATGGAAAGTCTTGGAAGAAGCCAGAATCTTTGTTATGCAATTGTACAAATGCATGTTCCCAGAGCATCAGGTACCAAAAACTGATGAATTTAAAAAGATTCTGTCCAGTGGCCAAGCTGTTCTAGGGCTGTGCAGTACTGGCTTCCCATCTTGCACATTTCTTGCTGTCTGAGATCAAGGAGTGTACTTCCTCTTTAAAGAGGTAATGGCATTAAATACATGTATTCACACACAGAATAATAAAATATAGCCAAAATATGAAAACACTGGCTTACAGGGGGTCCAGAACGTATTTGTAAGTAGTTTGCATGAAAAGATGTACTGTTTGGATATATATGTTCTGATCACATAAGTGAGGAGAAAACTTTGCCCTTAGTTTCTCTTCCTATCTCCCTTTCCCCCCCCACTTACAGATGTAGCACACACTTATCAGCTCACACTCAGCCTATGAGTCTTTGCATTTGCTCACCTTCTCTGTAAAGTGTTACTTGATTTCTATCTAAATAAAAGCCAAGTGTTCCCATCTGCAGAGGAAGAAAAGGCAGAAACAACCCCCAAAACAAACCAACCGACTTAGTTTCCTTAGGCAGCTACTAATTGCAAGTGTGAGGGATTGCTTTGTGGGATGGAGCAGAGTGATGCAAGTTCCTCTTGCCTCAGACCCCTGTGCCAAAGAACTATTTCCAGCCCAGCAGGGAATGCAGAAAGGAAGTGTGGGGAACTCAACCCTGCTGTGCTCAGAAATGATGGGCTGCTTGGAGAGGAGACCTCCAAACCAAATGAAGAACCTAGACTGGGAGCTACCCCCTGCCATGGGAGGATTAGCACTATCCCTGTGAGGAGTCTGAGCTGTTCTGCAGCCATTGCTATAGTAACAGGCTGTATGGATCTTCTTTGCTATAATTAATTTGGGAAAATTATCTTCCTGTGATAAAAGCAGGACCATCAAGCACGTACCTAAATAGGTTTGGGGATTGTTTCCCTTACACTAAAACCACTGAACTGGCTGCAGTAGACACCAGTGGATGTACAGCTATGCTACTGGGAGCCCTAAGCAATTGGAACAGCTACAGTCACAATCACTTGGTTTAATACAGAGCTCCCCAAGTTTCCCATGTTCTCCTATTATTAATAAAATCTAAAGTATTAAAAAAAAAGAAAACTAACAATGGAACACCACCACCACCAAAAAAATCCAACTAAAACCAAAACCCCAAACCAATCAAACAAAATCCCTGTTGTCCTTGGATGTCTTTGGCAGAATCTGCATAATGTATCCTGTGTCTGGGGTAGTTATTTTCGGGAAGCAATGGAGAAAGCCAAGGAAGAACTGATAATTCTTGCTGCAAAAAAGACTTTGAGAAAGATGTTATGAAACATTTCATGGCAGTTGCAGATTGGGGGCATGCTGGAACTGCTCCTACTTTAGTTAAATGCCTCAGGCAGAAATTTGTTTGCCTGGACAAACTGAACATTAGAGGAGAAAAAGCTATCAGCAATCCACTAGCAATGTATGAAGCACTAGGAATGAATATGTCAAAGCTGACTTGTAATGAATCTACCGTGGTGCCCACGATATCTCTTTAGATATGCCTGGTCTTGTCTGTGGTAGGAATAAACTTTTTGATGAGTATAATGAATGCCTGTGAATAAGTAAAGGCCTCATGTTGCACAGGAAATGCAGCAACAAGAAATAAATAGCTATTTCAGTCTGGTGAGATTTAACAGCTTAAGATGCAATCAGCAATTGGATGTCATTGGACCTGGGATCTGTGCACATTAAGGCAGGATCAAAGAAGCAATCCAGAAGAGTGGCAGAAGGCAGTGGAAATGGTTACACATTTTTAAGCTTGAGCATATGAGCCCCCAGTTTTATCCTGGGACCCCACGTTGGTAGCTTCTGTTTAAATGCAAAACTGAATGAGATTTTCTTCTGAAAAGATCACTGTGTTCATATTGTGAAATAGATCCAGTTTCTACTGCAGTATGAATGCATTTATGATTTATTTAGCATTTGCACTGTGATTGCATACAGGTTGAGCCCCACTTTTACACTGAGGGAGTGATAATTTCGTCTAAAAAGGATGGTGAGAAGGCAAGAAAAGCAAGCAAGATGGCATAAACTGCAGAAAGAAACAATGCTACCAGTTGGAAAGGTTGTCATGTGTTTTTAAGAAAGGTTTGGACCAGGTTTTGCACCTGTATTTCATGTGAGCAGTTTGTTCAGACCAGCTGGTGAAAGCTGCTGTAAAACTATAATTTTCTGTTGTTCACAAGTTGTTGTGACTTTTATACTGCACCTAATGAGGTTGTTGATACTGACGTGCAAGGTCAGGCATAAAACTTGGACCAGTTCTTGTTAAGGGAAGCTGCAAGTGGATTATTAGAAAAAGGCTTAAAAGGAAAACAAGAAGTCTAAACCTCAAAATACTGCTATTCCTATAAAAACTCATAATTTCCTCTGGGCAAGACGTCAAGTTACAGAACCACAGTATTATACTATTGATAAACAATTAGAATAAATCAAATATTATCCTTTTGGTTTGTTTTATATTGCTTTATAATTAACTAATGTGCTTTCCTGAAAACAGTTTTATCTTGTCTTAATGACTTTGGCTACAAAATGAGATCACCAGCTAAAAGACTGCCTAACCACAAGGACCTTTAATGATCTTTTAGGAAGTGGTGCATTACCTTAGACTGAAAAATTTTGCTGCTGTACTATCTGGTGCACAGTAACATTTACATATATCTCTGAATGTTCATATTGCATAAGAATCATGATAATGAAATTCCACATCCAACTATTCATTTCTGTGTTGTCAGTACTTCGTGACAGTTTCAGGAACAGGTTTTTGTTTTCTTTTTTTTTTTTTTTGTAAATTTCTTTTTAATAACCTGGTTCAGCAGTCTACTGAGAAGGCATTTAAGTCCCACTGAGGTGGATGCTGAAGCTCCATAAATGTGATATATATTGGCTGAGGATTTGTCCCCATGACACTTAAGATATAGTTAGATGCTTTCCTGAATTGAGACCATGGAGGATTACATCTCGTTAAGGTGGTGAAGACTCCATAAAATATTTCAAGGGGGTTAAAGTGAGGGTAGGGTTGGTGGTGACTGTTCTTAATAATTTAGGGGAAAAATAGAAGCACACAGAAACAGACTTAGCCTTTTAATAATTAAACTTGTATCACAGGAGATGTTTGAAACCATTAGTAAATCTTTTCTCCCCACTGGAGAAATTCAGTGGTCTATAAACAATTACAATTCAGACTCATCATTTAATTTAATAGCCTGTAGCATTGTTGTTGAGTTTGTTCACTCTGGAAAGTGTACTTTTAATTAACTCATGTAGTACCTTATTGGGTTTTGTTACAAATAAACATAGAAGCTAGAGGTCACCAAATGCAGTCCATTCTACTGTAATGTGTGTGTTTGTTAATTAAACTTATCCTGCCATGTTTTCTTCACTAAAACTGGATCCTGACAGCAGTTCATTTACTGTATTTCCATAGCTGAGTGTTTTTATATGGTAAATAATAATGCAGGAATATTTGAGGGGAGAAAAAAAATCAACAAATCAACAACAGACTTATACAGCTTACACCAACAAAAACATTTCACTCAGTTTTTGGGAAATATATTTGATTAGATCTTAATGTTTCTATGAAATGTGGGAAGTGAAAACTTGTTTATTGGGTTGTCAGCAATGGGATGTTTCCTGTTGCCTCTTTGGATTTCAGGTGTGCCCTGTTTACGTGCTCTGTCCCTCAGAAGAATGACATATGACACAAGGACCGTGAGGCTTTCCTGTGCACCTTCCTCATGCCCATGAAGCTTATTTGATCTCAGATTATTTGGAATTCCTGGAAGCTTTCAGCTGAGAAAGTTTCCGGGAATTCCCTGGAAAAAGTGGAATTTTAAAGTTTGACCTGTTGTCCTTAGGAAGCAAATAGTGTTCTATATGTAAGAACTTTGTGTGGTGTAAGTTTTCATAAGGAGGTTACTTCACAAGTGACTTACAAGTAATATTCAGCAGTAAAAAAAAAAATGAAGAGCTTCCTTTCAAGGAAGTCTCTGTGTTCTGAGGGTGTTTGGTTGCTGATGGTGGCAGGAATATTCAGGAGATGTGTCTACGATCCTGCTGACAAACCTTTTCATCCTCTGAATGTTTTGATAAGAACTGAGATTAATTATTTCAGTCTAAAATAATTTAACTTTTATTCTAAAAAAGTCTTGAAACAGAATCTGGCAGGGAAAGTAATGCCTTTGCTTTCGACAGTCTTGTAAGACTCTGCTAACTATTCTTTAAGCAATGTATTCCTTTTCATGTCTGTTGAACAGATGCAGCAAGATGTCTGCATGATTTATAGGCTACTTGCCTGACAATTCCGGGATAGTTAGTTGGTTTTATACATTGTCATCGTACCAATTTATGAGTATATTATCAGTTGCTGAAGTCTCTGTTCTCTTTGGATCTTAATGTTGTGAACTTTCTGAAATTACTAAAAGGAATAAGATGCTGAAGGAAGCTGGAGAGTAGCATTGTCTAAACTGTCAGGCTGACATGGTTCTATTTCCAAAAGCAGCTTAGCTTGCTTAGGTGTCGGGAGACAAATAGTTTTCTGAAATCAGGTTTCTGAACACCTAAATCATTCTTGACAGAGTTTAAAACTTCTGCATTTTGAATGCACATAAGTCCCCCCTTCCTTGCATTTGGAGTAAGTCTAGCTCTTTGAACTAATCCATGTAAAATGTCTTTGAGTGCAATAGAACTTATTTTCTTATGTAATTAGGTATGTAAGCAAATATTATGAAGACCAAAGTCTAACATGCCACATGCAGCACAGAAATGTGCTGTTTCTTTGGCTGTGAGGTTACCTCATGAATTTTCGTACATGTAGCATTTAATTGTAGTTAATATAAATGTAATAATAATGTCTGAAGTATGCAGTGTTTGCTGAGGTGACTTCTACTGAGCATGACAGGAGGTTTGATAGTCCAACCCTATCCTTTTTAAGGGTAAGAGGATGACCACTGCTTTATACCCTGCTCAGTTACCCTCAATATTTGTAAACTGCAGATTACTTAACGCAGACACCTTCCCCAAACTCTCAGTAATTTATTACACCACGTACAGCACTTCCAAGCACAGCATTAGTATTACACTTGGTACAGCTTGGAGAATCTTACAGCTACTTTTGCTCTGCAGACACCCCAACCACGTTGGTTCTGTGGCAGTTCTGTGCAGAGCCACTTGTGTGGCTGTCCTGCACCCTTCCCAACCTGATGGAGTACAGGAGTGTCTAATATGTGTGCACAGGGAACAAAATTAGTAGTATTTGAGATATAACTGTTCTTAAATGTAGAAGTGGTAATTGGAATGGAGATTATTTCTTGCTGATATAGTCACAACATTCTTTATAGAAGTGGCTGAAGGAGGAGTAGGAAATTATGGCAAGCACAGAGCTGAACTGTTCTGGCTCAGCATTTAAAATAAGTCAACAAATGCACAAATTACCCTGGCAGTGCAGTGAGTTCTGCAGCATTAAAATATTTGAAAGTCTTGTTTATCCTTGGGTTGACCAAGCTAATGTATTTGTGTAATATGAGTTTTTAACTGTTTGCATATAATATTCTACAATGGGCTTTCAGTTATATTTATTTTGCAAAGCACAAAGAAGTGGACAGGCTTATCAGCTGTTGTAACTGGGCTCTGGCTGCTGAAGGTTTTTGAAGTCCTTGGTGTTTTGCACTGTTCAGTCCCGGTAGCCCCAGGGTTGTCTGTGATCTGAAGCAGGGGCTGTGACCCTGTGCTTTTCAGCATCCCAGGGCTGCCTCCACTCTGAGATGTGGACCCTGGAATCGTGCCAGGGCAGGAGGCAACTCGGCTGTGCAGCTCCCTGGGGCAGCACTGGAGGGCAGGTGCATGCCACTGGCATCTCCAGAGTCTTGTTTGGGAAATGTCCTAAAGAAGTGGAAAAGCGAAGCTTGGAGCGTGTGCTGGGAAAAAGAGGGAAAGCAGAGAAAGGAAGAGCCCATTTGTTTATGCTCTTATGTGTGTATTTGCATATTGCATGTCTTGCTCTCTCCTTGCTGCTGTTAATGTGTCCATACTGGGTGGCAATAAGGAAACCAGTTTGATGATTGTATAGCACGGTACTTAAGGTTTTATCGCTGAAAAGGTAAAACTGGGCTACGCACCTGCTGTTAAACCTCAATCTTGCCTTTAAACCTTTCAGCTGATGTCAAACCTCAAGGGTGATTCTATATAATCAAAAGTTTTTTCCAAGAAAAACAAATCTTTTCCTTATTGAGGATGAAAATGGGAATGTCCTTTCCATACTACAGGCTGAATCAACTATGCAAATTGCTAAAACAAGCATTTCACTCTCAAACACTGAAAGAGGGCACACTGGTAAGAGATCAGGGCTGTGTTCCAGGCAGGGCCAGTCAGCTCACAATCATATCACAAGCTATCAGAGCAGGACCTACATTTTGAGTTAATGGTGATCTTGCTTAAGAAAATAAAATGGACAACATCCTAAATTCTATCCTGGCTTACAGCTAATTGGAAAACCTGTACACTACATTTTCTGTTTTCCTCCTCTCTTGGGAGGAAATTGGGGTCTTGAGTTAACCTTATTCCATATACATATGCCCGTGTTATCACAGGTTATTCAGTAACATGGACAAGTCTATGTTTTTTTTGATTTCCAAAAAAATAAAAATCACTTTTTGTCTTCAGTAGCTGGAAAACATCAGGACAGAATGCTGACAGAGGCAGGAAAAAGTAGAATGTGTCTATATTTATGTATAGTTTTATTCCAGAAAAATGTTATTCTCACTCTTCTCATTTAATTGTCATTCTTCAAAGCATTGTAACTCATAGCTTAGTGAGCACAAGTCACATAATATTTCACCCTTGATGACCTATTTCACCCTTGATGAACCGTCCTATCTAAAGAGTATGGAAGGTTTTTTACATCTGTGATGTATAATCACAGCTGCATGCTGAGCTGGGAAAGAATAATAAAGACTCCCTCCCTCTGGGAAGGCAATGGAGCCTCAAGGAAACCCCAGCTCCATGGGAATGAGCTATATCTGTTATTTTACTGTAATTTGACTGGCATTTCACTCCAGCCCCACCAGCCCTGGTCTGCTGGATTAGGAGGGATCTCCAAGCAAGACAGGAGGCTGATATTTTCTGTACTTGATCTTTCACTAATATGCAAGTGAACTACTCAGATTTGATTGAAGCATAAAATATTCTGGCCAACCTTTACATTGTTTCAAGCATTTATTTCATGTATTCCCATCCCTGGTCAGGTGCCTAGAAAGGGTCGACTGATGAGCTCAGGGACTCTTCAGTCCTGATAGGACTAAGATTAATCACCTATAACTGACTGTTAGAAGTGAATGAGTTGTTAAATTGCTCTATCATATCATGTTAAGTAAAAGTTATTATTTTGAGCACAATGGAAGTATTTTGAGGACATGGAAAAGTTTTCCAAAGCTATAAAAGTGAAGGACTGACTTAAAATGAAAATATATTGGAGGCGGGGAGGGGGGAGAAAGACCAAAGACAAGTTGAATGTGGAATACAGTGGCTGTTTGATCTGAAGTAAGTGTAATGTTTCCAAACAACTAATCTACAGTCATCTGAATATTGTCATGGTCGAGTACAGAGTTGGAGCTGTGTAAGAGTTTGAGTCAGCTCTTTTAATAGATATAGAAAATTGATAGACAAAAGTAGTAGGAAAGCTGAAGTTGAAAAATGTTTGAACATACTATTCATAAAATGAACTGTGAGTTTAGAGTCATAGGAAAGCCCAGTAAGTATTCCTAGCAGCTCCAATGTTGTCCAATTGTTATATCAATTTTTTTCCTTTCAGCTTTTGTCACTGTAGTTTTAGACATTGGTCACCTAAAATATCCAAATGATAAAAGCAAGGTACCTGGTTTGCATTCTCTCCTTGTTCATCATCACCTACAGGTGCTGCAGTTTGGAAAGGCACATTTAACTTATTGACAGTATTCCCTTTAACTGTGCTTGATGTGTCTACTGATAAATGCTGCTTCACTCTCACTAGATTAGATTCATGATCTTTCTTAGGTCCTGTGTATCCTAAAAGAAGAAATTATGCAGCAAAAAGTAGGGCCAGGGAATGAGGGGGCTGAGATGGTTTGCCAGACTAAGTTGGAACCTTTCAGGTATAGTGAACTTAAGGAAAGGATAATAGAAAAATGATGTCCTATTTCTCCTGTTTTGAAATCTTTCCAGACCTAGGATGGGAGGTTATTTTCAAGACTGAATATTATTTGTGCTGTGTTATTCCAGAGGTTAGAGTTCAACATTCTTTAATAGCCAAATTTTCCATTGACCTCAAAGAGAGCTTTGTAGGAGCGAGGACTGTGGGATTCAGCTCACAGTGATTTCTGTTCTTTTTTAGGAAGGAAAAGTCTTGGCTGGCTAAAATTGTGCATTCTGATGAAATACTGGTTCATCATTTACAGAGTAAATGTACTGTTGAATATTAAAGAAATGATTCAGTCTTTTAGTAGCAAAGTTCTTTCAGGTTATTAAAGTAGCATTATAATTTCTGGTCTTCTGGTGTCACAAATGAAGTTCTGCAGGATAGTCGTGACCAATTAGCAGGAGGTTGAGCCTTAAAAAGGCTCATTTTAATCACTTCTTACTACCCAGTTTTCAGTTTTTCAGTGTTGAAGGAAGGTCTGACACTCAGTAGATTATCAAATCATTGAGCATTTCTCAGCTTTTTTAGAATACTGCTAAGCAGGGTTCTTATCAGCAGTAAGGTCTCCAAGATTGTCTATTCCTGATGTCTTAATGTAGTGTTAATTTCTTACCTGTGTTTTTTCATCAGTGTGTGATGCATAGTGAAATGAATAGGTAAGATCAGTTGAGCAGGGACCCGGTAATATTTGGGAAAGATGCTCTTTTAGAACAAGTTTGTAGTCTAGGTAAGCCAGAATACATCTTTGCACACTGGAAGGTTAATCAGCTAGAAAGGAGAGGAGGGTTAATGCAGTTAAACTGGTAGCTGACAAACATTTATTATTAGGAAATATTAATTATTTAATATTTTAACAATATACCTCTCTGTTCTATATTTTTCCACAATACTTGTTTAAAAAAGTTGCTTTTCTACAAACTTACATCGTAATTAGTAGCAAATGTAGTGGCACAGATCATTCTAAATATCAGAATATGAAGAGAAAAACAAGATGAAGGTACTTGTCAGATTTCAAAATACTACTTTAATTCAGAAGAAAGGATTTGACTGATGTTCAGGGCTGTTTGCAGGGTAAGAAAGGCTATTCATCTTGGTTTCTGAATCCAGAAATTAGCCAGGCTCCCTCCTCTTACAGCTGTGACAAATGGTTCTTACAGCAATGCTAGTGGGAATAACCTATTTACAGATAATGTGAAAAATGAAAGATGATAAATCATCTTTTGATGGTAAAGCTCGAGAAATTTTAAGCCAAAAACGAAAATGGGTATTTATGATGGTTCCAAGGACGCTTTTAATAGCTGTCTGTTCCATTTTCCCCCTGCTGTCTAGTATACATGGTGCTATAAAAACACGTGGGGGTTTTTGTGATAGAAGTGTCATTCAGAATTAAGACATTTCTGCATGGTTATGCACGTGCGTGGGTCTGTGGCTGGCTGGTGGCTGGAGTCTTCATTTCCTAATGCCCTCAGCCTTTGAGGGCTTGATTGTTTGACAAGCCATATGGCCATTTGCCTGTATTTATTCAAGTGGCACCTCTTTTTCCCTTTTGATATTGTGTTGGTCTCTTTTATAGGTTTTTCAAAAATATGCTAAAATTATATTCAGGGTTTTTTTGGGGTTTGTTTGTTTTGCTTTGTGGTTTTGTTTTTTTTGTTGTTGTTTGTTTTTGGTTTATTTTTTTCCCCTTTGTTTTGTAGGGTTTTTTTTTTAATTGTTGTTGTTTGGTTGCTTTTTCTTTGGTTGGTTTTGTTTTTTGTTTAAATTCAATATTAACATAAACACAATCCCAGAGTAGAATTTTTTTTTCTGAGAGGTCTAGTAAAAATTTACCTTTGTTCTGTAACCTTGGCTGTCTCCTTCCTTGAGGTGTGATAACAGCCTCCTGTTTCTGTTCTGCCCTGGGAGAGCTGCATCTGAAACGTCTGCAAAAGCATTAAATAGCCTGTGCATGCTGCTGCTTGGGCTGCCACTTCCACTAAACGCTTCTCCCATTTTCCTGTGGTGTTTGCTATGGTAGATTTGCCTGCAAGGCTTCATTCTGAGTCTGGGCCTTCAGCCAAAATAAAAGCCAGAGACGCATCAAAGGACTTGCTCAGAGCATCACCAAACACTACATTGAAATAGAACAGAGAAAAGTGTTACTTCTGAAACACTAGGCTGGGTATGGAAAATATTGTGGATAGGAGAAGTTTGCAAATCCTGGGAAAAAATAATTGTATTGGACAAATGTATGTGGTTGCCAAGCTTAAAAAAGGGCGTCGGGAGCAATATGCTTCAGAAAGGCCCTCAGCCACTACAATTAGATTAATAGATTAATATGCTTCAGAGAGGCCTTCAGCCACTACAACTAGATTAAAAGAAAATATGATAATTGGAAAGTGAAGTGGAATTTATACTGTGAATAATCCCAAAACCAGGGAATTGACAGAACTTGAGAAGTGCGAGAGATGATTTTGTAGAGCTTGTCCGAGAACCAGTTTGAACTTGGAGCAATGAGTTGCCAAAGGAGTTCATGTAACATAAATTAAAAGGAAAATTCAATGGTCTGTTGGCCTGTTAAACTTGGTGCTTCAGTTGTTCATGTACATCCACTGCTGCTGAACCAGGATGGTGCTGGAAGTTTGTAGGGATGTGATGTGAGTGGGGCAGGAACAACCAGCCCAGGAGAGCATAGACAGACACAACCTGTCCAGGAGAACCACAAAGGGGAATATTAAACAGTTTAAAAGTAGAAACAGAAATAGAGTTTTTTCTTGAGAATTTTCTGTTGTGTGACTTTCTCATTGACTCAGTGACACAGCACTGTATTAACTCTCTAAATATTGAAGAGTCCTTTTTGGCAGGAGGAGGGATGTAATGTAATATATCTGCCATCACTTGTCTCTTTCGTTACAAAATAAATTTCCAGGACCCTGTTGAAGAAGCCTGGCTGGTTGTAGGGTAATATTATTCTGGATAGATAAAGGAGGTGATAAGTTTCAGAGGCTCTGGTGTAAGCCAGCGCTTGAGCTGTACACTGGCTTGTTTTGTTCAGTGTTGATAAGTTGGTGTCAGGCAGCCAGCTGGGATCTGTCAGACTCCTTAGCTCCGAGAGATTACTGAGCAGTGTGGAAGCCTGGAAAAAAAAATGCGTCTCAATGCTGAACAAGAGACAAATCTCACTGATGCACCACTGTTTATATAATTGGAGTTTTAACAAGCTCAGGATCCGCCCCTCCAAGAGCAGGTGTGAATTGCACCCTCGAAAATGTTACAAAATGAATCTGCCCACCGATGGGATCGTCTGCTCGTGATTAGTGTCTGTATTGAGCTGTCCTGTCACTCTGCTGATCTATATCCTCCTGCGTGCGAAACACTGCACCAGATCGAACTGTTGGCTGCAAACAAATTGTCAGGCAAATGTGTATCAAACACCAAAGGTTGTGAACATCAGTCTCGATTGCTAGCTTGCCTAAATGTTTGTGAAACACTTTTTCTAATTATCTTCCCAGTGCTGGAAGAAATATAAAAGGCTCCTGGAGATATTAAGCATACAGTCTTAGGTATCTACAGACTCTGCTTATCCTTTCCTTTTGTTCATCTGTCTGTTCATAAAAATTACTCTCCTCTGTCCAGTGATTTCATGCTTCCGTTCATATCAAGATTTTAATATTTATTTTCTTGCTCCTCTGGAGAGTATGGAGCCCCCGCTATCTTAACAAACTGGCACACTTTGATATGTGAAGGTGAAACATTTTTCTGCAGTATGCTAACCAGTATGTATTACCATCACTGGGGGGATTTGGCACTATGTAGCACTGCAGCACACAGAAATAATCTTCCCAAAGACACGGAGACTTGTTCTTTTATAGAGTGCAGCCTTTCATATTGAACTGTTACTAGTGAATCCCAGAATAAACAGCTTTTACCTGCTAAGGTACAACTTCAGACAGTATGAGATTAAATTGAAGTGAAACTGCATTTAATTTATGCAGTTCATATTTATTCCCAATATTTCTTCTGAGGCAGTTTTTAAAATATCAGTGTTAAATTGCTTTTCAACGTGTTCTATGAATTAAAGTAGATGCTCTAGGCACAGAGCACATGGGTTTGCTACAATTCTTAGGGCTGCAGATTTAGGATACTTTAAATTATAGACCTGCTTTTTGCTCTTTGTTAAGATGGAGACCGTTGCCTTAAAACACTGTATTTGTTTGGAGAAATGAAGCTCCTTGCTCAGCTCCAGACTTCCTGGGGAAACACAGGAAAATATATTCCAAATAGAGAACACATTCAGGCATAACATGGATGGACACTGATGCAATTCTCAAAAGCATCATGATAAAGGACTGACCCAATTTTTTTTATTTCTTTATTTTTGGACCTGTGTTCCCACATGAGAAATGGGCAGGTGACTGTCATGCCTTACAGGAACATAGCAAGAGAAAATAGTGTCAGGCCTGTATATTAAATTATTCCTCCACAGAGGATTTGCAGTTTTTTCAATTTGAAATGTATTCCTGGGAAAATATTGCGGATGTCATTGTCACTCACAGCAAAGAACATTTTTGGTATGCAAGGTTAGAAGAAGATTTCTTCTTGTGTGAGTATGTAGGCCTTGCTGTAATTGAAGTCTAGAAAGTTGGTACAGAACATTCTAGATTAAGAAGAAAATATTAAACCTTAAATTACTTGTGAGAACAGCTCTTTCCCAGGAGAACACAGCAGTGCTGCACAGTGTGAAGGGCCTGTTCTGTTCAGTTCCTGGTGAATGTGAACATTTCTCTCCAAGGCAGTTTTCTGAGTGCTGTTCCCCTTTGTTTATAAAATTCTACTGCAAGACACTGATTTTTCAGATTTAATTGTACAGCTAAGCAGCCTGCTCTGATTAAATAATTATTTTTCCTGAGGGTCTTTCTCTTTGGCACTTCAAGAAGGAGTTAAATGTCTCTAACCTGCTAGTAATGCACATGTGGTATCGTCGTGCTTGAAAACCCATGGTTACCAATCTGTGTTGGCTGGAGGTTTGGCTTTTCCAATTGGCTGTCAAGTGTTTTGGGATGTCTTTTGTGCCTCACTTGTGGGTTTGCAACTCAGATTACACACTACCTCAAATGTGTGCTGTCAATTTTAATTCTATTCTGTGTTCTCTCTGTTATGGTTGTGGCATGAGGAGCAGAGCAAGGAAACAGCAGTAAGACACACTGTTGTATGGAAACATGCTTATGAGTAATTTGATGAAAAATTGCTACAGATTTTGCAAGATAAATATTTGAATGTGTTTTAAAAAGCTGTAGAGATTTATATTTTTTCTTTTCATGTTTATGTTTCATGTTCTTTGTCTGTACTCATTCACACATACTGATGAGTTGTCATTATCTTAAGCCTTCAACAGGATGTTTGCTACAAGTAATCATTGTGTTCTTATTAAACTTCATAGGTCATTGAATCATAGCTTTTGATCTTCAGTATTTGTTAGTTTACCCCCGAAGTCTTCCTCCTTGGATTTTAACAAGATGAGTGACCTTTTCAGCTGCTTTGCTCATAACCACGTTTGTTCAGGCCATAAAAGACTCCTGGTTTCTAATAGTACAGGTCCATGCAAATGAAAGTCTAAATGTTTTCATGTGAACACGATACTCCAGGTGATTCCCTGGAATGTTACTCCAACACAAGTGAGGACAGGGAACGACTGAGAACCTCTGTTGCCAGCACAGAGCATGCACATGTATAAAATTTGTTGGGGGCCTGGAAAGTGTTGCTGAAAGTGGAGAAAAGATGTACAGCACTGGTGGAGGGGCTCTGTTTTCACAACATAGGATTATAGAATAGTTTGGGTTGGAAGGAACCTTTAAAGATCATCTAGTCAACCTCCCTGCAATGAGCAGGGATATCTTTAAGTAGATCAGGTTGCTCAGAGCCTTGTCCAACCTGACTTTCAATGTTTTCAGGGATGAGCCATCTACCACATCTCTGGGCAACCTGTTCCAGTATTTTTCACCCTCATTGTAAAAAATATCTTCCTTATATCTAATCTAAATCAACCCTCTGAGTTTAAAACCATTACTCCTTGTCCTGTCACAACAGGATAAAATATTAGTCCCTGTCTTATATCCTCCCTTTAAGTGCTGAAAGGCTGCAATAAGGTCTCCTCAGAGCCTTCATAATACACCATGGTTTCTTCAGTGCTCTGGGTTTCTTTTCCGAGTTTTTCTATAATTTCTTCTTTCAACAGCATTTTGTGGTGGCTTTCCTGTTCCTCACTCATGGCTATGCTTGATATTTTGTCAAGTAACTTTCATTTCCCCGTGTGAGAGGCAACATTTCTGTCTCTCCTTTATAGTGCAGGAGAATATAAGAAATGGCAGGAGGTAGAGGATCTGTATCAGTGGCCTGTCTCTGCTCCTGTTATGAATGCATTGGGCAAGATAATAGGAGATGGGAATATAAGTGATCTTTACTTTCTGGTCGAGAGACTTCCTGAGGAGGCTCCATCCATAGTTCAGAGGCTTTGTGGGAATGGCCTCAGTACACTCAGCACTTAACAGGAAAAGCCATCCCTTCCCAGTGGGGAGAAAGCAGAGAGGAGCTGTGTCTCTCAGGCTGCAGGACAGGAAGCCAAGTGATTATCAAGTTTACCACTCTGCAAGATGGTACATCCTGCCCTGTGGTGTGGATGTGTTGGTGTGGCAGTCTGCAGGTGTCTGCCTTGAACCTCCCTCCCCACTCCCATTGCTGCTGGGAGTCTCTGCCCATTGCCTCTCGTTCTGAACTCCCCCACACTGAGCAGTTCAGCCACCAGAGCTTTCAGCCTCTGCCAGGGAGGGAGAAGCTGTGCCACAAACCAGGCATCTGAAGGAAAAATTTGAAATGGGCAATTTCAATGAACACTTATTGTCTCATAGTCTTCCCCCCTTTACTTAAAAACACACAAAACCAAATGAAATGTAGAATTATTGCATACCTAATTGAGCACACTCACAAACATTTGCCATCTTTTGTTCTCTCTAATCTAAATTGAATCTGTGAATAATAATGTGTTCATGATGTGAGTGGGGGGACAAAAGTAACCCTTCTGTGCAAAGTGTGACTATATGAGGTCTCACTGATGAAAGCAATACTTGAGTGAGCCTAAATGCCATCTGTAAGTGAATTAAACTATCAGAGGATAATACTTTACCAGTGCTCCTTCTTCCTGAGGCTGGTCACTCTGAGTCTCTCACAGGGTCTTAAAATAGAGGAACTTTCTCTGACCTAGCCTGCTTCCACCCAGCCAAGGCTGCACCCAGCTGTATCCTCAGTCAGTGCAAGAGATGCAGTATCACTCGTTGTGAAAACTTTGTTCAGTTTTATTTTGTTGCTTTCTTTTCACCATCATTCTCATGTTTGGATTAGAAAACTGTAGAGAATGTTGAAGGAAAAGTAGACCTTACCCTGTGGTGAGGAGTCACCATTAAGAAAGTGAAACATATTTTAAGTGTTAGTATGTCTTAGCCAGTTGATCCAAAGGGTTCTGCAGATCTGTGCCTTCAACAAACCAAGCTCAGAAAAGAGATCGGTGAGATTCTGCAAAAATTAATTATTAATCATGTTTGACATTTGTCTAGCACAAAATTATATTGTGTTCCATATATTAGAAATGATGGTATGGCATGTTTTATCTCCCCAGAATATGTGTTATATGCATAATCTTTTCTGGCTAGTCCTGAATGAATAATTGTTACACATATTGTCTCAAAGATCTGACTAATTCTCAGTACCTTTTCATTTTCCTAATCGTAATTAAATCTGTGACTGAAGAGGATGCATGATGAGAATGAAAAAAAAAAAATCAGCTTGTATAAATCAAAAGCAGTGATATGAAATCAAACTGATCAGGATAAAAGTGTGTTTTGTGTATAGGACTTTTTCTTTCCCCCCTCGCCTTTGTGTTTATTAGATTGAAGGGACAGAATCGCTGTTCAGCTCCTGGAGCAAACAGAGGGGTGGATTCTCCAGCTCATACAGAGGCCTCTTGTGCAGCAAGAGCTGCACTGCATCTGGTTTGCTGAGGAATGTGCTGTGCTTCCAAAAAACTCAGTCGTTTTTCCTTCCGTCCATCCTAGTTGAACCACTCTGCTTCCCTCAGCTTCCAATACAAAGGACCTCCTTTCTTGCTAAGGTTATTTTTAGCTGTAGCCCGTGACCTGGTACAGGTTACAACCTCCCCAGTGATGGTCAGACCAAAGGCAGCCCAGCAGGTGTAGAGCTTGGGGGGTGGGAAATAGCCAGAGATGAGGAAAAAGCAAAACCCTCTAAAAAAAAAATCAGCTCTTTGCACAGCAGCCGTGCAAAATCAGTGCTGCACTGAGTGGAAACACAGCACTTGACTCAGTAAAGCAAAGCTCTCCTAACTGAGAGTGCAGTACCTAATTGACAAAGTTATGTTTATTTATGGCAGTAGCTATGAATTTGTTACAGGGCTGTGTTGTTTGCAGGAAATCACACAAATTGCTGATTCCAGTGGATTAGACTCATGTAAGCCTGGTTTGAATAAGAGGATGTTTAAGAGTATGCAGAAAGTGCTTTTCCTAATTTGACAATGTCTTCAGATAAAGTGATGTAACTGTTGTGCATGCTCAGAGCTGTCTGTTGGCATAAATCAGGCACTACTTCATTAGTGTAGCTTGAAACCAATGTGAGGAGGAGAGTTTTACCCGGTTCTGGGGTTTTGCCAAGTTTTTGGGAATTAGGATAGGAAGTGGTTTACAGTAAATCAGTTTGACCATATACTGTTATAGCGAATACCAAGCAAAGTTCACTTGATATACATTTGGAACAACAAACTAATAAAATGAGATAGGATGTTTTAACATTTTACATATATATTTTTATATAAACCCTCATATTCAGTCAAAATATTGAATTAACCTATTTTTCTATCCAGAACCTTTAAAATATAAGGAGTTTCAGACCTTGGGGCCATTTGAGCAATAAGAAGTTGATTTAATTTCAGCTGTTGAGGTTTTGGCATTAAAAAATATTTTCAGATATGCTGATTTTTGGTTTATTCATTGTTCAGACCTTGGCTGGCAGATTTACTGTGGGCAGCTTTTGGTATAATTGAATTGACAACAGAGACTAGATTGCCCTATGAAATTAGAGAAACAAAACACACCTTCTAGTAGCATCCAGTGCTGTGAAAACACTGCTCTTCTTAGGACTCTGACTGAAGGTAAATTTTCCCTTGGAGAACTTCAGATGGGCTGTTTGGTACTTGGCAAATGTTTTGATCAATATTAAAATTCCAGGTGCAGATTTCGTTCATCTAGGGGAAGACTAATCCTTTTTTATTTAAACTGCCATAGCTACATTAACTTTCTCTCCTTGCAGATCCCCTCTGTGCAACCATATAAGATACAGAAGCTAAAAGCTGCAATCTCTGTCACTCAGGAAATGTAACACAAATGAAAGGAATTAATGTCTTGAGCATTTTGTCCTTGTGCTATTTTGGTGCAGAACATCATGCATTTAGTAAATATGTGAAGATATGAACACCACAAAGTCCCTGTTTGAGATCTCTGAATTTTTGTTTAGCTGGGTTCAAAGTCAAGTGTTGCCTGGGAGTATGTCTTTTTGAATAAAGCAGGGATTCTCATTTCCCAACCCAGGAAACATTATTAGAGCAGGGCTTGGCTCAGGATCAGGAATAAGAAGCAAACAGGCTCCTTGCCCCCAGCCTCTCCCAGTCCTAGGGAGCAGGCAAGTGTGGCTTCTGATAAATGTGTTTAAATGTGAATTGCATAATATTTCATGCCAGTTCCGGATCCAAAAGTAGTCCAAGGAGAAAGATCTTAGAGTAATTTAGTTTCTAGGGGAAAATTTAATTTTAAACAGGCTGTAATAAGAAATAAAATGACCATCAGATATGTATCATTTTATAATCAGTGTCAGCCTTGCTACTGCAGATTAACTGCCATTACCTACCTGCTGAACTTCAAGGTTGAAAAGGCTTATTGTTGCTTAGCTGCCTTCCAAAAAGCAGTGTTCTAGTGAGAATATCCAGTATATTTATACTGTACATTCTGTGTTTTCAGTGCTGCTGTATAACTACGTGTGTGTAGGTGCCTGAAGGCACAATGCCCTTAAATAACATATTTTAACTTGGTCAACCCTGAATTGGTTGGGCAGTGGGACTGGATGGTCATTGCAGGTCCCTTCCACTGAAATAGTGCAGTCTGTTCTGTTCTGAATGCCTGTCAGAGGACTTCTGTTTCCTCCCTGCTCTTTAGTTTGGAACAGTGAGTTAATAAAAATGTGTAGTATGAACTTGCTAGGAGAAGTTTAAGGTAGGCTTTTTGGGAAAATTGATTTTGAGTTAGGTTTTCTTCTCTAAGTCACTTCAGATGCTGGGGAAATCTGATGATTCTGTATCTATAGTGGAAATGGTGCAGTGTGTGTTGTAATGCCACGTGTTTATTTTCTTGGCCTGCTCACTGACTGCCCTGCACAAGGGTTACAGTGGTGTGAAAATTATTGATTGTTTGGGACTATGCACTTTCCATCTTTCTGGACTATTTTAGTGACTCTCCTCACTAGTGAGCAGAGTGAGGAGTCTACAAAGGGACTTAAAGAGAATTCTTTTTTTTTCTGTTTAAATCATTTCAGCATGAAACTATCAAAGAGCCACAGCCAAGCACTAACTAAAGACAGATTTGAACCCAGTGGCTTTATATTTGATAGTGTTTCTTTTGAACAGTTTTCTGATGGATTTATTTTTAACCTTATATTTCTACTTTGTAACAGAGACTGTATAAATAATGAAAGACACACAAAAATGTTTTTTAAACTGTGACCAAGATACGTTCAAACACTGTGTTCTCTTTCCATTCTGGCAATATTTATGCTAGAGTGACTTTTCCACCCCCCCCTCCCCCTCTCAAAACTTTTGAATGATGTTGTCTGTCTTGTAAAATTTTTCCTCAACACTGTTTACAAAGGATAAGTTTTGTTGAAATCAAGATGGGTTATCTTGGGACTGAGAGCTGGTCCCAAGAGAAAGATTTTTCAGAAAACAACACACAAAGGCAATGACTCAAGAAAGCTCAAATAAAATCCTGAAGTGGGCAGAGAAGTATATTTTTTTCACTTGAGCTATTTTTATAAAAAATAACTTTCTACCTTTGTAGTTCAAAAACATCAGCTGCTGGATGTATCATTCTGTGTTGCAGGGGTTTTTTATTGATTTTTCTGGACTTGTGGCATTGTAGATTTTATATTCCACACTTTCCCTCACCTCAGTTACTGAGCATATATATTTTGCTTCAGCAGAACTGCGGTTTTCTTTGTTATGATCCAGTGATAACAGAAATGTGAAAATTTGCTACAGTTTGCTTGTATTTCTTATTCTGCTGTAAAACTCAATATATTTATGAACTTGAAAAGCTTTTCTTGAACTAAGATGCATTTTAACCCATGTGCAAAGTTGCTAAAGTTGTACATACATATTTTGATACTATAAATGAGGAATTTCTGAGGAGTAAAGGGAAGGCATGGGAGGTGAGAGAGATGCTGCATGGTGCTGAGCTGCTGGCTGGGGTTAAACTACAGCATATGGTGTGTAAGCACTAGTAAGCAATGTGGAAAATTATAAGTCTTATTTCACAAACAGTTGAACTTTTAGTGAAGAGAAGTATTCTAAAGCTCTGCAGATGACTGACTTAATGAGGAAAGCACAGTTGATTCATCTCTGGGAGCAGATAACTCATGCAGATGAGGCCATCACTCAGCTCAGCCAACTGCTGAACAAAATCCATCATTCAAATCTTTGGGAAAACTGTCAGTTTTCAGGGATAAAATGATAACTTGTGTTATACGTGAAAACTGAACTTAGTCTTAAATATTGAAATGGAATACAGATAGAAGCAAGATGGTAACAGTTACAGCCATATACTTTAATGACAAGCATTTCTTGTGGCATTTCATCAACAGAGCCAGTATCTTTTTTTTTTTTTTTTTTTTTTTAAAGATTCCTGTTTTTCCAGGACTAGATTCTGTTGTTGGTCATTTGAACAAAGACATAAGTGACTGGATAGGTGTACCAAAGAGTAACTGCTGTTCTGCAGGGAATCACACTGCAGGTGTAGGGAACAGCCATCCAGAGTACTGTTTCCAGGTGTGAAGGGCTGGATCCAAGAGTTAGTGAACTGGTGAAATTGGGTTTCATAGACCTGGCAAAAATGCAAAGTTTTTTTTGGAGTAATGTCAGAACCTGATTGCTTGGACAGGTTCTCAAAGATTTTAAATTTCCAATAAAGAATAGGGAGCGGGGGAACTTTAAAAATAAACAGACGTATTTCTAGTCTTGCAAGTAACATTTTTAAACTTTATATGCTACCAGGGTGGGTGGGAGGCAGTGGGGAAGAGGAAATGCCACTTCCTGCACTGGAAATCTTTCAGGGGTTCTGTCAAGGCAAAAGGAGCTCTGAGATGGTTGGGATAAATGCATGGCTCTGCCTCCTGCAGGAGAATTTATAAAGTAAGAAACCAAAACTCAAAAATTAAATGTTTTAATTAAAATAAGGCAGTTTTGTAAAGTATTTGGCTATCTCTCTGATTTTTTTCTGTATGTGAATAACACATTTTAAAAAAGCGAAAAAACACCCCAAACAGCTGGATCTGAGGCATTATCTCCCCTAGGCAGAGACTGCCAGAAGCTTTTTCTAATTTCTTAGTTCTTGTGAGATAGTGAACAAAAGTGCATCAGCATAAATAAATGTTACAGAATCTGAGGCAGGAAGACTTGTGAATGCATAAAACCATATTGGGCTATAAATTAATTTGGGGTGCTATTTGAAGAGGAATATTCAGAAAGAGGAATTTATTATAGTATATTAATTTCTGAATTTGTATTAATGAATATCTTACAACCAAATTACTTTGGTGACATTTTGAGGACCAAATTAAATAAAATGCCTATGGTATGTTAATTTGAGCTCATGAAAGGCTAATTTGAATATGTAATTTGGATCAATTAGAAGTCTTTTCTGAACTTTGGTGATAATAGAAATGTAAAAAAAGCTGGGAAGCTGTTAGGATTAAGAGTGATACATCTGGGAAAAGCAAATTACAGTGTCACTTTTAAAATGCAAATAAGGTTTAAAATTTAAAGATAATATGCATATATATAAACAAGTGCAATATCTGAAAAAACTCATAATTAATTTAAAAATAAATCTCTATAGTGATTTTTTCATGATTAATCTTCAGTTTTCCCTGCAAAATAGCTAAACTATAGTTACATTTTAACTTCCAAAGAAAATGTAAGTTTGGGAACTCTCCCAGAAGCTCAAGTGGCATTCAGTTTCTTCAAAAAACTGAAGAGTAAAAACTGCAGGCTAATTTTGGTCCTTGTGAATTGCCACAGTGAAGTTAAAATGTATTTAAGTTCAGGGTAAATGAGATTAAAACCTGCTTCTGAAGTTTCAGTAATGCATGCAAGATCTGTAACAGGGTTCCTCAGGAACAGCAACATCCTTGAGCAAAAACTGTGGGTAAAGACCAGTTTATGGATTTTCGATGCTCGTTTTGTCTATAGGACGAGGGTGAGTTTTAGGAGAGGTGCTTCTTTTACCTAATTACAGATAATTCTTTGTAGATTGTTTCCTGTGTAACCGGGACACAGTTGTCACTGTCAGGTGACCATTGCTGCCTCTGCAGTGAGAGGATTCAAAGAGCAGCATTTAAAACCTGGTTGTCCCTTTTGTGTGCCCCGGGTAGGCAGTGTGGTGTCAGGCTGATGCTCCACAGCCCCCTTTCAGGGTGAGACAATTTTCTAGTCAAGTCAGGAGCAAACAGCCAATATGGGGCAAAAGCAGGAATGACCAAAGCACTTCAAACCTCCTTAGGTTTAATAATCTCTTTAGATGTCTGGTGTTTTCAGGGTCTCTGAAACAGTTTATTGCAAACTAAGAGATACCTTTGCCTGGCAACAGGAGCTGTGGCTGGAGCACAGTCCAGCACAGCCTTCCTGGATTCCCCTGTCCCCTGCCTGGCTCTCTGTGGACACCTGCCTTGGGATGGGCCAGGAACACCAGCTGTCAGGCTGCTTTCTAGGCATGTTTTCGATGCCTGTGTGCCCTTCTGAGATGCTTTTCTGTAAATGTATTCTAACAGTATCTTGCCAGGATGCTTGTTGCCTATATCTTTATTTAGGGAAATAGCTGAATTTTCCTACCAGCAGTCCAGAATATTGAGGTTCGGGAGTTATCTGCTACTTATGTGACAAAGTCAGACTTCTGGAATGTGTCTTTTCAAGGTTATAAAAAAGTTTCTGTCAAAATGTAAAGTCTCAAGTCGTAATTGCCATTAATGTAAACCCAAAGGTGTATTTTAAACTACAGCATTTTGCATGACAGCTTTATGCCTTGCTGCTATACCACTAGGCTTGTTAAATTATAATTATCATTTGGAAAAAATCATACAATAGGGTGGAAAACCTAGAGAGTTCATTTGAGAAGAGACAAGAATAATTAAAACCACAGATTATCATCAGTGGAATTGAGCTCTGGTTAATTTAAATCCACACTGGGTCATTCTTACATACTGCTTTCCAGAAACTACATAAAAAAGCTGATCTTTATGCTGCAGAGGAACACGATTAAGATCTCCCCACCAGAGAAGTTTGTTTTAAACTAAATTGCTGCATGTTTATGAGAACAAAAATGTTTACAGTCTACAGCATGTGCATTAAGTGTAGCTATGACTTCAGTTGGCTTCTTGCCCTCAATTTAAAATAATTTCCTTCTAAACCATACATTACATCAATTCAATTGTATATTAAAACAACCCCTGCAATATTGAGATGACTTTTACCAGTGCAGATTCACAGTAAATACGTGTACTCAGACAACTTACTGCGTAAGGCAGATGCTTCAGCAAAGATCACGTTGAGAATAGAAAAGTTGATTTTTCTGCTTTTACAGTGGATTTGTGACAAGTAACAGTTCCTGGTTTAAAAAAAAGCTGCAAATCACTGAATTGTTGTTTTGCTGGCATCTGAATGATGATGAGTTTTCACCATGGCAAACCAGGGGTGGTGCTGGCAGAGCCCCCTCCTTGCAGACCCAGCCTGTGTGTGTGCAGCTGCTGCCCGGGCAATTATACCTCCTGTCATCCTCCAGCCTGGCCTCCAGTGCTCTCCTGGTTTGGAAACTCTGAAGAGGAATGTGATAGCAAATAGCTCTGATAGATTTTAGACGTGCTGTATTAACTCCACAGAGGGTTGGTCATCGCTAAAAATCAGAAGAAAAGCTGTTCAAAAGTGATGTGCCCATGGACATTCCAGTGGCACGGTGGGGCTGGGCTGGCTCCCAGGGACAGGGATGGGGCACTTCTGCACCCAGTGGCTTTTCACCTGGGCCAGTTATGAACTGTCAAGTCACTGAACTTGCTCTTTTTTCATGTGTGTTCTGTCCAGCAACACCGGCTAATTGCAGCACTCACAGTAAGGAGTGTTCCTGCTATGCCACTTTATATAGGTGTTTTATAAATATTAGTTTTAACTGTTGAGAAGCAGAAATTTAACTAAACCTCAAGATAAGAAACAGATATATCTTAAACAAAACTACCGTGTTTCTAGAGAAGAAGAACTCCTTGGTAGATATTTTATAAGCTTTTTTTATGGACAGCCTACCTTCAAATATTAGTCTTTCTCATCAACGTGTAGAACAGTTACCTGTGTGTAGTGGATTTGGGTTTTAACATACTTTTTACTTTCTTTTCCTTGCCACTTCAGTAAGTGCAATTTTACATTGGTTCAGATATTCTCTGCTGACATCCCTCAGGTTGTAGGAATCATAATGGTTTCACCATTTACTGTTTTGTGGGATCTGCTGTTCTGAGGCAGTGACCAGCAAATTGGTTGCTTATTCTGTGTTTTTGTTGGCTTGGTTAGGGTTTGTTTGGGGTTTTTTTGTGGATAACATAGGATAATATAATCTTTAAGGATTAGAACCCTTAAAAAGTGTTTCCTTTTAAAAGAAGTACTTTAAAAGTGCTTGATGTTATATGTGTACTAAACAGAATACTTAATTTAAGGTGACAGAGGTGGTCTTCTGTGTGATGAATTTTAATTGCAATTATTCCTTCTTGACCGTTTCCTACTGAAATATATGCTTCACTTGAAATTATGTGTGTATACCAGAAGCTGTTTGCTGGTGAAACATGGCATACTTCATTCATGTATCATTCTACAAATCATTTACAGCAATCTGCAGGCTTTATGAGTTAAATATAGACTTAGTGTCCTATCTTGCCAGTCAGTATAGCCACTAACACAATCCATGGCAGAGGAGATAGGATATGAAGTATTGCTGTCTGCTTTAAGGAAAATAAATTCAAGTAACCATTCATCTATAAAAGGTATATTTAAACCTAGCTTTATGGCCAAACTTGCCAGATGAATTACTGCTGAAAGAACAAGTTACATCCTCAGAATAAAAAGAGGAAATTGTGACCCATGATGCAATAGTACTGTGAAGCTCAGCTGGTAACATGAGAGGATATGATACATTATATCATCCAGGATTGCTTGTCCATTCACCTCTACATCAGCTTGATTCAGTGGAGGGAACTTTCCTGGTCTTAGTATGTTGCTCATCCATAAAAGCAAATACAGATTTTATTTCTTTTTTAAACAGATAACACGATCTAATTTTATTATAAAATTATTAATTTATAATATTTATATTTGTAAACTGCCTCACTGATATTTCCTTGCAGTTTGAGAGCACGCTGGCCAGTGACCAGCCTGTTGTGGGACTTAGGTCAGAGAAGCAGTAATTGTACAGAGATCCTTTTATGGACCCAGATATAGGCTGTCAGGATTAGAGCCCTTATGTTCCCTCTCATTCAAGTGGGAACTCATGGTCTCTTAGGATGCCCCTCTGACAGCCCTGGGGTGATGCAGCAATGTCATGTTTACATGTTTTCACCCTGCTTGTGGACTATCAGAGAGCTGGAGAATGTATCAGCTTCAGAAATCACTGTGGCAGCACAAAAGGACTGAATTCTGTTTTATCCATTAAAAGGCAACATTAATATAAGAATTGAACAATTAAAATTCATAGTTTAAATTCAAAGCTTTCTCTTAAATAAATTAGCTAAAGTTCAGAACATTTTTATTTTATCATGCAATTATTCATAAATAAGTTCTGAAACTTCATATGTGGGCATAATTTTTTTTATGTGCATGATGCATTTTGAAGTTCTGATCTATATAGTTTGGAAAAAAATGTGAACAGAACCTAAACAAATCCCGTTTGGTCCAGTTCCATCAGTATGTGGCATGATCTGAAGGGGCATTTTTTCAAAAAGATGAAGTAGACAAGGAGAGATGTTCCAATCTGTGTGAAAGGAAAACTATAATCTGCAAATCTACACAAGCCTCACAGTTGTTACAGTTGCCCAGCACGGGGACTAGGCAGTAATGACCTTACTGCTTAGCAGAGGTGTTGAAGAGTTTAACGAGCAGCTGACATCTGGCCAGAAAGTTATGCTATTAAAAAAAAAAAATCAAGAAGCAGAGCACTTGATGGTGAGTTTGGATCAGAAGGCAGTGAAGAAGTTTTTTAACCCATGCACTAAGTTGGGAACACCCTTTAATGCTGAGTTACTGAATGAACTCCATCTTAAATTACTTGTCTTTATGGATCTTTCCATTCTACCTCTACTGCCCCAGAAACCTGTCACACTGAGCACACCCCTCTATCTTTAGATAAAAAGGCTTTTTCAACTCAGCAAGTTGTGGTTGGTTGAGATAATGCAAAGTTTTGATAGCAGTAAAATAGTCTTAGCACGAAAGAAAGAGACTTCTGCCAAGAATATTCATCAAATGTTAGTACCTGTCACAAATTTTCCACCAAGTGCAATACTTTCAAGAAGACCACTTCAGAATTAAGAGGAGCTGGATGTAGGTTAAAACAGAATTGTCTCTTCGCAGTGTGGGTCTGCCTAGAGATAAAAGATTGGAATCAGAAATCCATACTCTACCAACAGCTATCTTAAAACAGGTTCTCTTTAAGATGGTGCTAAAATGCTGCCAAGAGCTATTTATCCTGGTGATCTGAGTGTTCTTAAATTAATATCAAGAGCTCTAAGGATCTGAAACATGGCATGTGCTGTTACAGGATTGAGGGGCAGATGAAGCTCCTGTGATAAAGTCTAGTTCTTTTTTTTTTGTCTGTCTGTGGGTCTGTAACAGTTTTCCAAAACCTTTAAGACGTCTCAAGAAACTAATTCAAGATTCTGAAAATGCTGGCTCAGTCACTGCTTTCTGAAGTATTTAGTGCTTGAAAAGGGCAAAGGTGTTCTAGGGGTGAGTGTTCTCACCTTGGTGAGCCAGTCCCTCTGCCAGGGGCACAGTCAGTATCTGCTGATGACGTTCTGAGACTCCAATAAAAGTGCTGCACCTTTTGATCAAGAGTTTCAATCAATTTTAATTGCTGAAGAAGGCAGTTTGTAAGCCCAGCTAGGAACCATATCTCAAGTCAATTTTAGAACTTTGGTGTGAAAAGAGGAATTTTAACCTGATGGTCTTCTAAGATGATAAAGGTAGATTTAATCGTTGCACAAATGTATTCAGACATCAAATTACGATCAATCATTAGTTCATGGATTTTTATACTTCAGTATATTTCCATGGATACATGGAAGTACACTGAAGATGAATGCCTTTTAATGACTAGTGCTTAGACCCATTACCATAGGAGAACATCTTTACAGATCAGTAAATTATATGTGTGATTAGTTCTTCTTCCTGTCTATGCCAAATAATGAATTGATTTTATGATTTAACCTTGGATGTGTAAGAATTCCCTGACAGAGTGCATGTACAAAGGGGAAAACAAAGCAGCAACTCAACCTGGCAGGTGCTTTGGTAGTTCTTGTGCAATACATCCAGCAGTAAACAGAAGCAATATAGGTAGAATTGCATCAAGTCAGATGAATCAAAAGAAAAAACTTTTTTTTTTTTTTTAATGTATATTTATATATATGTTTATATATATGTTTATATATATGTTTATATATATGTTTATATATATGTTTATATATATGTTTATATATATTTAACACTGCTGGAGTGATGGAGAATTTTCAGTTCCCATGTTATTGCATGATCTATATACTTTAAAAAGACTTAGAGTCCAGAAGGAGTTTATGCCACATATATGGGATCAAAAAATTCTAACCAAAGTTATCTATGAGAGCAGTTGTCTGCAATTTGTTCAGCTCCATTTTCTGAGTTTGAAGTCTAAACTGACTAGTCATACGTGTCTTGAGGAAGTAGAATTGCATCTTGCATCTCCCTGGGTTTATAGAGTTCAAAAGGTTGATTATATGTTTTCAATAGCAATTTTCCAGGCCAGTAGTTTACTGTATCAATTACTGGGTGCTGGGAGATGTGCAAAAGTTCCTCTTTCACAAATACACAGCAGATATGATATCATAATATAGCAATTTCAGAACTACCTTGGGGTTTTTTCTTGCTTCATTTTCTGTTTTTCAGGCTTCCATACCAAGCATCTGGGCTGTTACATCAGATATGCTGATCATTAATTTGACTTTTCCTATATAAGCAATAAAGCAGTGAGCATACACAGAGTTTAGAGTACTTAAAAGTGTACATTAAAGTGAAATTATTGTCAGTGGTAAATTATTTAAAACAGAGAAGATCATTTAGAATTCTATGGAAATAGTTTTTCTCTGAGTCAAATCTATAAGGCTGAAGGGAAAGGAAGCAAGTGAAGATGCTCAGACCTAAAATGGCAGAAATGCAGGATAGAGGAGCATAGGACTTAAATCCTCTGATCCAATTCTCCACAGGAGCTGTGCAAAATGGCTTTAGCTCTAAAGAGTGCACATAATACCTGCTCCAGCTCTTGCCATACACTGCAGCCCACAAAGCCACCTTCCAAGACTGCAACAAACCAAAATTTTTGGGAAAAAGACCAAAAGCCAAACTGTGAGTCACGGGAGAACAGCCTAAAACCTTATGTTCTGCTCCTGAAGCAGTTGGGGGAAAGCTAAATAAAACTACAGATGATCCTAAGATTATGACTGTCCACCAAAGCAAAAGCCCCTTTTCTGGAATATGAGGTGATTAAATGGATATGTAAATAAAGTGCAGATGTGAAATAATGAAGGACAGTTATTTTTCTTTACAAAGGACACTCTGCTATTCATCAATCTGGAGAGACAGGAAGCCTTAATTCTAAAGAAAGCAGGGAAAGGACTAGCAAAACAATTTGATGTCTTTGTGTCACCCTCAACTTCTTTCTACATCAATTATCTACAAGTAGATTGAATCTAAATCTTGCTGCTTGTTCTGCATAACTACCATAAGATAACAAAGAAAAGTTCAGTCCTCAGACCTTTCTCATCTCAGATCCTGTAGCTTACTCTTTATCTTGATTAATCTTGTTTAACAACCCTCTCTCTTTAGCTCTTCAGAATGCTACATGTGTATAGTGAGTGATAATGAAAAGAAATACAGCATTTGCTTTTGTAATATATGCTATAATTTACATGAATTTGTCATTATCTGAGCATAAAGGATGTGTAGAAAAGTTTGTGCTGTTCTATCTGTCCTTTACTGAGTAACTAAGAGTGCACTGATACAGATGTATTGTAGACAGATATTATCCAAGTCCTGACAAAGAACCAAAATTATTCATCTAATCTATCATCATGGCCATCTTGAATACTAACTAGAGCACTTCTTGATTGGAATTGTCACAAAACACTTCCACTGCTCTCCTGCCAGGGAAAAGCTTTTCAGGCAGATACTGCCTTTCCTATGAACTACAAATCCCTCCTGCTTCAGTTTGCATTTTTTGGGCCATGAAAAATTGTAGCAGTATAAATGTGTCTGTCTTTTCTTCCCTCCATTCTCTGTTGAATTTATTTTTATAGAAAAGTCTTTCATGACTTTGTTAACATGCTTTCCTTGGCAGTATAATTCTTAAAGCTGACTACTTTTTTTTTTTTAATACGTACAATTCTGTCCTTCACTTCTGCCTGTGGGGTAGAGAGTGGAAGATCTAATGCTGTTCTTGGCAGTTAAGAGTTTTGATTTCACTGACTTCAAAGGAGTTTATTCTTGCTTATACTGTGGATATAATAGCAGACTCAGGCTTTATAATAGACAGTAATGTGGTGTTTTTACATAGCTTAAGTTAGTTCTGCTCTAGGATGTGTGTGTAAGTTCCCACTGACATTGCACACACCATGAACATCTGGGGGGGGGGGAAGAGTCTGACCCTGAACTGGAGAAATGATTCACACTAGCACAGCTTCTTTATGGGAAATTTTATCACACCCCAGGGTATGGAGCTTCTCATTTGGGAGCTGTGTGCTTTGTAACCTCAGTGAGACACAAAAATTTATAAACTTGGCAAGCGTTTCCAGTATTTCTGCCAACTCTTCTTCATTATTCAGGGGGCAGGATCTGGTGCATATTTCAGCAGTACTGGCCAAGTGATCTACTTGGGGTTCAATTAGTTGGTCTTAAATTCCTGTAGTCCTGCTCTAGTCCCTGGTGATAACTCAATTTTTAATACAGTGTTTTGTTTCTATATTAGATTTGAATAAGTTAGTGCTCAAGTTGTAGTACTGATTGTGAAAATGCTTGAAGTGTGAAACTTTCTGATTCTTGTGTATTTTGAAGGCTATGAAGGTAAAAGCTGAGGAATCATAGAGGTTTATAATTTGTCACATTTGGGACAATTTCTGAGTGACTTTGCAACTGACCAGAAATCAGGAATACTAAATGTAGCCAAAATTGAGGTCCCTCCTAAAGGTCACAGGTATACTGGACCAGAACATCTCAACAGAAAAGCTGTGAGTATTTTACTATAGATAAAGAATGTATTTCTTCCCTAAGTCCACTTTAGAAGTTTTTCAAAACTCATAGCTGAAATTTTTAGAAAGCAAAGTCTGAGGCAGATACCCAGAGTGGAAAACTTCAGCCTACCAGTTACAAACTGCATAACCTGGGGTCATACACTGAGATGACTCAGTTTGCTTAAAGTCTGTGTAGCACTACCACCTCTATCCAAAGTTAATACAAACATTATCCCTGTTCTATAAATTTAACTGCTGTGTTTACACATATACTTTCAATAACACAGCTAAAAGTTTGAACAACTTTTGCTCTAGAAAACATATAATTTTGGGATGATGGTCCAAGGTGTCATATGTCAGCTTTGGGAGATGCTTTCCCATCAAAGGCATTTGGGCTCATTTGCCAGCAGTTTGGACAGTTATGCTGGCAGCTTGGATTTCCCTCTGGGTCATTAGTGTGGACAGGTTGCTAATAAGGTTTCTGGGCTGTGTTATTCTCCTGACACCATTTTTAACTTATTTTGCTCTCTGAAGAACAAATGCATTTTAGTTCTGCTCATGTATAAGCCCTTGCATAAATTCATTGACAAGATTTCTTTGCAGCTCTTCTCCTTGATTCTAAAAGCGCGATTGCTCTTGTTGCGAGTTATGTTTTCAGAATACTAAATACGTTTGGGATAACACACACCTTTCAAAGTATCCCAAGATCTATTTTTCTTTGAATTTGAAGAAACAAGACAGAACTTCTAATTTATAATGGTGCATTCTTAGGTACAAGACTTTCACAGTAATAATTTCTGCTAAAGTGTGTAAATCCTCAGTGCATACTATGTTGAATTTACTTTGACTAATGAATACACATCACACTAGTTTTTATTCTATGACTGTCCATAATTTGGGGGTTGTATCGTGGGGTTTTTTTTACCACTTTCAGTCTTTTTATTTAATCTTATTTTTAAATCCATGTGTGCTGAGAAGTCAGGTCCTGGCAATGACATAATGGTGTCTTGACACCTTGTGAGAGCTTTAAGATGTAGAACGTGGTGCCAACCAACATCCCCCTGTGGATTAGAATAATGCTGTTCTGCCTATGGTGCTTTACTGTAACACCTTTTTATGGTCTATGCAATTCTTGTAAGGGTTTAAAAATACCAATTAAATATTAATGTCAAAATTCTGATGTTGCTTTAAATAGATAAATCAATAAGACCAATGTTATTGTCCTCTGGAAATGTTTCAGTTCAGCAGAGAGGTGTGATTTTCTTCTTCTCTGCAAATGACCATGCATGAGTGATGCCAGACATAACCCTGACTGGGAAAAGGGGGACAGTGGCACAAGGCACTCTGAGGCACTGGGAGGATGGGCACAGCAGCACGATGGGCAGGGTGGCACTTCCACAGTGTCTCATCATGCCCTGTGCGTGGAACAGCCACTGCAGCTTGTGGCTCGTGTCAGTTCCCCATTTTCCCCCACCTCAACATCATCCTCGCTTTTATTATAATTTACAGTGATGATAATTTACAGTTTTATGAAGGCTTTGAGTTGCTGTTGCTGCCCCAAGAGGGAGAGGGGTCCACTGATCCCTTTCTTTGAGCAATAGAGTAGAGCAGGTGCAGGGGGACCTGACCTGGTGGGCTGAACCCAGTTTGTGCCAAGCAGGCCAGAAGATAAATTCACGGTGCTTGATCTGAGTATCCATTTGATACATTCCTGGTATGTGTCTATGGTTCATGTGTACCCATGAAAACTGGCTTTGATGGTAATTGGATAATTTCCAGTTGAATTTTGAAATAGTTGTTTAAAGGTGCTGCTCAGCTCCGTGCAAACAGAACACAACATTGCTATTCCACGTTCAGTCACTGTGTGAGATTTACTGCTGGGCTCTCTTTAGTACATGAAAAAAAGACTTCATGAAAAATAATTTCTCGTTTTCAGAGGGGTGCTTCTTGGTCTAGTTAGGGCATGAATAATTATGTTGTCTGAAAAAAATACCACTAGGCAATGCAGCTGGTTGCAAGAAAGGCCTGTGATGACTGCTGGTTGGTGCATAGGAACCTGCACTGGGAGATGTGCTTTTGCACTGGGCCTGCTCTTATAGCCTGGAATTATTCTATTCTTCAAGGCCAGAGAAAGAACTTGTTAAAAAAATTCCTGATAATGTGGTTTATTTGCTTTTTCTTTAGGAAATGCCATTTCTCTGATATCAAAATGGTCTAAAAAAGAGGTGACTTTGAATTTTTTTTTTTTGGCTTTTAATAGCTTCAAGAAACTTTGACAAGTTCTGTGCTTGATTTGTAATTTTAAAATCTTACTACATATGCTGTGGCATAATTTACAATGTAAAGGAAGAGGGAAGCAACATCAGAATGAAGCATTTAAGAGCTTTTATTTTATGAGGAAGGCAATTTGAAGATTTTAATTTTGTAAAAGTTTAATTTTACATCCCCAAGGTGGTTCATCTCAAAACTTTCTGTGCACCAGGAACTGCAGACTGTGACCAGCTCTAGCTGGAAGGCTCAGATCTTGAGCCTTCATTTAAGCCATCTGGGATTCACAGAAGGAAGGGCAACCTATAAATTATCACTATATGGGGAGCATTAGCCTTGGAAAATTCAGTTTTCATTAGAGGATTTTCACACTGTAAAATATTTGGATTTGATTGTTAAATTTTTAGCAGGAACTATAACATGCAGTCCCTGAGTGGAGCTGCCAGAGTGGGTCTGCAGGGTGTGTTGTGTTCCTTTCTGTGCCAGAAGGTGTGGGTTCAGCTCCCTTCCCCTGCTGTGGGAGCTGCTTTCGAGGCAGTGCTTGGCAGCATTTGTGGCTTTGCTTTTCTGAATTTCTGTGAGTATGGGAGATGGCACTTAATCCTCAGTGCTTCCAGAGGAATGTAAACTGGCAAAAGCTGCTCTCAGAGACAGCATTTCTTTTTGCTGTTTTTTTTACTGCCTTGATTTCAAGTCACTCGCTGGGAAAAGCAGCTTTTGTGTTCCTCTCTCTGTCTTTGAGTCTGACCCTGTTTTAGAAGGTCAGATTAAAAAAACATGCCTAGAACTTGTGAATTTGCTATTTGGGTGTTCACACAATTAGAAGTCAGGTGATAGCTTCAAAAAGTGGTATCCATAATTAAGACTTGGGAAATGCTTCTGTTGCTGGACTTGAGATCTACAGACAAGGGAGAAATGGTTGGGGGGCAACTTGGCTGCAGTGACTGTGGGTTTGACAGTTCAGGATCCAGACACAATGGGCAAAGGCAAACAGCAGGATTCTGGCCATTAAGGGATTTTCTTGGAAGAATCCCATGGGATACAACCCATGTGTTTGAGCTGAGCTTTCGACAGAGCCATGAGCATCCCTTATGGCTCAGCACCATGTCGAGGTAGTGAAGTGTGGAATTAGGAAGCCATTTTAGATTACAAAGACTTTGGTTAGGAAAATGTCCAATGCGTTGATGACATTTGGTTGGAAAATGGAGTAATTAAGAAAATTTATCTATTTGCTAGTTCTTCAGAGACTCAAGGTATCGATAAGTGGCAGAGCTTTAAGTGTATTCAGATATTACTTTGAAATGCTGGCATTGCAAATCTCACTTGGCTGCCTTTATAATGACTTTATTTTTCATTACCGGAATTATGAAAAGGTTCTAATGCATTCATCTCTCAGGTCTTGAGTTCTAAGCAACTTGCAAGGAAAGAGGATATATCTGGGCTCAGATAAAGCCACAATCTTATTAGAGTTGTCTAGAAATAGCTTATCTGCTGTTCTTAACTACTAGCTGCAGAGAAGGTAAAAATAATTGTCCTGCTGTTGAAGGTGTCCATGATCTAATTGCCTTTTGTAATTTACTGGGGATACCATATCTATGTTAATCTGAGACTATATCCTGCAAATACTACTTTTTCAGAAAGATAAAGGAAGATCTATAATATGTTTGACAAATTTCCCCTTTATATCTTTAGCTGCTGTTGTAGTTCATGTGGGGGAAATCATGGCAAACAGGGGGAGGAAAAGCTACCCACAAAGTACTGTATTAGATTAGGTCAAAAAAGATTGTTTAGGATAACAATGAGATGGAACAAAACCACAAGAAACAAAAGGCTGTGTCTTCTCATTGCACTATTGTCCCCTTGTAAGGTTGCATAGATTCTTCTCAAGACCCTCATGGGTTCTGCTCAAGACTTGCACAACTGTAGTGATGTTATCCTGGTGATGGTTGGTTGGGGCTGTAGTGTGACATCTCCAGGGTTTCATCACATTTGGCCTTGGCTTAGATGGTTGGATTTATTTTTTTTTTTAATTAACTCTTGTTGCTTGACTAATTTAAGTAGTGGCAAAAAGGCTGAACTTTTTTGTGAACCCCTCAGGAATACATACCTGGTGTACTCCCTATGGACCTGCTTGTGTGGCTGTTGTGGTTAGTTTTCCCTTATTCTCTATTTCCTGGACAGTTTGTTGTTTACACCCACAGAGGGATTTTCTTAGACACCTTCTGTTTTCAGTGAAATGGAATGTTCAATTCTATTACCTGCTTCAGCTTTGACCACAGATCATTATTGTTCAGGATTGTTTGGTTGATACTGCTGCTATCTAATGCTGTGAGGACACCACTTGTGCTTGTGAAAATACTGAAATCTCAAAAGTTGATGCTTTTCTTTCTTTACTGTTAGCTGGCTGAGGCAAACAGCAGTTGCGCCACTAACTAATTTAAAGTTTATATCAAAAGGTCCAACATATGCAGTAAAAACTCATGGTGCACATGTGTAGAAAAGTGGGTATAACTGAGCATGTGTTTCAGGTAGGGAGGAAACCAAAACTGCACATCTCTGAAGCTGCTCTGAAGCATTCTTTGCTAATGCTTGCTATGCTAGGATTTTCCCTGTTCTATAAAATTCCAGGCAGTTTTCTGGGAAGGCTTTTTGCAATTCTCAAGATCCTGTGCATGTTTCTGATTTGGGTATTGCTTTCTTTTGTTCACCTGACTTTGTATGTGTTTTGGCCCTACCAGCATTCAGCAAGCACAGCTCTCTCTTGTTTCCCAACTGTGCTCCCACTGTTCTCCATGTACTTCCTGGGAAACAGCACAGAATAGCTTCCACGCTTTTATGTCTACAGTACTTTAAGTAATAATAATAATTTAAGAAAAAGAAATGCAAGTGTGGGTTTATATATTGCAAACACGCCTGTGAGAAACTCCACGTCTCCTCAACGTACTTACTGGGAATAATTATATGGGCTCCAGTCCTGATTGTATAGTGTTTGTACCCATAAAAATAATTATTCCTATGAGTCATCTCACTTTCATCATTGATGCTAAACCATTCCGATATAGCTAATTAGGGAAAAAAAGAGTTTGTTCTCGTATTCCCTGCACACAGGAGAACCTTTCTACAGATGTTTATTTTCCTTTGCATTTAGGGGAAAAAATAGAACTTCTCAGGAAGCTGGATACACAGTAGATAATCTCGAGCTGATAGTTTTCCTCCAGCAGAATAGATAGAAATAATAGATGTTACAGTAAAGAATGATGCCCCACTTCATGCAGTTTTGAGTCATATTCAGCTCCATAAAAATGAAGGAATTGGTCCCACCCAGTTGTTTAATAGCAAGGTATCTTTAAAATCATTGTCATTCAGCTTACAAACTCCACTGCTGCAGAGTATTGCAGCATTTTGTTTTGCAGCATCTTTCCTGTTTTAGCAAACAGCAGATAATTCTGGGGTAGTGTGGAATTTTAATTACTTTCTTGGTCCATGATGACTTGCTGGTGTTGCCAAATAGTCTTAGTGGGTTATATTGCACAGTGGGGGCCATATATCACAGAGCTGAAAGTCTGAAGGAAAACTTCAAATTGTTTGGTCTCTTACCTGCTGGCTTGGAATTTTGTCCCCTCTTCCTGTGAATGGGTTCAGCTAGGTTTGAAGTCAGTCTTCTCCTATTCAGGTCACATTCATCTTTTCTGTAAAAAAGACCACTGGGATATATTGAAAAATTTATATGACTTAACTAGGATTAACCTGGATAAATCACTTTTCTCATTGTGATTTACCACTGAGATTTTAGTTGACTGTTTTATCATGTAAGTTATGATGGCTGCTTCTGTGCAGCCTGGTGTTTAATTCATTAACATGGTTTGACTGTGATTGCTGTCTATAATCTGGAGTCCAGGGCTGGAGACTCCAGGGATGTGATGGACAGAAATCTTTGCAAATGCCTTGACAGCAAACACAGAGCTTTGGTATCCTCCTTAGAAATAGAAACAATCTTTTTTTTTTGGCAACTGTCTCTTAGAATCGTAGTGCTGTGATTTGTTGTTATTTATGGAAGAAAGTAATAGATTCCAGCTAGATATTTTTTATTGTCCTTCTGTTTGTTCAAAATGTCTGTATCACACAAAGGGCTGCCTTTGTTAGCAGAAAAAAAGACCATTCCAAAGGTCTGTCTATACTGAGAAACTTCTGATACAAACTTTTTCCTAAGTAAACCTAAATGAAACTTGGGAAGTAGGGTGTTTTCAGTCTATTGCTTCAGCTCAGAATTCTGAAAAGACTGATTTTTTTTTTATTTTTTTTTTCCTTCTTATTAACTGGAGCAGATTAAAATGAAACTGTTCCCGAATTTAACTTTGTCTAACTGTATCATTTATGGCTCATGTATTAGAGAAGGCACGATTTCCTGATTTCAATTCTAATACAAAGTATGTATGCAGCTGGTTTTATCAGTTTAATAAACTGAAGCAAGATCTAAGATTATGATCCTGTAGTAAATGGAGAGACTTCAGACTGCTTGTAGTCCTTGAGAATTGATATGTAGATGCTAAAGGAAGGAATCATTGCCAACCTGAGTAAGAAAGGACAGGACTAATCCTACTGTTTCTTTGTGAATTTGTGGGCACAAAGGTGAGATCTGGTATTGTATCCAGTATGAAAATGACATTTTCATTGTCCTGCCTCCCTGCTTGCCATGCTCAGATGGAAAGACTTTCCTCTTGTGAATAAGTTCCCAGAATCCAATCAAAGTGTATCAGCCACTGAAACATGTACATTTTAGTTATCAGAACACTTGGGAACACTTTACAGCAATACTCACAACAGTCCCTGCAGTCTTGCTGTCCATTTGAAAGTGTTTCCAGGGTAACATATACTTTTAAACTGAATTGCTAGGTTAGAAGAGTTAGGGAATTTCTGTTCAAACAACAAACCAAAAAAATTAATGGCGGAGGAAATATGGCACTTTGAAAACATGAAAATAAACATCCTGCAGGCTCTGGATATGAAATTGTTGAGAGCAGTTTATGAAAGCATCTTTGTCACTGAAGAAGTAAAGCCTAATAATTTTTAATAAGCCTATAAATCTCCCTTATGAAATGCAGCTACTGTAAACACTTCTTCCATATTTTTCCAAGCATTTATACAGTGTTGTTAAAGAGACACGATTGCCAGAGCTAACCTTTGCCTGCTGAAGGAGTTGGCAGCTTCCTGGGGAGTGTCTGGAGAGAGTGAGAGAAGACAGGGTGGGAGAAGAAAAGTAAACTCCCAAATGGAACCGAAAGACAGATATTTTAATGAAAACTATACACAGTCATGCAATTATATATGTTAGTTTGTGACTCCACCTGAAGAACTGGGAGAGCTGAGGGCAGAAGGGATAGATGTACCAGATCAGTTTCTAGAGGAATTCTGAAACCACTGGTTCTCTGAGCAGACCCAGCCCCTACCTCCTAAAATGTTTAATGAAGCCAAGTGATGAACGAGGGAGATACACACACAAACAAGACTGTTCTTATTCCTCCAGCTGTCCCCACAAATAGAAGATAAGTGTTGCTGGACAGTCAACGTGTCACTGCTCCCAAGGGATGCAGAAGTGCTGAGGCTGGAGGGCTGTGCTGAGCCCTGGTAAGACCCTCCCTGTTCAAGGGTGGAGGAGAGAGGCCAGTACTGTGGTGCTTGGTGACTGGTCTGACTGCAGTTCACAGGGGGTGCAGTTGCTGTAAGTGACATTTGGTAGGAGATGCAAATCAAGACAATGGATTAAATAGATTGGTAAACCCAGGCTAAGGGTTTTTTTTTTTATATACAGCCTGATCCTGCGAATCTGATTAGTCTAGAGGTGCAGCACAATGGTAACATTCCTTCCACCCATTCACCTCCTGCTGCTTAGCCTGAGTCCAGCTGAGTCTCACAGAAATGCCTGCTGAGCCCGTGAGAGAAATGTTGCTAAACACTGGGCTGAGTGCAGAATCTGTTCTTTCCTTCCTTAGAGATCAAATAGGTCTCGTGTTTTGGGAACTGGGAAGTCCTAGCTTCTGTTTTGGGAACTAGGATTGGGTACCATATTGCTGTTGCTCTTTATTTTGTCCTGTCCTATGGGTCTGTCTTTGCCTGGACAAAGGATTCTGGTACTTAGTAGAAGTGTTAACTTTCTTGTGATGCTGTTCTTATGTGGTGTGGAGTGAGGGATGTGAAAAGAGGCTTTTTAGGGAAGTCTCATGGAGCTGCAAACGCAGCTACCTGTGAGTCCTGCAGGCTCTGTGCTACTGAAATGGGATTGGAAACTCCACATGGTTGCTCCTCATTCAAACTGTGGCCACATCCAGCCCTGTCTTAGACAAATTCCTACGTTACCCAAGTTGTAGTATTCCTATATAACAGAACTTGAGTATGAGAAATCTCTGGAATGAGGTATATAACAGATGTGTAGCAGAGTGATGTACTAGGGAACTTTCTGCGAGTGCCTCGTATCTTTGGGGGGCATTCGGGGTCCAGAACAAAATTCTCATCTTCCTTATAATGAGAAGATTTACAGCCTGCTTCTCTACTATGATTCCCCTTTCAGGCTTAGATTGGTGGATGTAATAATCTTGATTCACTAAAGACATGAATTACATAAAATATGACAGCCTTCAGCCCCAGCAGGATGCATTGTCTCCCAGGGATGCATGTTCTGAATATTTTCAGGTAATGATCAAATGGATATACCTGTCATAAGTGAGTCACTTTTCTTTATGCCTGCAGAAAGAGTTAGTGCATGTTGCAGTGCTTGGATTACTCTGGTGCTATTTATATTTCAAGGTCTTGGAATTGGATAGAAAACAAGGAACAGAGCAGTTTATAGAATTAATTTCTAGTTTGGGGTTCTTTTTTTTAAAAAAATACTTCTGTAAAAATGGTAGACCAGGCCTTACACACTGGAATGCAAATCCTATACCCTGGAATTATTTTTATTACATGTGAAATGTGAGACTAGGAAAAAATAATTTACTCAAGATGCCATATTGCTTTCTACAAAGCACACACGAAGGAGTCATTTCAACCACCCTTCAAATATAGCTGTCCCATGTGGGAAGCACAAAAGCAAACCAGAAAATTTGCCCACATATATAATGTGGTTTGAGACAGATTTTGAAAGAATAACATTAAGCAGGGATATACATCTGAAGCTGCATACTAAGGTACGGCTTTGGAAAAATTCCTTGATGGAAGGACAAGGCCTTGGCTTGAGAGCCTCAGTGAAGGTCCTTGACTTTGGGGTGAATTTCCTTCTCTCTCTTGGGGTCTTAGCAGTGCCTGCATCTGTTTATAGAATAGAACAACCATTATTTTAATGCTTGCTTCAAAGACATTCTGAACAGAGGACTAAGAGTATCTATGACATTCTGAGTATCTGTAAACAATCTCGTGATTTGCATTAAGATAAAGTTGTAGAGTAGCACCATGTGTGGCTTTCTGGGAGAGTGGCTGCCAAACCAGTTAATCAGATCTACTGGATGAGCCCCAGCTGTGAAAGGTGAAGATTTGCTCTATTTTTCCTAAATGTGCTTTAGGCTTTTCTTGCCAGACACATTTTGGAGAGAGAGCTGTGAATTGATGGTGATGGTGGTGGTGTGTGTGAACTGTGCAGACCCACACTGGAGAAAAATGACATCAGCTGTACAAACATGGTTTATGTGCTTTCCAACCCACACATAATGCTGCTTTTGGAACGAAACACAAGAAATGCAGGGCAGACCCCGGGTGTCTTAAATGTTAGCAGATTGTTTTTCAGACAATAAATGATCCAAGGTGAAGCCTGGGTAAACATATAAAAATAACAGATTGTTTAAGCTGGTTTTTCTTGGTGAAAAATATAGTAAGATTCCAGTTTTTTATACATATATATGTATAACTTTGTAATGAAATTAGTCCACTCTAATGCTCTCCACATCCTAACATGTTGCAGCAATTTGAAATAAATGATGTAAATAATATTGCTTTTGCAAGCAGGAGGGAAACTCTGGCCCTATCCTAAGGCAATGACATTTTTTCACCCAAGAGCTTTGTATTTTCTGAAGGCTGCATTGCTGACTATTTAGAATTAAATGCTGCAGCCGGAACTGCAGTTTTTAAGGACTTTCCTACATGGTCTTTAAAATCATGCCCAGGATCAGAAAATTTGTATAATTAAGTGTATATAAAAAGTTGTCTAAGCTAAGCTTAGCGAAAAACTTAATGAAGCTCAAATTAAGTAAAAAAAATAATTAAAGTCTTCAGTTCTTCGAAACACATTTAATCTTCCACATTTTTGTTAGTCACTCAACTCTGCTTAAGCCATTGCCAAGGTTATTTCTCTCTTATTTAGAGTGTGAATTTCATACCAAGCTCAGTTATTCTCTGTTGTAGTTTTGGTTGGCCTTGGGGATACAGTGAAAACGTTGCATCCTTCTGGTGAAAACCAGACTGCATCTGTATTTGATTTGCCAGGACACGTGCTTTTTTAAATTAAATAAACATGTTTTCCGATGCAAAGGGAGAGGAATCTCAACCCTGAATTTCAGAAAATTCTGAATCGAGCAGGAAGTAATTCCGTCGTTGAGTTTTGCCCCGGAGCAGTTCTCTGGCAGTTGTACTGAGCGAGCGGTGCCGCTCGGCTGCGGATGCAGGCAGGGGGAGCCTGAGCATCACAGTCCAGCTCAGCTCCGCGCACAGCTCCTCTTTCCCAGGGCGCTGCACGAGGTGGAGCGTGGGGCTGCTCCTGTTACCAGAGCGTCACACAAGTACCGATCAGGTACAGCTTTGACCCTGCTCCTCCGAGTTGCATTGCTTGTATTTCCCTAAAAGCTGTAAGGAGTGTAAAAAAGAAGTGCGCTGGGGACCAGCGGGATGTGGCATCGGGGTGGGACTGTCTGGGCTCATCACAGGCTGGAAGCAGGCGGTGCTCCAGCTCCCCACGTGGTGGGCATCCAGCCCGTCCGCTGGAGCTGCAGCATCATGTGGGTGTTTGATAAAATATAGTTATGGATTCAGCATACCTGCTTTTTCCCTTAAAACAGGGCCAGGAGTTGGACTCGATGACCCTTGGGGGTCCCTTCCAACTCGACACATTGTTTGGTAACTGTGCTATTTTATAACATCACCCAGCCACACATCTGCCACTCTCAGCCCAAAGACAGGACCTATCACGTTTCAAACAAATGTGTTTGGGGTGTACACGTGGAGTGAGAGGCTTTCTCTGGATTTCATCCTCCCAGTGTGCATTTGTAAGCGAGAGAACGCAAACCCAGGGAGTTGGGTGAGCTGGAGGCACAGGGACAGAGCAAGTGTGGGGAGCATGAGCCCCAGGAAGGGAATACTTGGGTGAGAAACTCTAGTAGTGCCATGGAGAAGGACATGGGCTTCACAGCTGGGGACAGGGCATCTATTGCCTCCATAGCTAAACAGTAGTTAATTATGGAAGTATTTGGCAACATCAGAGCTCTTCTTCCAAATGGAAGCAATCTCTGAATTTCTTTTTCCCCAGTGGCCCAAAAGGCACAACGCAAGCAAAACCTCTTTCAGGCACTTTGGCTAACATCACAATTGCCAGGTTTCTTTATTGTAATAATTTATGCTGCAATGTAATTCCTAAAGTAACAGTAATAATAATTCAGACGGTGACAGACCCTTAATTAAAATCACTATAGAAGACTTCAGCTTTTAGCTGCTTCACTCTTCGTATTATCAGTACATGTTGAGTGCAACAGTTTGGTAAAATGGAGTTAAAACAGCCTGGTGGCAGCTCTGAGAGCTGAGCACACTCTACATCTCTTCACGTACAGAGCTAACTAGGGAAATGGTTAGCCTTTCTATCGAGGTTTTAACCTTGATTTTACTGATTTAAAGGACATTTTCAAAGTATGAGAACAGCTAAATAACCAAGAAGAATCGCAGTAAAGAATTGTGTGATCTACACCTGGAAGATTTTCTAGATCAGCACTGAACATAATGAAGGAATATTGAGCAGAAGGGGAAACTGGCAAGTGTGAAAAACTTAAGAGGGACTGCAGCTGGATCTTAGCCAAAGTCATAATAGTAACCAACACAATTCAACTCCAGACTTTCTCCTGGAAGGGGTGGGAACCCTTATTTAACTGAAAGCAATGTCTCAGTTGGAGGGTGGATAGAACAGAAACATGACTCTATAAATGGTTACCCACCACTTCCTACTGCAGAGCATTTAGTTCCTTTCTAGGGCACAATGATAAAAAGGATGGAATGGATGATTAGCTTGACTCCCATGACAATTCCCATTTGCCCTGTGTAAATCAGAAATTGAAGCAGTTGTGAGCCATTTCAGTCCACTGATGTAACAAGTTCCTTGTGATTTATTTTACTCTGAAATTCATTTCAGACACAAGTAGACTGATAAGCAGATGATGATAAATAATTGAGTTAATCCAAGAAAGCTCCAGGGCTGCATCTATCACAGTAGGTGTAAAAACAAATGCATGCAAATTCCTTCCTATATCAGAGTGGATTATGTAATTATTTCAACTTTCTGAGGCATCCATTTTCTTAGGTCTTAGGTGGGATTTCTTGTTGTAGGAGTCACTTTCATTAACTTCTTAAACTGAGACTGGAAGAAATGTAGCACAAAGTGTGTTATATAAGAATATACACCATTAGTTAGAGGAGTCATTGTTTAAACTGATGGAAATACTGAGTAAGAGAGATGTTTTCTCGAGCATGTAAAAATATAGTCTTTGTTATAATCCAAGTGTGCACATTAACTTAGATGAAAGATGCCCAGTGTAGCCTTGTCTTCAATTCATTATAATGATATTCTCATATTAAAAAATAAAAAAGCTTATTTGATGTTCCCTAGGTGAGTCAGCCAAGGTAAAAATAAAAGCAAAGTTGGGAAGGAAGGATCTTTTCAGCCCTGTATTTTCCCTTTTTAGAAAGAGTTTCAATATACACTTTTAATAGAAAATTTGAAGAGCAGAATATCTTCTGGTGCTAGACATCCATTAATGACATGTTTGAGGTCTTCTCCAAACAGGAAAAATTTTGTTCATCACTCTGGTGCTCGTGTTGTTCATTAATTATGGCAAAGATAACAGGAAAATGTAAATAAAGTTCTTTGATCTTCAAAGATATCAAGGAGGATCTCTCCCCTCATATGTGAGTCTACATCTGTACATGTAATTTAAGTTCCCCCGGGATTTAGGAAAAAAACACGTGTTAAGGTACCATTTTTCTGTGAAATGAGAATCCCAAGAATCCCAATTTTTCACAAACCTCTACTGCAGTAACTAAGAATGAGGATGGTGCTATATGCAGTTCAGATTCTGATATCTTTGCACGCTTCATGGTACTTAAGGTGTTTTCCTCAGATACCTGTATTATAAGAGAGAAGTAAGCCTAGATGTGCAAGACCATTTTTTTGTAATTTAGACTGCTATGAAGTGTTTCTAGGTAGCTTTGAACTCACTGATATGCAAACAGGCAAAGTTCTTTCTCAGTCTGACATCAGAGCCAACAGTAGATCAAAAATGTTTAATGAAAAACTCATAGGTAAAGCCATTAAAAATGCAACAAAGTGGTCAGTGTCTGGCAAAGTTAAAGGATAGATAATAACATTCCTATGCTAATGCAAAGCTGTTTACTTGAGGGAAATATAAACCTATCAAATTGTCTGAAGTTGCCATTAAAGTTCATGAATTCTTTTCTGAGATGAGAGGCATTCCTATTTGAATGCAGATAAATATTCATGGAAAGACTTCATTTGGGAGGAGAAATTTGCTATTAATAACATTATATCTGTCCATGATGTAACAGGCTGATACTTGTGTGTTGCAATAAAGGTGATTTGTACTGTGTGAAAAAAGTGAATATTCACAGCTATCTTTAAAGTCTCTGTACAGTATCACCTAAAGAAGTAGCTGTCTCTTGGGGGTTTTGATGGTTTGTTTTGTGGGTTTTTTTGTTGGTTTTGTTGTTGCTGGTTTTTGTTTGTTTTGCTTCCTTGGTGGAAGCTTGGGTGTTCTACTGTTCTTTTGCCTCTTTTGAGGTTAAGACTAGAGTGGATTTCATCTCAGTTTCTTGAAGGAAAATGAAAGTTTTCACTAAACAGATACGTTTGTCTGATACTTCAGGGTTTATAGGAAAAAAGAAAACTGCACTGAAAGCTTTTGTCTGGATCAAGTCAATGATATCTCATGTGAGGGGAGTAGCAAGTAAAAGGGAACACACGGACACACGAATCTGGTTGAGAGAAATTCTGGTTGCCTCATCTTAATTGTTGATGTTTATTTCATTTATGTTTTTACATTATGTTTTTAAAATGGAACATCTCAGATAAATGTGGTCCAATCTTCTATTTACAAAGTAACTGTATAGCTGTTTAAATGTACAGTTGATAGCACTGCTCAGTATTGCTGTTGATCAGGCAATCTGGTGGACAGTGAAGCCAGTGCAGCCTGCCTTCCTAAGAGTGTTTTATCCTGATTTTGATCCCTTTTATGATTTCTGTGGTGTTTAAGGAGTAGAGTTCATCCTTGAACCATCTTTTTTTTTTTTCTGAGAAGTTTTTCACAAGAGCTCGCTCGTTTTTATTACTGATTTTCATCAATTTATAGGATTGTAACAGCTTTCAGGTCTTTAGGACTATAAAACAGCTGAGAAATTGGTCAATAAACTCAAAAACTTTTGAGAACATTAGTTGATATACACAGTGATGGCTTAAGCTTTGGTTTCTTGGGGGAAACTATTGCTGTGCAACATTTAAAACAGGAATAAGTGGTGTTAAGAGTTGCTGGACCCTTAGATCATGACAGACACTTGTTAATAAGGAATCAATGAGTGGGTGTTCTAGTGAATTAGTATAAAAATTAATCTTATTCAGCATTTTTACAGGTAATCATTAAGTAAATAAAAAATTTCCAATAATAAAATTTGTATTTGACCCCAAGATGGAGGTACATATCAAGCACAGAGAATGCTGCTCACTGGTCAGGCTTTTGCACAGTCAAATTCAAAATTACATACCCAGGAAGAAGCACAGAGTTTGATGTACTTACACTGATTCCTCACATCCAAGGATTTTGTTGCTCTGTGGGTTTCTAATCAGATCCTGGGTAAATCCAGGAAGCATCTTGTTTTCTTTCTTAGGAACAATCTAGCCCTAAGTTTTTATCATAAATACACCATTACTAGACTACTACTGCACCAATATTATTTCCAAAGAATTGAAAAGAAATAACAACACATATCTTGCAGGAGCAGCTGAAAGATGCCCAATGGGTAAAAGAGGCTGATTTCATCTGGTCAGATATAGAATAAAGCTGAATTACTACTCTTGCAGTTGAATATTGTGCACAGATTTCACTGGATTCCCTCCAGACTTTTTGATGAGAAACTATACCACGGTGGCACGTGCTGGGGTTGTACTCTCAAAGGAGCAGCACAACAGAATTCACATTTGATGGTTCTGTAACAAAATCTACTGACCTTTAGCAGCCAATGTGTTAAATGTTTTCTCTCATTCCGAGCCAAAATACTGAGTGGATGTTACAGATGGTGATGTGCATGTTTTTGGAAAGATGATGGATGCCTCCAACCCTAGCTACAAATGGCTAACTAATTAAATATTGTACAGCAAGTTCTTGATTGTGATACAGTGGAAATTTAAAGAATTAACTTTGGTGGACATTTTTATTCCAGAAATAATAGCTTTTAAACACAGTATTTATTGGCAGAGGAAATTTAGCTCTACCTACAGAATAACCATAGAATCTGTGTAGCACGAGAGTTGCCTTCCTAGCAGCAGTTAAATGCTGAAGAGGAATTGTGTCTGATAACATGTGCCTGTGGAAAATTCTGAGACTCACTCTGAAGGTGAAAATCTTGGTGGGTCTGTGCATGTGATTGTAAACTGCCAGCCCCTGTGCTTTGGCCAGGCAGGCTCTGTTATCAAGTCAGATCATTCTGCAGGGGGTAACTAGTGGCAAAAAAGGGATGACTGTTCTTTGGGCAGGTGAAGTATCCAAAGAGAAGAGGCAAAGGTCAGAGGAATGATTTAAAAATTTCCTTGCTTAGCAATATATATTTAAAAAAAAAAAAAAAGTCGATCTAACCAAATCATCAGCCAGAGCCACAGGCCATAAGGTTAGAGTATAAACTGTCAATACTGAGTGCTGCTAATGGAAATGCAGATTGCTGGAGCAACAAAGCTGAGGATGCACAGGCAAGACAAGTCCTATGAGGAGCTGCTGAGGGAGCAGGAGGTGTTTAGCCTGGATAAAAGGAGGCTCAGGGGAGACCTTATCATTCTACAACTCCCTGACAGGAGATTGTAGACAGGTGGAGGGCGGGCTCTTCTCCCAGGCAACAAGCCACAGGACAAGAGGGCATGGTCTAAGCTGCAGCAGGGGAGGTTTAGATTGGACACTGGGGGGAATTTCTTCCCAGGAAGAGTGATTGGGCATTGGAATGTGCTGCCCAGGGAGGTGGTGGAGTCACCATCCCTGGAGGTGTTTAAGGAAAGACTGGGTGTGGCACTCTCTGCTCTGGTGTAGTAGATGAGGTGGTGTTGGGTCAAAGGTTGGACTGGGTGATCTCAGAGGTCTTTTCCAACCGAGTTGATTCTGTGATGACATGGGATCAACAACAGTGACAGCAGTGGAAGAAGGGGGCACAGTGCTGGCCAAAAAGGGTCTGGGAAACAGGACTTGGTGTCACTGCCTTGTAAATACAGAAATTTGCAGAGGAAATACCAGCTTTACCGTTTGCTTTTTCTCCTTGCTGAAACTGTCTGCTTTTTGGATCCCTGTCGAGCAGCAAAATAGCCTGGCAATAACAACAATGACTCCAACAGTAACCAAAGACCCCGTGCTGCAAGTTAATGTGCAGATCAACCAGCTGTGTGTGTTCTGGTGAGCAATGTAGAACCTGCTTTCTGAAACACTGCCTCATTCTGAGGGAGTGCATTGGGTTTTCACGTATCATTACAGACACTGAGGGCTTGTTTGCATTTGCTGAAAGAATATTTTATTACTCTGGTTGCTTTTCTTAATGAAAACAAATATTTTGAAGTGGTTAATTTACGAGGATAAATATTATTCAGCAGGTTCCTAAACTCCCCAAGGTAAATAATACAGACATGGTAAAGGCCAGCTCTGTTATATTAATAATTGATGTTTGGCTTCCTCCTAGCTCAACTGTAATCTATTCATCCTGCTTTGTAAAAGTGCAATTAGAGCTGAATTACAGTAATCAATAGAGCAGCAGCATTTAGAACCAAGGTACATAAATAGAGGGAAATTTTGCACACAGGAAGTTTTTTGAGGTATATTGCAAAAACTACCTTAGTTGGATGGAATTTTAAATGATCGCAAAGGAGATTAGATTTTAATTGATGTAGGCATTTTTGGAGGCTCTCTTTTTAACCAAAATCAGCTCCTAACAATTTGATTGAAATTATTTGCCTTCCTTTTGCTTCTGTCATGTCTCCCAGTCAGCCCATATGCTCCTGATGTGACTGATGCAGCTCTCCTGTGCCTGTCCACACATCTGCACTGTTTGTGGGGGTGTGATGGGAAGCGGGTCCTTCATTTGGAAGACTGAGTGGCAGATTTGGGAGGCTGTAAAAATGGTGTTAATGGGCAATTTGAAGAGGAACAGAGGAAAACTCACGTGTGCTACAGCCAAAGGCAATAAAGTTGGGGAGGGGAGATTCTGTAAGATTCTGTAAGAGGGTTTTGGTTAATCACCCAAATGGATAAACTGTTTAGAGAAAGAAGTGTTGATAGTGCCCAGACTTTGGTGCAGAAAGAAGCAATAGAGGAGGAAAGGCCTCAGAAACACTGTGTTTCTGGTAATGAAAATAAAGCTGTTACTGTCCTGAGATGAGAGGGGCTGCTACAAGCCTGTGGCAGTGTCCTGTAAAGCTTGTATGTTGAAGCTCACACTGAATTATTTAAATATCTCTGTGACTTAGGTAGACTGTGTGGGTTTTTTGTGGCTTTTGGATTAATGGGGACTGGGCATTTCAAATGAAACTGGATAATGTTCTCCATCCTCTATCTTTTCCTGCTTCCTTCCATGCCCATGTGTTAGTCTGCAGTAGCCTTCCACAGTGTCCAGGAAACCTCTTCTGGGCCTTGTGTCCTCTGCAGGGCTGGCAAAGCACTGCTTGAATGAGGTTTATTTCTGTGTTTCAGCATTTGATTGAGTTGAATCAGGTGCAAGCCTAATTCAAAGTTACAGTGTAATCTTCTCCTAATATTTCATTTACTCAAGATTAAGGACTCTCTGGAACTGAGCTGAGGGCTGACCCTGCTGTTGGGACTTGGCAAAGTCTGGCTTCTGTCCCCATTGCTGGAGAGCAGCTGTTTTGGCAGCACAGGGCACTGGACACTCCCCTCCCTGCAGAGGAGCTCTCCAGGGGGACAGGCTGACAGTAGAGATTGAGATGCAGGGCATGGCAAGCTGGATCCAGAGCTGCTGGGAGTCACTGGAGACTGTAAATGTAAAAGGAAATACTAAGTGATGATTATTTCTAATAATCATAATCATATTCTCCTTCTCTAGATCATTGTAGTGTTTGAGGTGAAACTAAGTGCTTTCAGTCATTTAGGAAGCGTGCAATGGCTCAATAACATATTCCCTGTTGTGACTTTTGGACTTTATGCAATGGCAATAAAAGGATAAAATGTGTTTAATTAAAAAGAGGCTGATCTTATTGAACAAATTTACCAAATAAATAACAACAAGTAGGACCATTAACACGTTGGTCTAATTGCTCGAGTACAATTTTTGTTTTACTATAGAAATTTAAAACCAAAATATCTGATAGTGTAATTAATTTTTATTAATTTAATTAGTCTTTATTTTCCTGCTGGCAGTTGATTATTAAATAGGAGGTACCAACTAGATAGGAGAAAATGCTATTTAAATTGATATTGAAAGAGATGCTCTCTTGGCTAGAGTTTTGCACTCTTGAAAAATGAAATTAAATAATTAAACCTGTGTTTAAAGCAATCTATTTTCCTGGGAAGCATTAGCTGGAAGTGTGTAAGGCATGCATCACTCTGCATGTGCATTATGTTTTAATAATGCCTCCATCTTCCTCATAAGGCACATTGTCTTCTAATGCACCCCTCTCCCATAACCCTGTCCTGACAGTTCTCATATGGTACTGATTGCTTTTGGTGAGTAGCATATTCTGTAATTATTTTCCTCTCCTATTAAGCTATAATATACTTCACATTCCCTGTACATAGAAATGCGCCTTCATATGGTAGTAAAATGTGTATTATTTTTTTTTTTAATCAGCATAATGAAATGATCCCCCTCCACAATCTGGAGTAGCATAATGCTCATTGATTTACTGCTGTAGCTATTTATGTTTCCTTATCACAAAGGTGCTTCCAATGCATTAGTAAACCCCTTAAGTGCTTCTGGTAATAGGAAAAAGCACCTGGGTAGCTGTAAATATAGGAAAGAGGGTTTATAAAACTGAGATCAGAAAATGCCCCTTATGGCAAGGTCATGGTGTGCTCAGCCAGGCCATCCTACAGCAAACCTGCTCCACAGGATGGCTGCTTGCAGGAGAGCTGAGTCTCTCTTTGGCCCTGGCCTGCTGCCCTTGGCACTGTTTCCCAAATGTGGGCAGCAGTGCCCTCATTTTCTCATTTTGTTTACCCAGCATTGAACCAATCTGTGTTAATGTGAAGAGGCAGGAGCTGGTAGGTATTAATACTACCCTGCAAGCTGAGAGTTGGACACTAGAGCTGGACATCAGTTTGAAGACATTTCCAGAGGCTGCATCAATTTAGGGTTAGGAAGTCTTTAAATGTTATAGCCTACCTGTTTACTCCATGTATATACAATCTGGCAGGAAAGGAAGCAAGCAAATCAACAAACAAGTCACTCCTACAATAAATTTCTTCTTATTGAACTTGAGCATAGCACAGTATGCTACAGAAGAATGAATAAACTGATTATAATAACAGAAGCTGATTACATTCTGATGGGCAATAGCAGCAAATAGGCCTTATCTTGCACTGTGAAACATAAACTCATGGCCAAACAAATAAGTCTGGATTCCCAGAGAGCGCTTTTTCAGCAATCTATGGGCAATGACCCTCAAAATTGTGTATTCAAAAAAAATAATTATTTTCAGAAGTGCAGCCTTGGCCCTTAGTGCAGCTGAGAATAAGATATTTGTGTTGCTCAATTGCACATGCAACCTATCATCAAATTTGCATCCCACTGAGGAACGCTGGTGTTCACAATTGGATGCTGATCAGGACCCAGTCACACATTAGCATGTAGACTTCCTGCTCTCGCTTTCACCATCTAGTCTTCCTTCTTCCTCTTCATTCAGATAAATAATGACTTTTTGTAACTGAGATGAGAATTTTAAACCATTGCAAGTCGACCAAGGACTTAACCCTTTGAGGACTTAACCTGCATAAGCTGCACTGCCACAGGTGTACTCCCCTCAGAGTGCACTCTGTTGGCTTCAATATGTGGAGAATGGAGAAGAAGCTGGGTTTGCTTTTCCACACAATCCCCCAATTTTGAACATGCTTGCACATTTTTCTACCACTGGAAAAAAGAAATATTTTCACAAATAATATTTGGATAGGGGTTTGAGTAACCTGCTCTTATGGAAAGTGTCCCTCCCCGTGGCAGAGTGGTTGGAAATAGATATCTTTAAGATCCCTTTCAACCCAATCCATTTATGGTTTTATGGAATACGTGTTTATTTTTGTAGAAGTACAAATATATGTTTAAAAACCCAAGATGATATAATTTCTGAGCTCCCCATACACATTGTTTCAGCCTGAGTCAATTAAGCATTTGGGCAGCTACTTCACCATCAGTGAAGTGTGGATTATATACAGTTGTTAGTTTAATGACTTAGGATTTGGTAAGCTCTAGTACTCTTGAATTTAAAAGAGTTTTAAGCCTTGTCTTAAAATTAAGCATTTTTTTTTCCTCAGAAGAGATTACGATCTATCATAATGCTGACTATATTTCTCCTGGAAGAGCTTAAAAAGTTACCTTTTTGTGTATCCTATTAAAAAGCATAAAATGTCTCTGCTCTATGCTAGGTTTTGCTAGGAACATTTCAGCTACAAAACTGTGTAATAATTAGTTTTCTATTTAAAAATGTGCTATTGGTATCCATATGACAGTTCGGCTTGGGTGTTCCTTCCCCAATTTGTAGTAAAAGCTGAAATATTGCCCTAAATGAAAAGATTGTTCTTCACTAGTAACTGAATAACTGAAATAATTTATTCTAGCTGAGTATAATTTTCTTGAAAAGGTATAAAAAATTGAAATAACTTGCAAGAATGTTTTACAACCCTTTCAGAAGAAAACATCAAGAGCACTAATTCCAGCATTATGCTTGCATAAATCAGTGTGAAATGTTAGAATTGTGATGGATTTTTGTATCCTTTAAAAGTAATATAAAATATTACCAAGAAGTAAAGTAAAATATGCATCCAGCTGTATTGTTACAGCAATAGTAATAATTGCTGATGGCTGTCAAATGTACCTTTTGGCTCTAAAATCTCGAACCTTTCTCCTTGTTAGGAGCACTAGGAAATGTTTGTTGCTGGACTGCCAGCTTATTTTGTACCAGTAAAGCTCATCAGAATCTCCCTCTTCCTAAAGATGCTGCATTAATTACTGCTCAGCAGTGCATACTTATCTTTCTAACCACATTCTTTAGTAGGTGGTGGTTTTGTTTCTCCAGTGATAAAGGCTGAGAGGAGCACTTGCAGGGTCAGTCAGTGCAAGAACTGCATGAGTGTCTTAGGACTTGTAAAACTGGGAGCAGTGTCGTATAATGCTTTGATTAGGCTGTGTGACTTACAGCTGACCGTTTGCTGAAACTCAAACTCAAAAGATGAGTTAAGCTGGTTTCCAACTGACTGTGTTTTGCATGGTGCAGTTTTGGAGCACACCTTTACATTTACTTAAGCAGGAAAAAGAGGGAAGTGAGCTTGTGAAATCTGAGGTGGAGGAACTCTGACTTGAGTGCTGAGTTTTGCTGTCTTGCCCTCGTGCAGCTGCATTTTTTTACTGTTAGTTCCCCTTTGTCAAAACTCATCATTATCCTTCAGGTTTTGTGTGTCAATTTGTTTATAACCAACTTCTTCCAAGAAAGTCTCCTCTGTCATTCATGCTTTAGGAAAACACAAGATACAAAATAATGATTAAAGATAACTTTATGTCTGATATGAACATGGAGTTACCAGTTTATTAAATACATCTTATTGTGTGTACCAGTAAATGCATAAATTTAAATATTTTGAGAGACACACAAATACATGGAGTTTAAAATGTAAAACTGCATGATAAAATTCTAGACAAGAAGTACATATTTATCACAAAGCAATTAAATATCTTGGTTTGTTTATTCCAAAATTAACTTGGCACATTAATTTAACATGAAAAGAGTGATTTAATGAAATCTTCAGAGAATTAGTATCTGCCCTTTGAATAAGTTATCTAAAATGCTATTTTATTATGCAAAGCTATGTAAAATAAATTGCATTCAAGCAGTGGTTCAGAAAGTAGCTTATCGTAACCTCGTGTTCATAAAGAAATGACATAAAAGATCTGGGGATCACTGCTTTGCTTTCAAGATGGGAAAAATTAGGCAGAAATAGTCTTTCACTTGAAAATAACTAATTTGACATGGAGATAATTATCTTGGTACTTTGAAATGTGATTAACTCTAATTATAGCCAGAAAAAAACCCCTACAGGGAGCAATGAAAACAAAATCTAAATGTGAGTGTGACCTCTCACGCGTGTGGTTCATGTGACAGCAGGTCACATTCTTTTCAAGAGGGTGGCAAACCTCCTGTGAAAATATGGAACTGTCCTCTGACTGGAAATTCCTGTTTGCACACACATTCACCTCTCAGTATGAGAGTTACGTGGGCAATGCCTGTGGCAAATGACTTCTCTCACTGTGTGCATCAGGTGCATAAACAGACGTGGGCACATACACACAAACTGCAGTTGGCACCCTGCTCAGTGTAAACCCAGGATGTTCTTGTTTTGACCATGGATAATCAAACTGTCCTTAGAGCAAGATCAGTGCATTGATTCCCATAAGGGAGTGCAGGGAGGCAACCCAGCAAGCTCTTTACTGAACGTTTTTCTTTTTACCAAATAGTGAAAAATACCGTTCTCCCAATTCCATTTGGTAATTACTTTGAAATATGAGTTCTGATGGTATTACATAGCTAATGTTATCCTACTTGGATGGAAGTAATCTTCAGTGTTTGGCTTCCTTTTAACTAAACTTAATTAATTGCTCCCCTCAGTACTGGTTTCTGACAGTGACATCCATAAACAGATCCTATATTGTACTGGGTTTTGCTTTTGCTTTGTTTTTTTAAGCATTTCCCAGTATTTGCCATAAAACAGATTTAAAACAGGGATCATTTTCCTCGCATTTACCTGTGAGGTAACAGATGGATGCAAATGTACATGCAAAGAAGAGCAAACTAATGTGGATTATTTAGAACTCTCCCGCTGAAGGCAGTTCCTGGTCAGGGAGAGGAAGTTACAAGTCTGGCTGTCGTTATCCACTTACACAAAGCTCAGAAATGTGTGGCTTTCCATTTAAGCAAATGCTCTCATATTCTTGTTTTATGGAAAGCAGTAAATAGGATTATGGGTTTATAAGTTAGTGTGTTATACAGAGCTCTGTATCTTTTCCCAAAGGATCTGACCATTCTGACTGCTTGTTAGAGAATATTGGACAACAAATGGATTACTATTTGTTTGTGTGATTGTCAATTTAGCATTCCTCTCAGATGAGCTTTTGAACAGGCAATGGTGTGCTTTCTGTTACATTTCAGCCTATTATCTCAAAATTGCACACTGAGATTGGCTTCCTTGAATAATTGCATTCTTTAGTTTGTTTTACCAGGATGGTTTATGTTTGGTGGGGGTTGTTGTTGTTTTCTCCAAGGCTTTCTTTGGTTTGTTTCATATGGCTTCTAGGCTCCCACCAGCTTGGCTTGGGTCTGTGCTACTCCTGGAGCTAATGGGGAGCCAGAAAGCTGAAACTCTGGGAAGCAAATTACAGCTCCAGTGTTGGATTCAAGGCTCACAGCTTTGTGAGGATGAACAGTCCAGTAATTGCAGCTTCTAAGCCAGTTTCCTGGGGGAACCTGGCTCTCTGGTGTGGGTTTCTAGACATCCTGCACTCCCAGCTTGATGTCTGACAACTTAGGAATGTTGGGTTCCCCAGAAGCTGAGCCCCCATATCTTTAGGGATTTGTAAATGCTATACATTCATGTATAGTTTCCCATGTTTCAATTGAAAAGCCAGCAATAGGCCGAGCCTCCTGAAACAGGGTCTTGCCAGGTCTCCCCTTCCTGCTCTTTCACACACTGCACATCACCTGGAGCTCTGTGATAGAGCCCTAAAGAGGCAGCAGAGAAAAGGGTTTGGGAAGGGAATACACCATGGCAGGAGCGAAGGAAGGTGGAAGGCTATTCTTTCTCAAGTAGAGAAAGAATATTCTCTAAGCCCTTTAAGATGAGATCAGGAGATTTCTTCAAAAGGGAGTAAAGTAAATTAGCAGCGGGATGATGGGATGGGCCTGGGAAGGGGCTTTTACGGAGGCTGTGAGTAGAGTAAATGGTGGAAAGAAGAAAGCACTCAGAGAGCAGATTAGGCTCTTTGCTAGAATCACCTTAGTTACACAAAGACAGATGAAAAATGGGCTGCAGAATTCTTTACTTGCCACTGGGAAGCTGGATATTAAATGCAAGTATTCGGTCATTCCTACTAACTGTTGAGGAAGTCATAAATAATTCCATGGCAGTTTTGAAATTAATAGAAAAGGAAAATGTGGGTTGGGGATAGTGCTTTTTCTCTAGTGACACCATTTCTGTTATTTAGTCCAGGTGAGCTGTGTGTAGATGAATGTCAGAACTTTCCAGACCATCTCTGCCAGCTTAGGCTGCTTCACATCAGGTTAGACACAGAAAACATGAAAAAAATCCAAATGCCTTTTTTATTAAACTGATATCATTGTTTCTGGGTGCAAGGAAAACAAATGACATTTTAAACCCGTAGTTTACTTGTTTGTACATGGTAAAAACATAATAAATGCAAATGGTTAAATAGGTAGAGATTGTTACCTGACTTGCTATTACTCTGCAATTTTATATAGTTTTACTGAACTGAGACACTCTCAAAACTGCTCTAGTTTATGACTCAGCTTACCAGTTCAAGCATAGAATCACAGAGTGGTAGAATGGTTTGGGTTGGAAGGGGCCTTAGAGATCAACCAGTTCCAACCCTGTGTCATGTGCCCACGGGCAGGGACACCTTCCACTAGCCCAGGTTGCTCCAAGCCCTGTCCAGCCCGGCCTTGAACACTTCCAGGGATGGGGCAGCCACAGCTTCTCTGGGCAACCTGTTCCAGGGCCTCACCACCCTCACAGTAAAGAATTTCAGTATTGTTTGCCTTTTTTTTTCCTTTCTCCCCCCCCCCCCCCGCAGTAATACAAGCAACATCCTTTCTCATTTAGTTTTACTTTTAATCCAACAATAAAAAGTCTTGTACTGTGGAAAAGTTGACACTGCAGTAGCTGGGAATGTAGTGCATGCTGTAAAAAGTGTAAAGCAGAAGGTTTGTACATAAATACTAGGGAAGATCTGAATATTTTGGGTAGCAGAGGGGCCATCCAAATGACCCTGGCAACTCCTATAGTATCAAAGAATTAAATCCAGTCCCAGATTTGCAGACAATGAGATGATGATCCCAGAGCTGAGTGTCTTGACAGGGCTTGTGCATATAAACCATGGTGCACCTACAAAGGTACTGATCCCCCTGAGTTACATCCTTGGAACTCAGCTTCTGCCTGTGAAGGAGGGAGGAGAATGTTGTGTTTCTAACCTCTCTTTGTTATTTATTCTCTTTGGTAGGTCTGACATTTGCAGGAATGCTCAAATAGAGATAAATCTTTTCTAATTCCTTTGGATTTTACTGTAGTAGTGTTAATCATGATGAATTCTTTCAGTATTTAAGAAAATCAATTGTCAATTATCTTTTATGGGGAATTATACATTGTGATTAGTCATCAGTTGGGCATTATGGTGTTATTTGACAACTATATTATTAGAACATTCAGTAATTTGCTTTTATTATAATCTATCAAAAAGCCAACACAAGTTGCAAAAATAATATGAGCCTTGGAATTATAATTAGAGAATGTTTTATTGGGAATTGTTTTATAATGCGGTGTAACTGTTCAGAATTAATTATTTTGTTTGCACAAAATTTAATGTATTATTTACAGAACCAGATAACTTACCTGTTGTTGGATTTTTTTCATAAATCCTTGAAGAATAACAACAGTATTAACTAGATTTAAATAAGTAGGTAATCATTCTAAGGTAAATAGGCTTGATTAAATAATGAATACTTTTTAAAAAAACTTGTTTTTCCCTTAAAACAATGGACCAGTTCCTACAAATCTGTATTACCAGATGAAGTCTTGCTCCCACTTGATCTGGAGAGGTGGGTGCTACACTGCAGGATTGGTCCAAAGTTTATTCAATAATTTTTATAAGCAATTTCTATAATACATTGACCAAACTTAGCAAATTCTGTAATGAAATGGTGCATCAGTGTATAATGCTAGCAACAAATGTTTTTAAGCAAATAAGTGCATTGTTTTTGATCTATTTTTTGATTAAGTTGGCTATCTGTAGCTGTGACAGCCTCTGTTTAAAAAGGAGTACTTTGAAGACATTAAAGTAAACCATGATGGATACAAGCTGATCCTGATTATGGCAGTTAAAATTTGGAGAAATTTAGATGGTTGTGATATTTTGGATGCTACTACCTGTGGTACCTGAGGCAGCAGGGTCAGAACAATAGCCAAAGAGCACAGTAGAGATGAATTGATGCAAACCCAAATAGTATCCTCTGCTGCTATTCTTGCTCAGCTTTTGAGTATATCAAAAGATCATCCCTACCTGGCCCAAAGATATTTATTGACAGTAGAGTTCATTACAGAGCATCCAAGTACCAATAATCTATAATATATGCAAGTTTTAAAAGTCTGTATTTGAGTGTGCTTTGTGAGGGATGTTCTTACTGGCCTTCTCCTGTCTCATTTGGGAGATGAAATGTCTATTTGCTCTGGAATTGGCTTGGCTCTAAGGGAGCCATTACAGTTTCTATTCAAACCTCTGGATGCAGCTTATTGTAGAATTATTGTGGCTTCTATTTAGAGGAATATTTCAGTGTAGGAGGTGTAACGTGAAATCAGCCTGTATAAACCTTGGCTCTATAAACATTTTTATGCTGAAATCTTTTCTACAGTAATAACAATAATGACAACGTTACTGGTAACTGTCACCCACTATAGGTGGGATACTTTATTCAAAGAGATCTAAATAAATCTGTAGAAGTCTGATGCTTCACCAGAGATATCATAAAATGAAAAGATAATTTCCAGTGCCACTGAGCTCCTTGCTCTCAAGATACACTGTGTGGGGTCATGGCCCACCCTATCTACAGCATCAATCAGTAGGAAATACTTTTGGTAAGAGAAAAGAAACATGCAAGACTAGAGTTGTCCTTCCTCTGGGTTTACAGTCCCAGTTTCCATCAGTCATCTGCTGTGGGCTTCACTTGGAGCAGAGATTGAGCCACAGATGGACCTTTCCTCCATGAAATTTCTGCTCCACTTGTTAAACTACCCCTATTTTTCTGCCTTCCTCACATTCTGAAGCAATGACAGCATCTGCAATCCACATTTCCATTCTTTTACTTTACTTTTGTAGTGTGATTTCTCTGCATGCTTTTTATCTCTGCCCTTTTATGTCTGGATATTTTGGGAGAAGATCTAAATGGCACATTGGGAAGATATAAGGGGTAGCTGAACACTGTGTTATGGCAGATTCACTTTATCCTAATATCAGAAAATTCTCCTCTGTTCCTTTAAATGTCTTTAAAAGAGCAGTGTTTTGAGCAGTGTTAGTCGGGTTCCTGTGCAGTTGCAGAGGTTTAAAATGCTTCCAGACCATCTTCCCACCCACTTATTCTCCTTCTCTGTGAGGGGAGACTCATCCAATTCAAATTTACAAGCTAAAACAAGGGATGGTGATAAATACTTCACTGACAAAAAGTGTAGTCTATTCTAACATTTGTCCTTAAAATTTCTGTCAGTTATTCTTCCTGCTGCAATGTTCTCCTCTGATTTGTACTGCATGAAACATGAGTTTAAAAGAATTTAAATTCAGGTCAATCACTGATCAAATGTGTTGGTGAAAGCCTGTGAAGAATCTGCAGTGTATATGAACCACTACAGTGAGCTGGCTAGTGAGGGACTACATCACCTTAATCAGTTTTCTAGTTACTTGTGCTCTTCTGCAAGGAATTGTATTCCAAGTATTGCCATTCCTTGCCAGTTGGTGTCATTCTTCTGGGATTAAAAATGGTCATATGGGAAAGGACTAGAGCTTTTCTGCAGTACTTAGAGCCGTGTCCAGATAGCAGCTGTGTCATACCTAAATTACCTTTCACAACTGAAAGAAAATGTGACTTTAAACCAACACATATGAAAAATGTTATGTACAACTATAACCATTTGGTGGAATGAGTTGGATATATCAAAGATTAGTACACAACTGAGACAGAAGTAAATAATGCTGCATATGGAGAAGTTTCTGTGATTATTCTGAAGGACATTACTGGGGAGTCACAGATTGGAGGCGAGTGAGTGACGAGCTAATCTTGGCCTAAATAAAATATGAACCAAGAATAATGAAAACACTGAGACTTATGTTCTCACAGAGTGAGTTGGAAGAGCTTTATCAAAAACTACAATTAGTTGTCAAAAACATCCCTAAGCCCTGATTTTCTTGTGTCATTTAAAGACTTCAAAGCAGTGTGTCATTCAGGAATACACACTGCAGTGCAACGGGGAGGCAGCTTAGGAGATAACGGGAATAGCACTCTTTGAGATTCTTAGATGAAAGTGGTTTTGTAAACATTACTTAAATGAGTTGCTAAAGATAATTTTAGTCAAGGACTTTAGTATTCCTTAATTGTTGTACTTTATATCAAAACAGAAACAACAACAGATGAATGTAGATGTTTCCAAAAGCTGCACAGAAACGGGAATAGCTTTGCAAGCAACCAAGTCCAAAGAATATAAGATAGAGACCAAATACGTGCACTGTTTGGATTTTTTTTCTCTAATACTGATAAAACTAATTACAGAAGAAAGTGGAGAAAACTGTTTTGTATTGTCCAAACAAATAAATTTCAGGTAAAAAGCATTCCCTTAAAGATCACTTGGGTAAAGGCAGCGAAAAAGCAGCACACAAGAAGCTGCCAGAAATGTTAATAGATTATATCTCACCTGGGAGAAACATACTGCTGATAAGACTACTGATGAATGAAAGACAGCTAAAAATCACAGAATGAGGCAATTTCTGCTGCCTCTGAGCTTTATGGAAGATAAATGGAAGGGAAAATGACTTAAATATCATGAACATGATGGGAAGAATGCAGTCAGAGATTCAAGAGATTTTTCTTTGTAGGTTGCTGAATGTTTTCTAAGGTACCCAAAGGTACAGAGCCTGTGCCTCTGGCCATACTGTACACAGTGGGGCTTTGGTAATCAGGAAATTTTAATTCATTACTGTTCATGGGGCATTTATTTTCCTACTAAAGATTGAAGCTCTGTTCAGTTTAGTACATGAATGAGACACATTTATTCTACCATTGTACCTGTAGGATGATGTCCCTCCTCCTGTGTGCTTCGATTGCAACAATTTTATTTCATGCTGACTCTGGATATCTTTGAAGATATTTATGCTTCCTTTGTAGAAAAAAATGCTGGATTAATTAAGACAATAACTATTTCTAGTGATGGGCTCTGGACATAAAGGCTGCCTAATACATAACCACAAGGTAGACCATGACTCCATGATTTTACTACTAATCTTCCAGCCTTTTTTTTTCAACCTACCCAGCTGATCAATCCCCATGTGTTCCACTGGGGTTGTGAGTGCAGCTGAAGGGCTCAGAGTGTGCAAGTGTGCTCCCCATGCAGAGCCTGTGGAGCATCACTCCTGTCTGAAAGAAGCTGATGGATGTGATACCTGCTGGCCTAAGTGGAAGTATATTTGCCTGGGAAATGAATGGAAAAGGTAGAGACAGGAAAAAATTTGGAAGATAAATAGCAGTGACAATGACAACCTTTACTGACCTCAGTGGAGCAGCCTAGAGATGACAAGGAATTGAGGCTGCAAAAGGCTGATGATTTATAGACTGTGTGTAAGAGTGGCCCATATCTATTGATATGAATTACAAGTAAGGACAGATTATCTGTCAAAATAGGAAACTGTCTTCAAAAACAAATGTTTCCGAAAAATGATTGGCAAAAGGTGAGAAGAGAGAAATGATCACAAACAACTCTTCCAGTAGGTTAAGTGAGCAGGACAAGCTGGGTGTCACTGTGGTTAGGCCTAAAAATTATTGGATGAATATCCAACCTTCCAAGAGCTGATATGGAAAATGGCCTTGTTAATTTATTGCATTTGAAGAGACTGACATATATACTTATTTGCATGTACAAATATGTATGTATAGGTTAAGTTTTTTCTTTTCTATTACCATGAAGGAAGAATTTGTCTGTCAGATATAAAATGTCAAATATGCCTTGGGATAAAATAGCAATGTTTTATTTAGTTAGAAATAACACAAATGTTTTGAAGCAGTTATTTATCTTCCTGATCTGTATCAAGTACAATGGCTGGGAGAGAGATATTTTTATTTTCTATTGTAGTCTGAAGCAGAGGTATTAAAAGAACTGGAGAAAAGAGTAAATAGTGGCTTCTGCTTGTGGGAACATTAAAGTTCAAGTAAAACCATCTAAATCAAACCATGTTACAGGTGTAAAAGGATAAACATATTGACCTAAGTATGTAGTCTTTTTATCAGGCAGTCAAAATTGATGTCGTTATAGGGAAAGAATTACTGCTGGGTCAGAAGTTGTCATGGCACTCTGGGTACTTCAGTGGGAAATCTATGAGCCACGTCTTGTTGTGTATTAAATTCTAGCTTGCACAATCCCTCAGTGTACTTTGGTCCTTTGGGGTATCTACAATTCCCAGCAAACTGCTACAAAAGCTGCTGAAACTCCTGATATTTTAATACTTGCAATGATGACTCTCAGGATAATTGAGAGGTCTGTTACTGTGTTACCTGGTGGGAGTAAACCAGCTCAGTCCAATGCTACCATTAGATTGCTTGCAGAAAACTGTGCCCAGACATCTGCATGTTGGTGATTTTTACTGTTCTTACTAAAGATAGCTCAAATGCAGGCTTGTGCTAAGTCCTGAAGCAGGACCAACTTCCATTTGTATTGTTTACCTTCTGGTCCCAGCTCTGCCTCCAGGTGTGTAACTTCTGTTTGGTGTGGCAGAGGAGGAAGTCATAGCACAGTTACCAATTCTTTAACTGACTGGCAAAAGACATCAGCCATCAGTACTGTGTTATGAAAGTTTTCTTCCCCTGCTAATTCTACTGTTGTTTATAGACAGAAAAGACAGTCTCCCCTGTTCCTAGCTCCTGTAAAAACTGGGTAAAACCAAGAAACATATGCATCTCTAATGTAGTTTAATTCCAGAATTGCTTATTTTAAATTTCTAATGTTGGGGGGGCAGAAATGCATTTAGTAAACAATATAGTACATCACATTTTGATTATGCATTGCTAGAACAAGGCAGTGTCACAGCTTAGGTCTTGAGGTTATTAAAATGTTATAATGCTAAATAGTTAATGAAGAAAATATATCACAGTTGTGACATGAACTGGTTGTTAGTAGTGTTAGGACAATAAATGCCAACAGTTCTGTGCTTCTTTAAGTAAGCCAAGATATAATCTGTTGTATCTCTGTGAAGCAGTATATTAAACAATGTAAGAACAACTCTAATGAGTCAGACAAAAAGCTCATATAGCTCAGTGACCTACCTATAACAGTGACTATAGGCTGATACTTAGAGGAGAATAGGAGAATAAAGCACATGTTGAGTGGTGTTTCCCTCAAATTCTTCCTCTGTCTTGCAACTTTCTGACTGGAGGAATGTTTTGTAATCAGTTGGGTTTTGCCCTTCATTTATTTGTCCAGTCCCTCAGCACGAGGATTCTTTAGCTTACCCTATTCCTGTGTCAAGAATGCCATTCATTTCAACATTACATTTTGTCCCCACAGATTTTAATCTCGAAAGTTATGATAATTTTTGATGCATTAAGAATCTTACAAACCATCCATTCTTCAGTTTTCTTGGGTACCCCAGATCCTTTTCTGCAGGTCTGCTCCCTAGCTTTTACTATCACAACATGTCCTGGCTTTGTAGGGCATTATTTGTCCAGGTTATTTTTAATTCTAGTCCTTTTTTCCACCAAAGTTTGCATCTGTACCCAGTTTACCACCATATATGCAAGCTTTATAAAGCTCATTCTCTCTTCTGACAGTTCATTAACAAACACCAAACAGTGCTGGACCCCAGCAGATTTTCACAGAGCTCCTCACAGTGCATCTCCTTGGTCCAACGGAGAGGGAACTGCTGCTCATTCATCTATCAGCATTGCTTTTGAAGCAGTTATTCTCTACAGTACTTCCACTTATATCAGGTTTGTTAGCATACATGAGAACATCTTGTGAGATGGTGTGAAAATCTTAGTTAAAACTTAGTTACTGCTAATATCCCCTTGTTTCCAAGGCCTGTTATCCTATTATAGCAACAAATGTGATTGCACTGACATGATTTGTTCCTGATAAATCCATGGAGGCTATTACTTATCACCTTATAGTACTCCAGCTGCTTACAAATAGGATTATAGCTTTATTTTGTGTTTTAATATGCACAAAATCTGAATGAAAGCTTTAACAAATTGAAGCATCATTAATTTTGAAAGTTTGGTATTGTACCTAGGGGATGGTGTTACAGGTCATAGCTCCTGTCCTCTTACAATTCCTACACCAATTTTCTAAATACAGGGAGCCTTGCTGAAGTCCTCAGGGCCCTCTTTTCCTCCTCTCATTGCAAACACAACCAACAGATGATTGCAATACATCCAACAGGTATAGCAATGAGCAAACTGCTCCTGGCTATGGCAGTTCTACCAACCCAGGAAGCAGCTCAAGGCACAGGTATTACGGTGGCCAGGGCTGGGAGATGGAAATGTAACCAAGGTGTTTTCTGAAGCCCTGTTCCTCTTGATGACATTTCCTTGTTCACTAGGAGATGTTTATCTGTTTTGTCTGACTTCTTAGTTATAGCTGATTTATAGCTAAATTAATAAGTATGTACAAAATAAAACCCCTCCCTTTTGAAACACAAACATTTAAGGCTGAGTGATGTTAAAAAGAGCTGCTGGTTGACATTTCTTAGTTATTGCCCTTGTTTCTCTCAGCATGGTCCCCCCTAGAACCCACCACAGACTGTTCATCTGCTAGAGATGCCCAGTCAGAGTAAGAGCATGGATTTAATGGACTGGCTGCACTACCAGCTCCAAGTGTCCTCCCTAACCACCTACCCAAACCTGGGTTCCTCAGTAGTGAACAAAAGACTCCTTTTGGTTGACATTCTGTTATCCAAGTCACACTTAGAATCTCAGTGTCCTTCTGTAGGATTGGCCTTTAATTTCATCTGCCAGAACCAGGTGCCTGAGTCTGTGGTGATATGGGCAACACACCATTTCTTGTACTCGTCCCTTTGCTTCAGCTGCAGGAGCTTTGTGTTGTCTGAATCCATTTGAAAAGGAGAGGGAGAAAGCAACCTAATAGTTTTCTGCTTTTGTGAGGCACAAAGAAAAATCCATACTTTAGAATTAATATTTGCATATACATAGGATGTGAGTTGTTCACCAAACAGGCTGGACAAGATGGTTTTAAATTTTTACTGACTGCTGCTTGCATAGATTGTGACAGTCCCTGAAATGAATGGCACTTCTATTGTACAGCTGGTGTCAGACAGAATTCTCTCTCAGTATACCCACATAGCAGCATTATGTCAGACCATACTGCAGGCCCTGGTTAATACTGCTTAGTTCTAGGAATGTGTTTTGAGTTTTGTATTTTACTGTTTTATTAGTGAATAAGCTTGTACTATTTGCATCTTGAAAATTTTGTTGGACTTTTCTGTAGTTACAGAACCTGAAGCTGGTGAGGTTTGTAGGCTGTAGTTTAATGCTGAAGATTTTGCAGTTACTTAGTGATGATGTAAAGCAAGATTAGGCCTAAATAATGTACCTGTGGGCTAAGAAACATTTCTAGGATGAGGTAAGAATAGCCACTTGAGAGCTGATGAGCAATGCTCTAATGCTACTTCAGAATGATTTTTTTCCTTGAAATAGGAAATTTGAGATCAGCCTTATAACACTGGGCACACAGATGAATACCAATTATTTAGCTATGAGTTGGGAAACATCTCTTTTGGCACTGGTTTAGCATCATTCATTATATGAAAAAAAGTTGAGAATATCGTGAACATAACAAAGTGTAAAGCTCAAATTTACCACCTGGTGTAGAATGCACAGCCAAGAACTCACATAGTTGTCATCTATGGTCTTTTTTCACTGACCCATCTGAGAACAGATGTGCCAAATGCACTAATATTCTGATTAATCCCATTTAAAACTTCAGCTTTAAGCCAACTGTCATGACAGCTTTTTGCATGGCTCATGTGAGGCTACACATTCCAAACCCAGGGAATTCTGAGGACTCTGTTTTGCAACTGAGGGTGCACTGCAGGACAGAAGCACTCACAGAACACTGGTCAAGAGTGGGAAGAAACACAAAGCACAGGGTAGTTTGTGGTTTTTTTTTTCCTTTGGTTGTTCTGGAAACAGCAGACCTTGATTTCCCTCGTGTACTGCAGGCAATGACCTGCCAGCTCTGTTCTGTACTGGCAGGACCAATGCTGGTTAAGAGACCTCCTTTAGTCAGAATTTTTTTCTCTGTACCTTCAGGGTCAACATCAAGGTTTCAAAGTTTTGGCCTTTAAAAGCCTTAGCCTATAGGTAAGAGGAAATCATAATCTTGACACAAATCATCAAGTCTTAAAATATCTCTGGCCTCTCAGACTTTTGCTGTATTTATCATTAGATTGGTTCAGTCTTAGTGGTTCTTAACATTTATTTTTCATCCTCTGTAAAACCTGTATTTGCACCTGATCTGCTGTTTATATATGTGTAACATTAAGCCTTATCTGCAAGAAAAAAAAATATAATTCTAATGTGACATGCTTTTGCCCACATCATCATAAAATTATCCTTCTAGCTTAACAATTGTAAGCTGCCTCTGAACAATATAAAAGAATTTTCATTCTAGGTAGGTTGTTATTTGCTTTTTTCTTCATTGCTTCTGAAAACAGAAAAACATAGTTGGAGGGAACAGGATAACAGGATTACATCTTGGAGGATTCTATATTGAAACTTACTTCAGACACTATTAGAAGTTCATAGCATGAATTTTTTTATCTGTTCCTTCCCATAATGCAGTAAAAACAAGAAAAATACAAATAGTGAAAATGTGGTATGAAGGAAACTATGGCTTTGTAGCTCAGTGTCTGCTGTCTTAAATCAACAGCCCTTCAGGAGGGCTCCATGCATTTGGGGTCTGCTGTAGTATCCCCTTGACTGGACACACTAGAAATCTGTGCACAAATAAATACACGTTACCATAAGTCAGGAACAAGTGCTCACTCCAAGATTTTATTAGAATTGAACACAGGCAAGTACTCAAACATAGTTCTGGTTGAGAACCTAGACAGCTAATCTCGTTAGGTTTTACAGTGTGCCAGAGCCTCAAGTAACCCTTTTGTACATTCACAGGAGCATGGGAGTGAGCAGGCACCTCGTCTCTCAGCCAACCACCACCATGTCATCACCAACAAACTGGTAAGTTGGAACCTCAAGGTTTAAGGGAGCGGGACCTTTCCTGATCCTGCCAGAGGCATCATAGTGGGAGCCGTGGCAGGGGCAGTAATACCCACCGAAATCCCCGGAGTTGGCAATGGGCACACAGCCCAGGTGGGTGCACACACCTATCAGGATCACCCACTCGGGCTTCTTCACTCTGTCTAAGTCATGCTGCGGATCCCTCAGTTGAGCCAAATCAACTTCAGCTTCCTGTTTAATCTCTGCCTGGGTTCTGTGGCGCACAAACAGGGGCTTCCCTCTCCACTTGAAAGCCATGTTCTTGCCTTCTGGAATGTCAGATAACTTGATCTCGATCTTTGACAAGGCTAGCACATCAGCAGAGGCACTCAGGCTGGAAATGAACTGGGTGACAACATTCTTGGCAGCGTAGGCAGTTGCCACACACGTCGTTGCAGTCATCAGGTAGGAAAACCCTTTCCTGGAATCACTGCTGCCCTGGGAAGACGCAGCGGGATCTTGCACATCCTGGCGGCGATAGGCAGAGAAGTCAGGGACTGCGACATCGTTGTGGACACAGCGAACACTGGCAGGGGCTGCATGGAAAGGAACACAAAGTGACACAACCTTTAGGTAAAAAATATTATAACGGATTCCTGGTTATACCTTTCTAATTGCTTTCTTGGAATGATGGGTGAAAGTTATTCCAAAGTTTGGGTAGGAGTCTGTTAATAATACATTTCAAATTCCAGTTGTGCGAAAATAGTTTTCAGAAGGAAGTTTTGGTAGATGGACAGCTCATCTGTAAAACTGTTTTACCTATTCTGTGAAAATTATGTGAAGCCTGACCAGGGTGCAGAAAAATCTGTGATAGATGCTGGGTTTCTGGAAAAAAAGTGAACTGTTTTCTTGGTGGATTTTAAGGATACCATGGCTAGCTCAGAAAAATCAGACCTGTTTTCCATTCAAATGTTTCCCTGTAAAGAATTGCTGTGAAGAAATTTGATTTAGTGAAGTTTGCACATTTGCAGCTTAACACATTTATGCTCTTTTGACTTAAGTAACTTCTATGCCTCTAGTAATCTTAAGTGTGTGGTTAAACATCATTACAATGAAAAATAGCAGGCATCCTCTTTTATATTAAGCTATTGTCATAGGTAAGTGCCCCAGTACATAATTTTTAAACCTGCAGTCCCCAGACTCGCTTTTTAGAAGGATTTAGGGATAAAGCTAATCCCAAGCTTTTCAAGTGGGATTCCCACATCAAACCTGTGTGCTAAAGTAACAAGACATGATGGGTAACTGAGGCCTTCTATTAGTTTGTCCAGCAAAAGAAAGCTGCTTCCCACAATGAAAGAATGTGGCAAAGACAGAACATATGACTTGCCAAAGTGCAACCTCTGTTACTTGAAAAGTATTATTTAGTCTTTATAGTTTTCTAGCAGTTGGCATAAAGTTAACAAATGGTAATAAAACCCCTTGTCTAAAGGTACTTAAAATTTAACTCTGAGGGATTTATATGCAATATGATGGGGAAAATAGTTACATTTACTTACAAGTAACTTAGCATAGAGAAGGTATTTGCTGCAGGATTTTAAATGCAGAGAAATGAAACTGAACTTCAAAATTCTGTGACAGTAAACCATACTAAGTTATTTCAGGATCAAGACTTAAAATATTTCTCATTTAGTAACAAGTAATATGACTAACTGCTAAAAATTCCTTATATTCAGTGAAAGGCATGTTTGTTGTTAATTAGAACTACGAGTAAGGCTAAATGTCAGCTGTGTCAGACTTGCAGAATTTTCACCTGAACATGCCCTTTTTGGGGTCAGGTGAAGTCTGTGGCACTAATGCTACCGAGCATCTTCCCCAAGGCACTGCCCTTTCCCAGGAATATAGGAATGTCCCTATTAACAGCAGGAAGGAGTGTTACACCATGCCCAGCACCAGCAGAGCTGGGCAGCAGTTCTCCAGGAAATGCAAACCAGTGAGTCAGGGAGAGCCACAGCCCTTTGGCCAAGGTCGGGCTCTAAAGAACACCTTGGAGTCATCACCTGGCTACTGCTTTTCTGACCTGGAGGGAACACAGAGTAGATTTCCCCTCCCCATGTGTTCTCACTGCACACCTCTGCTCTGACACCTGCAGTTAAATAAATACCTAATTGAGTGACACAGGATTTACCTGCATTTTCCCAACTGCAAAGTGAATATCACCTGAGTATATCTCTCGTTCAAGAACTGTCTGGACACAATCCCATGTGCTCCGGGATGACCCTGCCTGAGCAGGGAGGTCGGACCAGGTGCGACCCAGTGCAGTTCCTTCCAGCCTGACCCACTCTGAGTCACCAGAAGGCAGCAGCCTTTAGGTGCCCTTGAACAAGCTCCGTGGTCTCCAACGCAACCGTGACAGCCCCAACCAAACCTTTACACCGTCCCAAAGCACCCAAACCCAGCGGCCCGCCCGCCTGCCCTCACTCAGGGCCCTGCACCCCCGGCCGGACCGCGCTGTCCCCGCCGGGCAGCGCCGACCGGGCGCGGAGCCCCAGCCCCGTCCCCGCCGCCCCTCGCCCGCCCCGGTACCGCCGTCCCGCACCGTTCAGGCTGGCGCTGGCGACGAGCCCCCCGCGGGCGGCGCGGCCGCTCAGCGATTCCCGGCAGAGCAGGGGCCGCTTGGGGTCGAGCGGCACCTTTTGCTGGCTCCTTGCGGCCGCCGGGGCGAGCGGCCGGAGCGGGCTGGGCACGGCGTGGGCCGCGGCGGACACGAAGGGCGCGAAGGGCCCGGCGCGGGCGGCCACGGACAACATGGCGGAGTCACCGCGGCGACCTTCCCGGCGGGGCGGGGCCGTGACGTCACGGCGCGCGGATGTCGCGCGGGGGTGACGTACTCGCGGGGCGGGGGGCGGCCGCGGGTGCCCCGTGAGGGGGCGGGTGATGGGGACGCATTGAAGTGGCTTCGTGGTTATTTTCCCTTTCCGTGCCTTTTTATCCGTCCCTTCTTCTCACACAGAGTAGTTGAGCGCTATTACAAACACGATTTTTTCTCTTTAACTGCCGTTGTCTGTTCGCTGGTTCCGAAAGGGCAGTGAGTGCGTTGCAGTCCCGTCCCACAGTGCCTGTGTTGATACTTGATAACAAATCTAACTCACCAAACTTTAGAATATTTCAGCGAAGGGTTCGTGAAACGCTGCGGGCACGTCTGAGTGGCTCCTGTGCCTTTCCTGCAGGACACGGATCCATTTAAACACTGTGGCCCCAAAACACCCTGGCGGGGTCAACGTGTTTTATTCCTTTGCTGCTCCTGTGGTGGGATTGAGAGATGTGTAAATACGATTCAGAAGCAACAATTAAAAGAAAAATGCGTCACTGCTAGCATAACATATGCCCTTTATTATTCTGCCTTTGTACCGTGTATCATTTTTGCCTCCTTTTATTTCTTTTTTTCTTTATCTCTTTATAGTCCTGGATCAGTTGGAAAGTGAGGGGTAAAAATAATTTGTTTTAGTTTGTCATAGGAAATTGGTGGGGGATGGATATTACTTCCAGTTTTACAATGCAAAGCATGTTTTAAAATGCACATGTGATGTTCAAACCCACATTTCTCCGGGCACCTTCCAGCTGCCACAGCTCCAGTGTTTTCCATTGCTCATCAGCCCCTTTAGTCTGGAGCTCAGACTGCTGGGGAAGTCAAACAGTTCCCCAGAAACTCATCATCAGTGGTTAGGCGGGTGAAGGAACACAACAGCTGTCACTGCCAAAAACATATTTCTTCTATTCTCAATCACAGACATGGGCAGAGATGCAAACATAGTTTTTATCTTGATGAAGATATATTATTTTGAAAAATTCCTCCTAGATTTTTTTTAAGTAGCAAAAAAGCTGAATAAAATGCTCTGGTTTTAGTATTTCTTTTTTTTTTTTTTGGGGGGGGATGGGGAACACGAGTGGATACAGGTAAATCAAAGTATTAAAAAAATATTGGGTTAATATTAAAATATTTTGGTAGATTTGATTGGTTTTTCTCTTAAAAATACAGCTGGTCTGATAGATAGCAATAAATTTAGCTTGACCTGCTAAGGTAGTTCTAAAATGAGTAATGGTGTTATTCTGTGGAGCTTCTCAAGGGGAAATAAAAATGGGCTTTTTTTTCTTTGTTTTTGAAAGTACATCTTCTAAGACAATATGCCAGCAACAGGCAAGATAGAAATATCAGTTAATTTCTGTGTTTGGTTCCTTTAATTAGATAATACATATGATTTCACCCTTTTGACTGCACAGAAGAATAGTCTGAACAAAACAATACTGCTGCCAGCTCCTTCCTCGGTGCCACAAGCAGCAAATGACACCCTCTGGGCAAATTAAACCCGATTCCTCTCCCAAGGGCCATTCTGGAGGTGGAGGTTCAGTTCATAAAATGAATCTTGGCAGCCCCGAGCCATTCACACTGAGGAAGGGCAGCACTTTTGGAGAGGAGAAGGCAGAATGCCATGGTGGTTGTTGCTCCCTTTGCAGCAGGAGCTGCTGGCTGGCTCTGCAGGGCTCAGCCTGGGAGCACAGGGAGGATTCTGTGGAAAGCACACTGGGGAACAGAACCTGTGGCTTGGACATTGTTGGAAGCAGCAGCCCAGCTCTCAGAGTCCTTCCCATGGGCAAGGTTCCGGTTCTCTGTAGTGACCACTCTATGTGGGATGATGATTCTCACCCAAAACTTGTTTGGGTTTATTGCAAGGCTTAGAGGACAGTAGATACATCACATAGATGAATTCTGGACTAAAGAAAGAGCCATTCTTTGACTAACCATTGAAGAGAATAAATAAAGTCTGTGGAGGTTTTTTGGGGGGTTTGTTTTTGTTTGTTTGGGGTTTTGGTGTTTCTGTTGGTTTTTTGTTGTTTGTTTTGGTTTTTTTTTTGTGTGTGTGTGTTTTTTTAATTTTCCAAATTTATTTTACTTTATAATATCAGTCTCATGCTTGACTTGTGACAGCTTCCAATGGTAAGATTTAGTTTGGTACCAGATGGATACATTAATGGGTGCATACCTGCTCCAGTCAAGCCTTTGGGCTATTTCAGGCTTCTAAAAATTTCCCAAAATGCAGGACACACTTGACACAGAGATATGTTTGAACACTTTTGAACTGAACCATTTTTCTAGAAATCTAACCAGAATTTCTCAGCTACCCAGCCCAGTCTATTCATGCAAGGCTGTGAAGCTTTAGTGGTTCATACTGGCTGTATGAAGAACTATTGTTTTGAAATCCAACTGTTGCTAATATTGTTGCTACTAAGTTATTTTATGATTGTGCATTAAAAATCTCCTGTCTCTATGGATGGTAGATTAAGGACTGGCCTTATTAAGATTTATTTAAGAGTCTGACTTTTTCGTTTTCTTTTTAACTGTTGTAAACCATTCTGAAATGTGGTAGTTCTAATTAAGTGGGATGGATCGTTCCAGTTCCAGTACTATTGATCTATAATTTATTTCTTTCCCAGCACGTTTGTGACATCTAAGCCTGAGTAGATAATGATTTACCCAACTCAGTTCACTGTACTCTAAGTGTAGTAAGTAGAGATGTAGTAATTATAAGACATCATAGTAACATTCTAGAGAAAAGGTAATTTTTAGAAACTACAGAGGCTATGACACAATATATCTGTGGAAATAAACAATAATCAGGTGTGGGGGAAGAAAACTAGGAAGGCCTTAAATTTTAACATCACACATTTTATAAACATAATTTCATTTAAGAGGAAAAGAACTACAGAAATGTGATCTTATTTTCTATTTTCTAACAGATTACAAAATTTCATTGTCACAGTAAAAATCTGATCACAACTGAACAAGTTCTAGCAGGGCAAAAACAGTTTCTGCCAAGGCCATCAGCTGTTAGTGTGCTGTAGGTATTTGGTGGTTCACTGTGAAACTGAGGATCAGAGCTAATGTTTGTAGAAAGGTTTGTGAGCAGCTGTGGGGCTTGGGGATTTTTTTGTTGTTATTTCGTGGAGTTTTTTGTAAGGGTTCTGAGTTTTGACAGTGGTGCAAGTGTTCAGTTGGCTAACCCAGCTCAGCTGTTTGGCAGATATGGTCTCATCCCAAACAATATATTTTTTCTGACTGGGGGCTGTTCTAGAGATGTTTAGCAAAATGTGTTTGCTGCTTTTAGAGCCTTCTGACAAAATAAGGTAGCTGTGATGGAACTGTAGTGATGGGACAAGGAGCAGTGGGTACAAATTGAAAGATGGGAAATTTGGGTTAGATATTAGGAAGACATTCTTCCCTGTGAGGGTGGTGAGACACTGGCCCAGGTTGCCCTGAGAAGATGTGGCTGCCCCATCTCTGGAAGTGTTCAAGGCCAGGTTGGATGGGGCTTGGAGCAACCTGGTCTAGTGGGAGGTGTCCCTGCTCATGGTGAGTGCATTGGGACTAGATGGTCTTTAAGGTCCTTTCCAACTCCTTAACATTCTATGATTCTATAATTTTTTTGGAAAACACAGTTGTAAATTTTTTAAAGACATAAGACTGATTTCAAATTACGGTGTGGTTAAAAGATGATTAAAACATGAAAATGTTTCAGCAAAAAGGAGCTACCTTCTGTTTTCAGTTTAAAAAAAAGAGTAATCTTAATTTTAAAACGATAAGCATGTTCTGGTGTGTAGGTGTTTCTTTGAGAACTGTTGTTCAGGTTATGTTGCTGAGCATCAGTACTGAGCAAGTGTTTTCCAGGCAAACATGAAAGTGAAATGCCAGTATGGTATTGTGTAAACCATCTATACAGACCTCTTTGATTGTTTTTGTGCTTTCATAAGAGTGTTAGCCTCATGAAAATTTATACTGCTTAATGTCCCCATCCTTCTAAAGTAAGTTAAAAGTTCATTTGCATTAATACAAAAGCTGTAAGATGTCAGGGCTGCAGCATTATGGAATAGTTGCAATGTATTGTTGTAATGCTTTTGGGTATGTGCAGTGCCTTTCTCCACATAGTATTTATTCTTGTGCTGGTTTTCTTTGGAGATGAAGTGCAGAACTTGGATGGCTTTTTGCTAAAATATTGGTCACCCCAGGCAGTTTGATCTTAGCAAAAATTTATCTTTCTTTCAGTTCTTTGCCATCTTGCGTTATTTTTATGCTCTGAAAACTCAGTGCTACTAAACTTGAGGCTTTAGGGTTTGCCTTTGCTTTTTGGTTTTGCAGTGTTGATCATTTCATTTCTCCCTGAATAAGCTTATTCAGAAAGAAATAAAAACCAAAAAAACCACCAAACTCCACCTGTGGAGTGCTGTTAGTTCAGGTATCCCCTGCTTCATCACACAGGTGTAAGGGGTGGTTGTGCCCTGAGCAAGAATTTTCTGGATGTTAAAATGGAAGCGTTTCCTTTCTTCACACTACACAGCTTTTCCTTTAAAAGCTATTTCTAGCAAGAGAAATGCATACTCTTTTATTTAATGGTAATCTTTGTTTGTTTAGCTATGCTGTAGTTTTCTTGTGTGAACTTTCCAAAACAGGCTGTGTATCTTCAATGCAGTAGCAAGTTCCAGGGTCTACATCCTGCAGGCATCAGATGAGCCCTTCCCATGCACTGACTATTTAGATAAGAGCACCCTCCTCTCAGAGTGGCTCCAAAGGTTTGTGGTGCTTCCTTTGCAGAATTAACATTCATTACAGAGATTTCTGTTTTGTGATGTGGCACTAGGGAAGCTGTCAAATAAATTTGAAGATGGATTTGTGGAGGCAGTATGGTTTGTTTAAGGTTAAAATTGTGGTGACCTTTTGATATTTAGATGTTATTGTTCTTTGAAGGTGGTTTATTGCTTTGAAAAGTCACAGGATGTGATCAAAAGGAACATATATGAAGTGTGGGGAATGAAGATGGACAGTAAACATGAAGAAAAAAACCCCTACTAAGACTTGATTGGTCAAACATTCCTCTGTCACTCCTCAAATTAATTAAAATGATGACACCTCACTGCTACAGTCTAATCTAAATTCAGATCTTTCTCAGTCAGGGAAGATCTAAGTTAAAGTATCATGAGTGAAGAAGAGATCTGATGGCAGCTTTCTGCTACTCTTTCTGTTAGTGCAGGAGTTCACAGTTTTAGCAACCATCTCATTCTAAATCTCTTACATCCCTGCTCGATAAAGCCAAGATATGTTACCTTGAACAGAAGGGCATGGAATATCTGCTTCTGGCAGACATGCACTCGACGTTTTGAGTATAAAATGAGATAAATACAAAGAAAGCATATTCCTCCTCCCTGCACAGAAAATATTTAGTAGAAAAATCAAAGTAGATGAAGCATTCCATTGGGCAGGAAGAGTGGGATTTTCAGTCAGATGTAGAGAGGAAAGAAAATAAAACCACTGAAGTAAATTAAATTAAAATAAAAAGACCCAGGCTAAGGTTATGTCAAAGATTTACGTAATTGTCAGATGGACAAAAAGAGTCGTATATATGTGAGATTGATAAGGTCTGATGACATAAATCAGAAATGGCACCAGAGGGTGTCTGACCAAGCAGAAGCCAAAGGCTAGATGATAACTGCCTGGGGCAACATCAAAGGCTGCTCAGTAAGGCAGCAGCTGAAGGCTCAATGAAGTTGCCTGGAACATCATCAAAGCATTGGTTTGAGAAAAATGTTTTCTCCCTTTCTCCTGTTTTCTCTCTTTCCTAAAAAATCCCTGACCACCTTTGCCTAAAAAGTGAAAGGCTTGTACAAAGGAGAATTCTGGCTTCCTTTGCTTTGCTTATGTATTTATTGCAATTAATGCACTTGAAGAACTCTGTCTTGTGTCCAGTGCCCAGCTGACAATGTTTGTGGGGGTGGGAGCAAGAAATTCTCCCCCCAGCTATAGCTAGGAAGGAGTTAGGAATTACTGCCACTTCCCAGGCTGCTGAATGGCTCTGCCCTGGTCAAACCCCAGGTGTTATTTCAAGCTTTAGGTGTACGTGCTGGAACAACTCACTCTTCTGCTAACAAATCTCTCATAGCTTCACAATTAAGCACAAGTGTTACAAAAATAGAGTATTTATAACATTTCAGAGGACCTTAAATTATTGGTTAGTCAGGACAGTGATAGTTCTAGGACTAAGAAAAGCAGAAGCAGGAAAAAAGAATAGCAGCACCTGAGCTAAGCATGCTGCTTGATGTAGAGCCAAAAAATCTCACCTGCTACTATGCTTCTATATAGTATTATGTATTTGTGCCACTATGAAACCGTGGGTGAAGTGGCAGAATAAGAATGGCGACATAAAAAGAGTGACAAAGGAAATCGCTTTTTCTCAATTTTATGGTGTATAGTACAGATTTTGATCATCATTAGGCTTTCCTGTAAGCTTTTCCCTGATGCAGGGTTGCTGGACCTTGGCTTCAAACCAGTGTAAAACAGACATAAAGCAGATAATGGCAAAGGAAGAGCTTTATTGTAATGCTTGGAGCTGTTGGCAATACAGAGCCACACCATTAAGAGCTAATGCAATGAAAGTGTCCACCTGTGATAACTTTCTCTCTTTCCTCCCCCTTACAATAGCTGTGCAGAGGCTTTGCCTGTAGCCTTTTCTCATCAGGATGCTTAAGTTGAATTGCAGGACCTGATTCTAAAATAAATTGTAACATATTGCACGATAAGTATCTCCCTTGGTTTGGGCTGCTGCAGATCTGGGTTACTGTCAGGGGCATCTAGTTTAAAAATGTCGTGCTGAGGATAAAAAGCTGTCCCTGGTCTCAAAGTGTGGATTGATCTCTGTGTGCCTCGGGGAGTCAGGAGCGATAATGTGTGTAACATGTGCCTGAGGTGAGCTAATTGCACACTGTCCTCTTAATCATCTAAATGTTCTTATGGCTATTGCTAAGCACTTGCTTCAATAGTATCTCGTGAAAACCTGCCTGTAATGCAAAAGATTATTTTTTTATTATCTGCTTGTTGTTTTTTATGTGATGCCTTTATTTTCTGTCCTTACATATAGAAAGGATAAATAAGAGCCTTTTCCTTTCTTTTTATGCTTAGTTAGGAGAATAATTATGCTACTGAGGCTGTTCCTAATGGTTCCCAGTGGAGTTACTCCAAGTTTTTAGATGGGTTATATTTCATATTTTCATACTTCTAGTGACCCTCAGTGCAGAAGTAGACATATACTAATGAAATCAGCCGAGGCAAACTTACAAAGCAGTCTCCACTCAGGGAAAAATCAGAATATAATATGAAAAGAATTAGAAAACTTTTTTTAAAGTTAGGATGAAATTTAGTATTAAAAAGTATAGGTCATACAGAGATTCACACCAAATGTTTCTACCACAAATTATAGATCTGTCATCAGATGTGACAGGAGAAGAAAGAAATCTAGATACCTAGTGGGTGATCAAAGTATAATGGTGCAATGTGTGTTTAAATGGGTCAGTGTGATACTGGGATGCATGAGATTTTCAGGAGGTACAAGAAATAATAGTTTCATTATACAAAGCCATTGCATGCCCACGTAAGTAGGAAGTTCTTCCTGTGTCACTGAATGTGCAGATATTTTTCCCAATTTGCCAAGCTTAACATTCAAAACAGTTCTTTGAGTGGGTCTCTCTGGGTAGTCTCAGGGGGTCAGATGCTGATCTTGGTTGTCACGAATTTCTGTGGAATGCTTATTCAGTTAAACAATTACTCTAAATTGAACAGTGCAATCAAGAGCAAATACACTGATTTCAGTTATTGAAACGTATATTTAGCAAAGGTTGGTAATGTGAATAAAAGCGTAGATTATGATTTAAAGCTCATTCAAAGGAAATGCCTAATTACAGAAGCATTTTGGTTTTCTGCAGGCAGGGATATGGATTAGTTTAATGATGTTGATGTGGGGTTACCTGGGAAGGAAGGTGGAAAGGGGTAAATTTTACAGTGTTTATGTAAATGCACATATATAATTTTGTCCTATGGTCTTGGAACCTGCATTGCTGCCAGTGGTAACTATGTGTGTCTTAACTGAGATTAAATTATTAGTAACAAATATTAATTGTACTAGCTAGGATAAGGAGGGCTGATACTGCCTTTCCATTCATATTAGTTCTCTTTTCTCTGTATACTGCTACAGGCTCTTCATTTTTCTTTCTTATTTTACTTCAGTTATTGCAATTATGCTGAACAGTGATAAAATATGTCATGGTGTTGTGAAGATGCATTGTGTGAAAACAATGCATCTGAAATTTTCACTTGCGTACTGAAGTCTGAAAAGATAAAAGATAATACATTATAAAAGGCTCCAGTTTCCAAAATGTCCTTCACTGAGGCACTTACTAATTCTACATATGGCCCTTCCGTGCAAAAAGTTGCTGGCTTTCTTGAAACAAGACTTGGAAACTGCCTTGAGGTGTAAAATGGATAATGTGATATAAGAGAAATGTTAGTAATTGATCATGAGCCCATTTTTCATGAGTTTTATGCGGGGTAATGAGAGGAGTTACTGCTGTTGCAAGGGTATCTCAAAAAGTAGATGGTACAGCTGTGTCACATTTCAAAAGGAATATATTGCTACCTGCCCTGAAAATTAAGAGCATAAAGAGGTACCAGAGGACTCAGAGGAATGTTGGCAGGCAGCTTTCAGCCCAGAATGAAAGCACTGTAAGGTCAAAGCTCTCAGATCCACTAATCCCAAACAGATTGGTTCCTTTGCCATCATTAGCTTATGTGGGGCACATATAAAATCTTGAAAAAATAACAGTATCTTCTTTATTGTCAAGAATAGCGTGAAAAGAACAGTGTGAACATAGTGTAGCAGAGCTAGCAATAATTTATTTATTATTTAAATTTAAAGTAAATAATACTTCAGAGTAAAAAGGTATCTCTTGTATTCTATCTGGGCTCACTTTATCCAGTGTTTTGCCAGACATAGCAAGTATGTGAAAGGATGTTGGTTACAGGAAAAACTGGGGATTCTAAAATGCTGCTTTTTGTTTTCAGAATTTCACTTTAGGGACACTATAAGCAGAGAAGCTTTTAAAAGTGTGAACAGGGTGATTGTGTTTGGTTCTTTAACAGCCTCATTGAAATGTTTTGCTGAGGTTTGTCTGTGCAGGAAGATTGACCACAGTGCCACATTAGAATACATCCCCAAAGTAAGCCACAGCTCCCAGTGGTCACTTAGTGCTGATTTCTCAGCCTCACTGGGGACAGTTCTGACACTCAACGTGTTGGTACAGATTGACTTCTGCCCACAAAGTCAGGCCCCTGAGATAAAAGCTCTTTGATAAAAAGAGGAAATCAGTTCAGCTGACAGTGTAGACTCGTTTGGTAGTAAAAGCCACTGTAGTCTGGAGTAATAAATTAGTTATTAAAAAAACAAGACTGCTGGCACAAAGTCAATGTGATGCTTAGGGGAGAAGCCATTTTTTCAATATTTTTTTTTTTGTTCTGGTTACTTCCTTTTTGCAAACTTACAGAAAACTTCTCATTGGCTGACTTTTCCCTCAATCTCCTTTTTTCAGCTGGACTGATGTACTTCTCCCTAAGATCTTCAGAATGACCTGCTTGTTGTTCCCACAGAAGCAGGGCTCTTCAGCTGACCTTCCTCTTCTGCTTTGTGATCTCACTCTGTGCTTTCAATTCTTGGAAAGAGTGGTTCCAGGAAAATGCACTTCATGTGCTCTCAGCTTTGCTTTTTTTTGCACAGATCCATGATGCTGCTGTAGCTTCTGATTTTCCTTTTCTCTGTCACTTGATCTCAGTTTCTGGCCTTATCCCCTTTCTTTCCTGGTGCTGCCTCTGGCAATGAATAGGTCACAGAAGGATTAGTACATGCGTTTGCCAGAGTGGTTCACGTTCAGAAGTTTGTTTCATACAGTAATGAAGGTCCATGAGTGACATTGTCTTAGGAAAGGACTTGCCTATTATTAGACAAACAGTTAAAACAGGGAAAACAAGATAGGCTGAGGGGAATAGAAGATATGCTGACAAATTGGAATAAACCCATGGATCCTGTAGAATATACTTGTCCAGATTTCTTAGAAAAATACAGAAACTACCTATGACATCAAACTGACTGAGATGGAAAGGAAAATAAAGCAATGTATTCTGATTACCTTGTTAAAATGGAGTCACCCCGATTCCATAACAGCCTTGTCCTTGGTTCAAAGAAGCAAACCCCCATTACTTCAGTTTTTAAAACATGTTGAAGCAGGAAATAACAGTAGACAGATGAGGACTGCCAAACCATGGGATTCCGGGGATCTGGTCTGAAGCAGATCTTGGGGAAATTGAAGTCATGAGAACAGGTTGGCACTCAGCAGCATATCCCAGGATTCGAGGGGGCTGCATTTCTAGGTTTCATGCTGTTCTTCACAGTGAAAGATGATTATCAAAGAAAGTTCCATCGTGATTTGCAGACTCTTTTCTTGGGTGTCTGACACACTGCAGGGTCTGCTGTTGGGGACAGGCTCCTCTGTGGACCATTCCCTGCCTGAGCCTGGGCACAGAGCTGTGGGTGGCACCAGGGAACTCCTCACATGGCACGTGGGTTGTTGTCTGGCTCCTCTCAGTTTGCTGGTGTTGGTATACCTGGTTTTGAATATTAGTTATACAAAGTTAGAATTAATCTCTTAGGAGAGCTTAATTCCCATTTGTTCTTTGTTATACTAACTTTTATTTATTTATTTATAGAAACAGATGATCTCTTGTCTATATACTGATTTTGTTCTCTCGCAGAAAGCTCAGCACAGTGTGATAGTTATAGTATCATGTCCAAATTTACTTTCCTGAATACAGAATGAAGAGACAAAAGTAACATTAGTTAGAGTTCAAAGCTATTTTTATGCTTTACATAAAACATAGTGAATACAGGATCACTGAATCCCATTTTCAAGGCAGTTCTGTACTGGCTGTTTTTCAATACATTACTTCTTAGCAGAACAGGCTATAAATCGGTTTATGGATGTTTATGAGCTCTCCTCTATGATCTGTGTAATAAATATGTGGGCTTGAGAAGCAGTGATTTTTTTCAAGGGATTTCACATGTACTTTTTCTGTTCATATTTGTTAAATTAAAGTGCAGGAAATAACAAAGTGTAAATTTACTTGCATCTAGTGAGTTCTGTAGATGATACAATTTATTTGGTGGATAGGATCCTGCACTTCTATAAATATATTAATTTACTAGCTTTGAAGGGATGGAATATGGATTTGGATTAACTGGAGTTCAATATTTGGAAGAGCTGGCTGCAGTCTTTGTTTTCATGTATATATTTGTGTAACCTTGGAAATCATTCTTTCTCTTTTCTTGTTTACTTTTCCTTTTTTTTCTTCTTTATTTTTTTAATTTTAAGTGGGATTTTTGTTTTGTGTCGAGAAATAAAACCAAAGGACTTCAATAGCTCTGAGGATTTAGACCTCTGTCTCCCTCTGCTTTAATTTCCTAGGAGAGCTTCTTTTGGAAAAGTATGATCTGGTATAAATTCATTCACTCCAGAGCACTCAACTTTTTAGGATGCTTCTTGGGTTTTTTTTCTTTTACTTTTGGTTAATGCTGCTTAATAATTGATCTCTCTATCTACCATGACTTCCCTTTCCAGAAGAAAAAAGTGATTTGACATATTGCTTTTTTAAAAAGCTTAAATTAATGAACACAGTAAAAGAAAGCATACTGGTAAGCAGCTTCCTGACCTAAAGAAGCAATTAAAAATAAATCATCCATCTCCAAGAAAGATAAAAATAATATTCAGTAAGAGTTGTTTCCGCAGCTTGAAAGCAAGAATAAATTTCTTAAATTAAAATGAATGTTATAAGCACTTACTTTTGTGGAAGGAAAAAAGAGCCTAAAAATACTTAATGCACTAATAAAACAAGAGCAGTGGCTGAAATAGCATAATCCTTTCCTCTTCAAAATATGGAAACAGGAAGGAATGGAATAGGGAAATAGACCTTTAAGTACTGAAATTTATCACCTTAAAGGAATTGCTCTGAAGCAGCACGTCAGCAGTGTTAATGCTGGCAGGAAAGGCTGTCTGTGGGAGCAAAGTGCAAATCACTTTTCCACCTCAAGTGCCCATCAAATTCACACAGAAGTACCTGATCAGATTGTCCTTGTCCCTTCAGGACAGTGACAGACCTTGATTCCCATGGGTGTCTGAGTTGAAATCTGTGTTCCCTCCCTGTTGTAGGCACTGTGTGACCATGCTGCCTGATGTTAGGGCCAGACCCAGCTCTCACTGAAGTCTGCTTTTTCCTTCAGCAGAGTGAATTGGGCCAGCCGTAGTTACTTATGATCCCTGTCAAAAGAAGTATCGGTTTCAGTTGCTAGTGATGTCCTTTCAGTTTGTAAAATAATTTGGCACTGTAGTGGAGCCTATAAATACCAGATTGGATTGCCATGGCAATTCTTTTTTAATGCCTGAAAGAATAGTGTCAGCCTCAGAGCCACAGCCAGCTTGGAAATGAAGTGGCACCTGAGCTGGTCAGGAGGAAAGGAGCAGAGTATTTATTAGAGCACTAAAGGATGGAGTTTGAGGCAGTGGGTCAAGGATGAAATCCTGGCACTGTTGAGCTCACTGAGTTGTATGTTGACTTAATTGGAGGCAGAATTTCACTTGAGATTTCCCTGAATAAGGGAAATGCTTTGGACACTTGACATGTGTCCACCCTCTTGTCACCTCTCCCTCATTCTTCTCCCTCCTCTTTGCATTTCAATATTAGAAATTGTTGGATAATTTATCAGTTCTTTTTGAAGCATGAGAAAACCTGGCAGAGGGTCCAAAGCTGAAAATAACTCATCCTACAACAGTTTCATATCCATGCTAATCATTAATTTTGAGTAAAGGTGGTTTTCTTTTTGAACTGCTCCTCAGAACACTGTGTCTCCATGTGACTGATAGGACTTGATGGGCAGGACAAGCCTCCCAGGAGTCCTCAGGACAAAGAGAAGCATTGCTGGAAGTTGTGAGTCATCCAGGGCAATCCAGAGACTCTACAAATAGCTGTGTAGGGACTTGGTGGCTTTTTTTCATTGTAAGATCCCCTGTGATAATGTCCCAGAATCTGAGGCAAGTATTTACTTGATACAAAAGGCCCCATCCCTTGCAAAAGAATTCTGACAAGTAATAGACTTATATGACTTCAGGTAATTATTTTAATTTCCCAGTTCCACATAGATTTGCTTGAATGGCTAAAGAATTATAGATTGGAGTTTAGTCAAAGACAACCGTCAGTTCCATTTTCTCAATAGTTGTATTGAAGATTTTAAGTGGTTCACAAAAATGCTTTTTACATTTTTAAATTACTTCATGAGTATGGATCAATCAGCAAAATATAGCAGTAATGAGTTCCTTTTAATAGCAAAGAGCTCACTAATTACCATGCTGATTATATAAACCAAGTTTTTAGCCAACAAAAAAAGCTCCTGCAGGCAGTGTCCTTCCACCTGCTGATGGGGCTGGCAATTCTAATTAAAAAATAAGAGGAAGTAATTTTTCTTTTTAGTCTGTTTCAAATCTTAGAAAAGTGTGCTCACTCATTCTCTGTATGTGTCATCGTCTGAACTTAGTAGGTGCTTCCACAGGTCTTTGAAAAGACTGACACCACCAAAATTTCAAAAACAGCTGACCAGAAACACTGGGGTTTTTTCTGTTCTCTTGAGGTCTTCCAGGTGTGAGCTTTCACCTGGGGCCTGCCACCAGCTCAGCTTGACAGTGAGGAGATTGCCCACACTCCCAGGAGAGGAGGTCTCTTGTAGGCAACATGAGCTGTGCTAAAATGAAACCTAAATGGACATCTGAAAAATGCTCTGGGTTCTTGTTGTGGAGCCAGGGGGTGGGCAGTTGGTTGTGACATTAGGCTGGAGTTTGAGAAATCCATGGGCAAACTGCTTTGCCTCCATGTCTCATCTGGAATGTTAATCCATGAGAAATTGTCAAGTGCTTAGTGGCTGGGGCTAAATAGGGTAATTAGGGTAATAGGCAGAAAGGAGCAAAGGATAGCAAGTCTGAAAGATTTTTTTTATTATTATATTTGTCCTGTTTTCTCTATCTTTCCTTATTTTTCAAAGCATAAATTAGTTCTGGCAGATGTTTAAACCTCTTTTCCTTTAGATAATTTGGAAGAAGAGAGAGGGAACAGTGGAGCATCCCCTGGGACTGCTGCCTGATGTAGACCTAGTGAGTCCATGCCACTCATGGCACTAAAGCAGCCTTATTGCTTCCTAAAATAATTAGTTCCTGTTGGATTTATGGCTATCACACAGATTAGATTGTTGATGTTATGGAAATAGTAGTTGTCAAAAAGCTAATTTCCACAATTTATTTGTCTGACTTCTAAGGAATTTCTAATGCAGTTTGACCTTTATTTTGAATCAAGGTGGGTTTTCTAAGTTGTGGCTCAGCTGGGAAAGGTTCATAACACATATTTCAGAACCTGTTGGAGGTGATGCTGAACACTTAGCAATAAGAACTGATGCAAATCCCAGTTCTATCTAGGAAAATCAGACATGACAATGTTACCGAATATTCACTGTCTCATTTTAAATATGTATGTGTGCTCATCCTTGCTTCTTTTGGATAACTATATCAGAAATTCAAATCCTTAGTCACATTCCAAGCAGAGACCAGGATGTGTACAAACTTCTTGCTTATGTGTGAAACAACAGGGATTGCTTTTTCCACAGATTTTGTTTTGTTCGGTGGGTAAAGAAAGAAAATCACTTTTAGGTCCTAGAAAACCAGTATTTTTGTAAGTAGCATGATTTTTTAAAACATAAATGAGAATCCTCTACCTTACTTTTCTCTGTAGGAAAATAGAAAACTCTTCTTCTGTAGGAAAACCCTTTTTCTGTTGGAATACTGACATTCAAAAAATCTTAACTTTTAAAAAGAAACATAAGAAATCGAAAATATGGGTATTTCATTTTAGTGGTACAAAATTGTTTATTGGAATGCTGGGCACAGAATATTAATGTTTATGCACAGAGAAAAACACGTAAGACCTGTATTATTGTACATTTTATTTAATTTATTTTGCCTGCAGGCGCTAATTTCATTCATTTTCATTGATTTAAAGAATGCATTTGAGCTGAGTTACTATGCTTAAAGGCACCAGCAAGTGATATAATAGGACTGTACCTGTAGTTCAGAAGGAAAAGATAAAAGGAAAAGAAACTGTTATTCCTAAGGAGAATTAAAAAGGAGGGGAGGAAAGCCCTTTTTAATAGTGATTCATTTTCTTCCTTTTTAGTACAAAGTGATAAAAGGAAATAAGTTCATGTTCCAGGCCTCAGACAAAGTGTAAGGTCATTTACGAGGATGTTATCTTCATGGGTGAGGAAAAGTTTGTCGGAAGTGGTTAAGGTTGAAAGTATGGAAAGCGGATTAAAACATCACAAGGAAAAACCAGACTGTCAAGATGACAGAATAAACCTGTATACCCATTTTCCAATTTTCATCTCAACATGAAAACACAGCGTGATCATGAGTTTCGGTGATAAGAAACAGAATATATCGGTCAGCAGCTTGGTAGGAGGGGAATCATGTTTTTATAAAGCAGATATTGGGTTTCATAAAACGGAAATGTGTTCCTAAATTAATGGTTGTGTTCTCTGTTGCAAGAACTGTTTTTAGATAATGTCCAGTTTTTACTTGGACTGTATGAAAAGTGACAGAAACCCTCCTTTCCAGATACACGTCTCTGCACAGGTTCCTGGTCCCTGGGGTTTGAGGTGAGTTTTGAGCAAGGCCTTTGTATTAATTGAAGAACAAGGGCCAGGGAGCAGCACATGAAAGGGAGATGGTTCCTGTTTGCAGAGCAGGGTGTGAAGGAGACAGAAGGTTCAGTCACGTGTATCCACATGGATACAGTGAAAGGGATGAGATACTGAGGGATTTGAAGGAGGGATGTGAACAAGGGCTGGACTCGGTCTGAAGGATGAATCCTCCTGATCAACATGTCCAGCGGTGTCCACAGATGTGTGTTGCTGATGGCAAGAGAATGTGTAGATGTCTGACCTTGTTTTGAGACACACCACCTTACCTGAGGAATTGAAAGGGAAAATTCCATAACAGCACTGTCTGAAGTGCTGCTACAAACAGAATGGCATTTTGACTGGAGTATTTTTATCAACTGTTTCATGCAAAAGTGGCTTTGAACCTTCACCTCTGGGTGGTATTTTAATTCTCTCTCCAATTAAGGGAAGTTTGGCTCTACTTCAGATTTGTTATAAAAAAAGTATCATGATTTCTCTACTATTGCTCTGTGGTTTCTTGCAGGGATCATTCTGTTGACTTGTGCATGATTTCACTGTGCAGTTAGAAGAAAATGACATTCTTCCTCTCAGCCAAAGGGGAGAGTGTCTTAGGCATCAGTCCCATTTACCAAGTATTGCCATGAGATGTGTGAGTCTGCTGATGCCAGTTTTGTAAATTGTTTGCTGAAAAGAATGAATTTTAGAGGCATGCTTAAAAAAGATAAATACCTTCACCAAAAATTACAAATTTTTGCATTTGTAGAATGACAGCTTAATTATTATGGAGAAATTAGATCCGTTTCTTATTGTCTGGGTAACTGTGCATTTTCTGTTTGGCTTTGGGAATGTACTCCTCAGCAAATCTGTCCAAAATCATGGCACAGTACTTCAGTTATGCAGTAATATAAATCCATTACAGAAGTTGTCTTGGCTGGAAGCATGGGTTGTTTTTTACCTACCTGTTGGAATTCCATTTGATTTGCTTTCTTTGCCTTCCATCCCTCCTCATGAATTTTTTTCCTGTCTCATTGAGGAAAAAAATGAGAGATGCAAAAAGTTTGAGAGAAAAGAATATTAATGGGTGTATATGACAGTTGAAATACATTTAAATTATTGTTTTGTATCTTTTGTCACTAGTAGTGCTTAATACCAGATTCTCTAGAGGCATATGATTAATACTGTTTTCATTTTCATTCCTATGAGAGAGAACTATTTTTTTCTACAGAGCTTTCCTTCCTTTTATTTGCATAATTGTCTGGTTTGAGTGTAACTGTAACAGAAAAACCTGTTAAAAGCATCATCTCTTTGTTCATGCATGACCCCTACTGCATATATTGAACATCATTAGGATGTTTTTTTTTTTTTAATTTGCAGCAGTCTTTTGAAATTGCAGGGATTTTTTTCTGGATGAAATGTAGTGTGGCCAAATAATAACTGCACTTTTCCTCTTTGTCCAGGTGTCCTGGTTTGTTCTTTCTGTTTGGTTTTGGGTTGGTTCGTTGTTGTTGTGGGTTTTGTTTTGTTTGGTTGGGTTTTTTGTCGTTGTTGCTTTTTGTTTGGGTTTTTTTTCCTAATCAGTTTCTTTTTCTCATTACACTGTAACTTGGCTAAGATATCTTGGAGTGGAGGGAGTTGCTTACCCAGGGATGTATTTTGTTAACATCTGCTGTGTAAATTTTATTAACTGATCTGTGTCAGCAAGTTCATAATTTCAAAATACTTGTGTTAAAAGGTCTGTTTTACACTGCTTTCTCTCTACGGTGAGTTTATGCAAGGCAATCTCCTCAAATAACTAATTCCCTTCTTCCTTTGGGAAGGGTGTTGGTTTCTCCTAGAGAGAGGAGAGAGCACTGCTGACAAAATGCACTGCTCTGGGTCTCTGGTTCTGGAATTCTCTCCCCTGCTCCCTTGGTCAAAAAGCATCTAAAAAGCAATCTAGATTCTCACTGGGGTGTTTTTGTGGTATGTTTTGATGCATTATACTCCTGTGTATAGAAAAAAAAGAAGAAATTTAATTTGGATTTTATGAGTTGTGAGTTTTGGTTGTGCTTTCAATGGCTGTAGGTGTGTAAAAGAGGCTGGAAGTGCATTTATTGATCTCCAGGTAAATAATAAAATGTGATAATTTTCTATCTGCCCTGAGAAGTATGTGCTGAATGTATCACTCTTCTCCTTTCATGTGTTATGGAATTACTTAAAGGATTTTTTTTTTTTTAACAGAATATTGGGAAAGAATTAACACCATAGTTTCACCAGCTTGAAAGTCGTGGAGATACATTTATTCAGAAGAAATTTCCTCTTATGCTCTCTGGTATTGATGCAACCTTTGTAGTTTGCTGTACAAGCAGCTCTTTGCCAATTTTCACAATAGTGTTTGGCACTAAACTCTCAAGCTGTTGAGGCCTTCAGGAGTTCCTTAGGTACACTGAAAGTTTTCAGGGAATCAAGTGAGCTCTATTAGTTCTGTATTTGCCTTTCAGAATATTTTCACTGTGTTTCTCACAAGGAACATCCTTAACTGAATGCTGGAAAATTCCTGTGGCTTATGAAATACCCGAGGTTTTTGTTATGGTTATAATACTTGCTGTTTATTTCTTTCTGATATCACAAATGTTTGCAGAGAAAACCCACTTTGACAGGTAATAACTGATTTAAATAGTCAACATCAAATACAAAAGGTTTATGAATATTAAGCAAAACATCCTGACAAAAGGTGAGGAGTCTTTGCAAGGGTGAGATAGTCTGCACATTTTGATGTCTCTTTTAGTGGAATCCTCTTTACTTTCAATTCCATCTTTAATGTAACAGACGTTCTGTAAATATTGTTGCTACTGACAAGAACATCAATTCTTGTTATTCATAAAGAGACTTTCAGTATCTGAGCAGTAAATAGCAAGCAGGAGGAACAATGGCTTGCATTTTTATTTTCTAACGTACATCCCTTTGCTAAAAAAGGGAAGCAGAGTCAATTTGACACTTACCAAACCCATACTGCTTTTGGGAAAGGGCTGATTTTGAGCAGAAACCATAGTCAAGTAAAGGGAGGTAAATTTGTTAAAGTAGATTTATTTCCTTCATGTATTGTTTGCCAAATAAACATGATTGGGGAACTGAGATATTTTTGCAGCAATTATAAAATTGGTGGTTGTGAAGGGCTCACTTTAACAGACAGTGTATTGAATAGTTTTGCTCAGAGTGATTGGTGTAAGGGGTGTGGATGTGGGCATTTCTGTGGACAAAAATCTAGCTCACATCAGTCTCCATGAGTAAGGTAATAGTAAGTATGATTGTATGGCCCTATCCACACTTCACATCAAGTGGGTGCACAAGAGTTTGCTGCATTGGAGTCCTATTCAGTGCAGACATCAGTGAGTAAATAGCAATTTCAGCCAAACAAGGGGGCTCAGTGGAGTGCTGTTGCCACTGTTAAAGAGCCACATGTCCAAAAAGAAGGGTTTGGGAAGGGGGTAGAAAGGTGGAGAATGGGCATCATCTAGGAGTTGCTCAGTGGGTGTGGGAGGAGCCCTGTGGAAAGAAGGGGCAGAATATGAACGTGTACCTCCTCTTTCCAAATCCAGTGTCAGCCTCCCTCTCTGTTTGCCCAGGTCCAACCAGAGCTGCATCTCTCAGAAATGGAAAATGCTTTCCTAAAAGGCCAGTGCATAAATGCTAAGGCAAAGCTATTAAAATCCTTAGAGTGTGGAGTGAGCTTATGATCTCAGGGCTGGAATAGAAGTTACTGACTGCTTCCCACTTTCTAGTCATTACGAATTTCAGGTGCTTGTCACGTCTGAGGATTTAAGTTAAAACTGGGAAAAAACCTGAGTCATTCTGACAGTACAACTTGACACATTGCCAGTGAAGTCTAGGCAGGAGCCAGAGCTGCATTAAACAGCTTAGTGTGGTGTTATCTTCTGCCTTTTTCAGCTGCAGAAATTGCTTTGCCATGTAAAGCAGACACCACCAAACAGAGAAATGAGTTGTGCATATATGCCAGGGGACACTGGGAGGGGAGCAACGGGCCATGAAGAAAGGTCTGCTCCTGCCTTGGTAGCTCTGAAATATGTGGAGAACCAATTTGTTTCTGGTTTGTTTTTTGTTTTGTTTTGTTTGTTTGTTTTGGTTTTTTTTGGGGGGGGGGGGAGGGGGTGTTTAATTTTTTTTATTATTATTTTTAAGCTCCTTTCCTTTTTCAGTGCCCAGAAATGCCTGAAAGGAATAAAATTTGAATTAAGTTTTGCATTTGCCACTTTGTGTATGTAATTTTCATGCATAAAGTGGGAGGAAAAAGTGGTGTTCTGTTAAAAAATTCAGTTTGACATGTTACGCGATGAATAATAGCAATACTGACTATGCTGCATAAATACTCCATGGAATGACTGCAGCAGTGACACTGTAGGTCTGATGTTACCTGTTGGTGCTTTCAAACACTGGTAGATTCAGAGATGGAGTGAGAACAGGTCAATACTTGGGTTTATTCTGTTTTTCAGAGGGGTGGTCCAAGTATCATTAGATCTACTCATTAGATCTTTACAATAAAAATCATCTTCCAGCAGTTTCACTACTCTCACTGTGTCTTTTGTGAAGTGCACAAAATGACAAAATTCTGAACCGAATGATGAACAACACAGAGAAGGGAAAACAAACATCTGCCTCGTGGAAGCAAACATTCCTGAAATGTAAGGATTATTACTTGTAAGATGAGATGTTACAGCTTGGAGGGGATAAACTATATTAACTAAGCTCTTCCCTTTTTATTTTCTATTCAACTCTGTTGTAAAAATAACTTTTTTTTCATCATTATGGATATATATAGATGGAAGACCCTGTTCAAAATAAATACAAGAGTTCTGCCTAATAATATCCAATGAAGCCACAGGGCACTTTGAGTGTTTCAGTCAGGAGGACATACAGTTCATAATTTTTATTGGGGGTTTGCATCATTGACAGGAAAAGTTGTTCTCCCTCTCTTATTTTTGTGTGAGTGTATGAGGTTGCTGGTCATGGGCAGTTTTAAGTCCTTCTAAATATGCATTTCCTTTAATTCATTAAGAGACTTTCATGTTCCAACATATCCATTACAATGACAAACTGACACTGTAAAATTAAAAAGCCTGCAATTACTCACTTGGTTTGTATTTTAATCAAAGCTATTATAATATGACTCTAGGGAGCCATAAATGGCAAAACAAAGGGGTTGGGATTTATATGGGACTTCTGTATACAGAATATCTAAGTGGAAGGAGGTAGGGAAGAACAAAAATGTTGGATGTATCCAGGAAGGATAGCTTCAAGTGTAGTTTGACCAGAGCCTAAAACAAGTCTCTGGCCAGCTCAGGATCAGAGATCTCCAAACTATCACAGCTTCTCCTTTATTTTGGCTTTTGGGCATTGAGACTATTCAACAAAACCATGCTGGGCCAATACGTTATTTTTATGAGTCATCATTTCATGAAGATCTTAAGTAAAGAAATATAGAATAAAAATTTGCATGCATTGTGGCTGCTGGGAAGGTGGTAATTGTATCATTTACTTTTCTTATAAAGTGAGTGTGTGTATGTGTGCTTGTTTGTGTGTAGGCAGGAGAGGAGAAAAGTGTGCAGCCCCTCGCTTGTGATTTGTGATTTCAAGAGGAATTTTCTCATTTGGTGTAGAGCAAGTTGGATTCACTGCATCTCTCAGGCTGCAGAGGTGGGACATCAAAAAGCGAGCAGCAGTGGGTACAGCCAGAGTGAAACTTGTTCACCCAGCCCTGAGAGGAGCTGGTGTTTCCACTGCACTCTTGGTGCGGTTGCACCTCCTGTCCTTGCTCAAGACATGTATTTTGGATGCTTTTCCCTGTGAGGAGCAGGAATAGCTCATGTGTCACAAAGCAGTTCTCTCCTAATTTTTATTGGAATCTTTATGCTTTTCTGTATTGCCTACAGAATTTACACACGACTGTATAATTTTGAAGGAAGCTAAATGAATAAAACTGCTCTGACACTGGGATGGCAGCTGCGCCTTAGAACTTCTTGTTTGTCTCCGGGTTTCACACAGAAACTAATGCAGATTTAATGACTATTTGTCACTCCCCTGGCAAAGTTATGAACAGACATTCTCATTTTGGACCCAACTCTGTCTTTACAAAAGATGGAATAGCAAGTTCTGTAACAAAGGCAGCATCCTGCAGTGGCTCTTTCTTCATGGAGTTCCCCTGTGGATCTGACTGAGACGGCCAAAGGTCACCAGCATCCACAGTAACTAACCTGGCTTTCTTGTGGATTTGTGACCAGCTGGAATTTGTATCTCCTCTTCAAAGAATATACAAAACCTCCATAGGGTAAGACTAAGAGGTTCACTGTAGAATTTAATGAAAGCAACACTAGCAAGTTAAGCGCTGCTTCTCTTTTTGTTCTGCTCAGCTTGTTACCTGATGCATCGACCACCTGTCAATATTTAAGGTATCATGAGAGAAAGGGGCTTCCTTTCTGTGAGCAGTTGCAGGTACAAAGTTGGCCAGTGCCCAAGCACCAGTCTGTATGACCTGGGAATTGCTGTGAGCATTTCACAGGCTATTACTTGTTAGCTGATCATAGCCTTTTCTCATTCCAGCAAATCACAGTTCTATTTTGCTCCTGTTCAGAGCATTTTCTGTTTGTCAGCACAAAGCTCTTCTCAGTTGTGTAAACTAGGGAGGAGCAAGTGATACGGTGGAGAAAAAGTAGTCCAGCACATAATCCAGGTACTTCAAAATGCTAAATGTGTGACACTGATTGTCAGAGTGACAATTCCCCCAAGAGCGAGAGTGGAAGTATTTTTCTAATTACTGTCTGAGCCAGATTCCCTAACTCCTAGCAAGGAGCTACCATGGCCCCAGTGGAGAGGCTTTCCCTCCTGGGCAGGCAGTGGGGGTGCTCTGGGCTGCCGAGATTTCACCATCTTCAAGGCCTTGTTCGCACTAGGTGGCACTGCAATAACACTTGTTACACCTCCCAGTGGATTTACAAAAAACCCCACCCAATACCTAAACCAGTGGAGTTATCTTGGAGTGCAGCAAAGTTAGAGTTTTCATTCATTAGTTCCTTTTGAGTATCACTGCTTTGTTGGGAAACAAATATATACATGTTATATACATGTTGTTATTAACTCTGCATGCAACAAGTAGTCCAGAACCACCCTGAGCACACAACCCCACCTCTGATGGGTCTGCTCAGACTGGCTTGTGGGTTGCTTTTGAATCTTCGTTGGGTCATGCAGTGCTCTTTTAAAACTCTCTGATTTTGTCACTTCTGTTGTAGTTCATAGCATATAATGTTGGTAGAGCTGCAGTGTTTAAATATTTTTTCAAATATTTTTTCTCCACTGGAACCTCCTACTCTCCTGTTCGTAAATTCTTATGATCAGCACATCCTTTATGTCTGAATATCCTTTCAACTATTAACATGTAGTGCATTTCATAGTACTTTCTTTTTAAGCCTTAAAAAAAGCCTAACTTTAACTTAGGTTAAAAGTCTTTACACCTGTGTCTCATAATAAAACTTTTCAATTTTGTCTGCTTGCTCAGCCACCCCTTCTAATTTCTAAATGAGTTTTACATCTCTCTGGCATTAGCAGCGGGTTCTGGTCTGATTAAGTCTTGCATTTCTGTGATGATTCTCATTCCCTAGTGCTTTATAAACTTTATTAACTGGTGGAACATACTACCTATCCTTTGCCCTTGATCAAATTAATAAACCTTTAGAGTGAAAGACAGTAAATGATTTTGCTGAAGGTGGAAGGGGATGACAGAAAGCTTGGGGTATGATATACAAACTACTGCAGGCTTCGGGATTCTTCCACCTGAATAGGACAAGTGAAATATCTTATCAGTGTCATATAGATTTCTGCAGTGAAATCATTCAGAAGTGATTATGTGAACTAATTCAGGGTCTATGGTTTCTACTTCAAAGCCATAAAGCAGAGTTCATGCTGTCACCTAAAAAGGAACATCAGCTGTCCTAGATCTTATTTGCTGTAAACAGTGGTAGTAGGTGTAGCTTTGGATCTTTACTGCAAAGAGAGACAGCCTCCAAAATCCATCCATGAGTGTTTACTAAGAAGAATGGTCTTGCGAGGATGTTGCTGGAGCTTAATGTTATTATATTGGGTAGCTCTGACTGACATATTGTAAATAGATGTATGTTCAGTACAACTGTTCTCCCGTGTTCCTGAACAAAGCAATTACTGAAACAGAGAACTGCAAACTGCTGTTATAGGATGTGGCATATGGAAAGATGGAGTTCCCTTCAGCCTCAACCCCAGCAGGACAACCTAGTTAATAATTTCATGCTTCCTAAGACTTCTACAGATTTCCAAAGCTCTTACTGAACAGGAACTACAATTACATGTGGAAGAAAACAGCAAAATACATATAGAAGCAAAGCTGTGGCTCTACTACACAGTGTAAGGGAGGTTTGTCAGCTACTGAAATGTGATTTTTATTTACCACATCTGCTGGGTGTTTTGCTTAATAACACTCTAGCTAGAATGAAACTGTCAGGCTTTTCTCAACAGCTTGTCATTGACTTTAAGGGGAATAATAGATTAAAGTACTTCTGTACATTAATTTACAAAGCTTTTTTTATACACAGTTTCCAAAATGTAACCAAACTTTTCATGGTGGTCACTACTGTGAAGTATTTTAATTTCAGATTCTGAAAGTCTGGTGTAATCTTCAAAGTATCTTTAGCAGTTCTGCCTTTGGCCCCAGGCCCGCCACGCTGTGATAGAGAATTATCTGTTGGCATCTGTGGAATTCTGCAGTAAGTTTCATGGCAGGATATGGATTTTTATCTCTTTCAATTTGTCTCTTTTTAGCATTTCCTAAATCCTACCCATCAGTGTGTTTTAATGCAGCACTCTGTAATTCAGAGGTATTGCAATAGGCATTTTCCTCCCTCTCACCTGTGAGGTTTACTGTCTTTAGCACAGTGCTGATCCAAGGAATTGTTGTTTTCCCTGCAATTTATACCATAATATAGACCATGGGAGAAGTTTGTTTATATTTTTCACTCTTATCTAGTGTAATAAGGAAGTTCTTATTAACACCATCAGATATTAAATTTTATTTCTAAATTGCAATCTGATGACTACTTTGCATAGTTTATTGCCTAGACAGGCTTTTTATGTGTAGTGGAGGGATAGGAGCCCATGCTGTTGATTTTTAATATTTTTGGGTTAGCATGGCTGACAAAAAAGAGGATTTTGCTATTGTGGTAATGTTTTTTTCCGAAAAAAAGTAATCATCAGGTAAACATTGGATGAGGGAATGTAAATGAAAGAAATGTGGATCTCAGGCAGAGCTGGATGTGACCTGAAAGATTGCTGTTCCCTGACACTCTTTTAGGTAACACAAGTCACAGATGATGAGGTAGCTCTAATTTAAAAGTGAAATTCTAAATTTTGTTGTTTGTGTGGTACAACAAATATGATTTGAAATGGTCCCAAGACAGTTTTTTTCTTCATTGCTTGTCAGATTCCTTTGCTGGCAATATTTCAAAGTGCTATAAAGTTATTTTGTCAAATTGTTAAAGAGAGTTAAATCATAAGATGTTTTTAAAAACCCAGGAAACAGCTGTTTATATTCTGCAGGAGTGTAGACAACATTTGATTTGTGACTGTTATAATATTGTTTAATCCTGTCCTGTTTGATTTTTTTAATTTGTTGAAGCTGAATTTGACAGTCTTTAGGTCCTTAGTTTGCAATGAAATCAAAACCATGCTCAAATATAAGTGAGGAACATGACAATAAGTATGCAATAATTCTTTTTATATGGAAGCATTCACTTTGAATGAATAACTAATTGTAAAAATAATTGTACTCCAGTCTTTAACACCATGCCTGAATTTCTATATTTTTTGTATTTTAATGACTTTTGTTTGCAAGAATTCAGAAGGTTTTACCTGTAGTGATTAAAGTTGACTTCCAGAAGCCCTGCTGATAGAAGTATTAATGCCTGATTTTATGGGCCTGCAGTGTAGAGTACACACTAATAGGAAACAAGTGATTTAAATCTGAATGGTGGGCACTGAAGGACCCAAGCTAATTAATAGGCTTGTGAATAAAGCTCTTGAGAAAGCCCACCAAGAACTGATGGGCTTCCTTATAGCTTTACTCATAGCACACTGATTATATACTGAGCTGCACTGTAAATCAATTAAATGTTCTTGCTAGCACCACATTATTAAGTTCATGTGGTCTGATCATTTTAGCTTTGCATCCGTGCTGTTGCCAGTTCTACACAAGGGACAGACTGAATTTTAAAATTAAAATTACCTTTTTTTCTCTTATATATATGAAAAAGAACAACACTCTTGAAAGGTGTATGAACTGCACATGAAAAATACAGGTGAGTGGGCTGGGCCTTGAAAATAGGAATGGACCAACACAAAGGCTAACAAACCTTTAGAAAAAGCTTGAATTTGAGCCTACTAAAACATTTTATCAAGACATATTAGTTGTCTTGAACCTAAATGTTCAGGGGGAGCCCTGAACTTTGGAGACATCCAAAACAAACTTTACACTTGGAAGTACTCCTGTGTAGAGACAAATTCTAGGGAAGTGAAGGATAAAACAAAAAAACTTTAAATGCAGGTGATTCAAATGAAAATGGAATTTCATTGCGTGGGCTAGAACATCCACAGCACAGGAACCCACCCCAGCAGAGCTGTGAGATCATCTCTGATAAATCAAAGCCCAGAATTTGGCAAATGCTGTATTAAAGAAGAATCTGTAGCTGAAAGCAGTATTGCCACCCCAGAAACACCGAAAATACCGAACTGTACCAAATGAGATACACACATTAATACCTTGCCCTGGTGCCCAACTCTTTGGGATTCACTGAGCTTGGAGCAGATCAAGAAGCAAAATCTGCTTTGCACCATTTTGCTTGTTTAAGTCTGGGATCCTTGTACAAAATTGGGATTGGAACCCCCAGTTCCACCTTGCTCTTGGGGTGACCATGGGGGGACTGTGCAGTTCCATGGTCTACTGTCCTCCCTTTCATGTCCTCCCAATAAGCATCCTGCTTTCCCTTGGCATCCCAATTTCCCAAGAAGAGTCTGTATGGCTGAGGACTATATCATGACCTGTGCAATTCTGTGCAGATTTAGGTATTTCCTGTGTCAGTGAGTACAGGCCAGTATGCCTATTAATGCTATTTTTTTATTAATTATTACTTCTTTTCTTACATGATTTTTAAAAATTTCATCCTGCCTCTCAGCTCCAAGTTTCCTTTTTTTTTTGCCCCTCTGGAATTGAAATATATTTGTGTTTTGCAGCCTGAATTTAATTTTAATACAGTTCAATAAGGTGAATTTGTTTCTTCCTTTTTTCTTCTCCCTACATTCAAATGGCAATGAATACTACTGGTAATCAGGAATCTATAAAGAAATGTCAAATTTCTTTAATGTTTGGAAATCTCATTTGCATGGAGGAAAAACAGGTGAACATTTCTGTTGTAATAATGTATGATATCAATTGCCATCCTTAATGAAGAAATAAATTAAGAATATTGCATGCACAATAAAAATGTGCCAGATTATGTAAAAGTTATGAATGGTATATTACTAAGTCTAAAGTATAGTTTATTAAATGTTACATAATCTCTCAAGCATTTTGAAAAAATTAAAATTAGGGATTGGTTTCTCTGTGTTCAGATCCCCTTGAACAGCACCTGAGCAGTTCTGAGCTGTGCAAACAGTTCTACAGGAGTGAATGTGCTAAAAGTGTTGGATTAGTGGGATTGTTTATTTAGCTGTACCCATAGACACTGAAGAGAATCCTTTAAATTTGGATTTTGTCCTTTCTTTTTATTGCTGGGGTGCACTGTGTGGTGTAAGAACATAATCTGGAATTTGCCTGGACACTGATTCTTCTGGGCACGGACACCCCAACCATGGAAGGAGGTTACCTCCCAGGGCTGAACCTTTTTCTTTCATATTTTTGGTTCAATGAAAACCTTTTATGGTAAGAAAAAAAATTAAGTTTTATCTACTTTTTTCGTTGCTCAAAAAGACCAACACATTTCTGGTGATGGAAATCTACCCTCTGGTGCCTTCTGCTTTTCCTTGGCCATAGTGCTGGGTCATGCTGCACCTTTCCCTGCCATGGGCTCTCTGCCTGGTGATTCTTCTACCTGACTGTGAGTCTGTAGAAACCTGTGCAACCTGGGTGAGATCATGACCTATTTTGTGAATTTGCATGGTGCTAAAATGGATGCAGTGCTCACCAAATCGGCATGGCCTTGCTCCTCTGGTTTGATATGCCCTGAATTTCTAGACTGGTCTCCTGTTGTGTACAGCTGTTGTGATAGAAGGATGCACTTTTCACAGGGAAATATGGAGAGATGAAGAAGGGATCATGGAGACCCACAAACCACCTGCTTGCCTCAGGCAAAAGTCATTTTCTTGTCAGCATGCTTAGAGATTTTCTGCAAAGATTGCTGTGTTAACCTACATTAGTTACTCCCTGTGTCCTGATGTAGGTGGAATACACCTTATCTCAGTCTGCACCTCTCAGGCATGGGCTGTGTCCTCTGGCAAACTAGAATGGAGATTACTGTGTTCTTGCTAATCAGAGAGGGAGAAAGAAAGGTGCTGTCTTGGTAGTGTAATGGCAAGGTATTTGTACGAGTGTAAGTGGTCATTTGTTTAAACTCTATCGCTTTGTACAGTTCACAGGAATTCTGTAACTTAATTTTCAGAGGAGGAAACTTTCTGTGGCTTGGTGTGAGCATGAGATTGATTTGTGCTTTAATAGAGATTTTCCCCATAACTCTGGTCACATCACTTGGCCTTGGTCTGGTAAAATGGGTTGCTGGCAATTCCCTGTATTGCAGACATGTTGCAGAAGCTCACAATCATACCCTAAATTTGTGAAACAATTATATTGATAGTGAGGGAGTTGTTAGTGCCATAGAATTGCTGTTGCTCATTTTACATTGCATTGCCACGATGTTAATGCAGATATTTATGTGGGTTTCTGCTAAATTTCCCAACTGCTCTTTCCTTGATGAAATACATTATTATTATTACCTGCTACTAGTGTCACAAACAAAACTGCTTGTAGGTTTATCCTGGATGGCTGGATGTAGGGTGGGGTTTGTGTGGTGTTTGGGATATGAGTGGAAGGCTTCTCTCCACTCCTTGGGATTTTCTCTTATGATAAAATGTCTAAATGCATGTGTGGTAGTTTGAGTTAATTGACATTGGGGGGAAGAGGTAGAAACAGGTAAATGCAAATTGACAATCTGTCTTTTCTTCAGCACAAACTATTGGAAGAAAGAAGAACTGTGAAAATAGTGCAGTTGTATTTTCGTGTTTATAGGCAGTGCTTAACTAATACAACTGGAATTTTAAGGAATCTCAAATTGTGCTAGGTGTGTGACATGGTAAATTTGACCAGCTGTAGCTGAGTTGACCATGTGTGAACACCAATTATTGTGGTACATGGTAATATAATTAGGAGCATCAAGAGGAAATTAAGAAAAAGAGAAAGGTAAGCTGAATATCAGGTACTTTGTTACTCCCAGGGGCTTTTAAAATTAAACTACAGAAGCTGTAGACAGGGTCTGTGTAGGAAACAATTTTATTCTGAAAAGGCCTGGGCTGGCTCATTTTTATCTCAAAGTTCTGCCCTTCTGTGCTCAGTGAAGCATCTCTAGGTAGCCCCGACAGCTGGTGTGCGTGGGATATGTTGACTTCTCGGCTAATGATCCCAAACAAACAAAATAAATACTGGATATTGTGTGTTGCCCCATAAAAGCTGTCTGTGCTCTGTCTTGCAGCAGGTAGTAGCACTGCATGTCTCTGATTTGTGCAGCATCTCTGATATCCCAGACTCTCTCCTCGCTCTTGTGCCAGCCAGGTTCTTACAGATCGTGTTGGTATCTACAGAAGGGCGCAGGGAATCCTCAAAAGTTCCTGTGTGAGAGGTGTATTTATGCTTCATTTACTGAGTAACATGCGATGAATTTTAAGAGGACAGTAGTCCTTATTTCTCCTCCCTGGTTCCCTGCCTAGTAATATTGGAATATGAGTGAAGGAGGAGGTGGATGCCAGAAAAGAGAAATGTTGTTGGAGAAGCGTGAGGAGTATATATGCCCTGTAAAAGCCATCTGCCATGGCAGGCCTATGTGTGGCTGTGGCTAGATAAGAAACCCTTTTTCCAGCTGGTTGGCTTTTGCAGAGGACTTAAGTCCCAAAGAAGTTTTGGGGTAATAGATGAAATGACAGCAAAATGAGTTTTCAAAATCCAAGTGGTGTGTCAAATTGTGCAAAGGAACTTTAATGTCAGCAGGATTCTCTTCTAGGTAAAACTCAAGTGCACAGGAATAGCTTCAGTGTTCTGTGGTTGGAGAGACTGGTTGTGCATCTGAGGACTTAGAATTGTGTCCTGGACTCTTGATTTCCAGGTCAAATAAGTGCATGGTGTCAAACTTTAGATTCTTCCCAAGTACTAGTTTCAAGCTCTCTGAATTTTTGTTACCAGGAATTAGGACATAGAAATACTTGCCAGTGCTTAATTGCTGCCCCTAGACAATACATCAGTACATTCTTGTAATAAAATTCACGACTCCCTTTACATCACTATTAATCTCAGTGATGCCCAACTGTAACAGCATTTGGAGTCTGTCCAAGGAAAAAGTTTCTTAGATTGGCAGGGCAAAAGGTTTTTACAAGAATAATTTTTTTTTTTTTTTTTTTTTTAATTAAATGCTGGTTTCAAAATCACTGAAAAGGAAAACAATGTTTTGAGTCCTTTAGACTGTATTTCCTTTTTAAAGTTCTGCAGTATCCACCTCTTTCTGCAGATAGTAGATGTCTGAATACAGTTAAAATAAGAATTATAAAAATAGCAGGATTACTATTATTGGTCAGATTTTCCTCATTTGAATTTACATGTTTCTGCAGAATCTCTATGCTAAAATATTACAGAGAAAATAACTTTCCCCCACAGTGTTAATCGTATCTTTTTTAACCAAAATCTATCATAGCTTATTTCTATTTAAGTTAACCACAATGTTCCTGATACATTTTATAAGAAAAAGGAAGTTCAATGTGTTATTTAAGTTTACTTGTCAGAAGAGTGGCATCATCTATGACTTTGATTTCTTTTTCTATAATTTACTTATCTGAGCACAGGTTGTTTTATACGTTTAAACTCCCTTGTGACTCCAGCATTACAATTAGGCTTCTCGTTGCAAATTTTCAATACTGTGGATATAAAAAGTGATCAAATAAGAATTCCAGGCATATGAAATTTTTTCGGTGTATAACACATAAGCAGTTTTACCATTCTTCTGTACTTAATCTTTGAAAACAAAAAAACAACACTCTCCCCCCCCCCCAAAAAAAAAAACCCAAGAGAGGATAGAGTCAATAAAAATACATTCTAACAAGTCATGAAGCATGAACAAGGAATGATAGATTAGTACTATGTTTAATCCTCCTGTTTGAGTGGATGATCCATCCAAGACTGCTTTGATCTATTGTACTTTCTGGGCAGAAAGAAAGGCAAAGTCATTCCATTCTTGTCACACAGAATATACTTCATATTCTGTTGGCATTGGTAAAAGGGCAGCAGGAAATGTTATAGAGATGAATCCAACTACAATGTACAGTCCTGGGATTTTTATCTTAGAAATCATTGACATATTTGCTGAGATTTCAGTTACAGTAATTAAAATGAAGGAAAATGCTTAGCTACTGTGTCTAAGATCAGTATCTAATAGAGGTGGGTGGGAAATAGTTTGCAATCTCCTTCCTCTTCTGTTTTTTTCTTGGTTCACAAGAAGACAAGATGATGCTTTTGAAAAGATAATCTGGAGAGGGGAATAAAAAACCATGTTTAAGAAAATTAAAATGTCTCATTTTAGTAATTTCAAAACAATTTAATCTTTTGCAAAAACAGATTACTTACAAATTAACTTCTGTCTCAGAGTGTAATTTGCCTTGGCTGAATGCTAGATATATTTTTTTCATCTCTGTGACTGCAGATGAGATGTTTTCCTCCAAGCAGCTGAGAAGGGACAGGGATCTCTGGTACTTTTGTCCCCACTTCAAAATCTTTTTTCTGAGATTTTGTGATGTGTCGTATTTCAATTAGTGGGGACCTAAACCACCTTTCTGTTACTTCTGGTAATTACTTTGTGGCATACATGGCTCTGGAAGATCGTTAATGTAGTACTCAATAAATAATTGTCAGCAGACATGTAGGTGGAAAGGGCTGTATAATAACAGAGTGTTCTGTCTTCAGTAGTTCTGGGCAGTGGGGGATGCCCTGGAAGCAGCCTGGGGAAGTTTGCAATAGTAGAACTGCTCTCTTGTGAACATGAATTTCAGAGACTAAACTGTCCCACCGTGGAAGTTGCAGCACTTTTGTTACCCACGTGGTGTGTTGGGTAGTACCCTGTGCAAAGGGGAACTCACTTAAATACGAAGTCAGCAAAGTTAACTGTCCCATGCTGTGTCCACACTTGTTACAGCAGTCATTGGAACAGAAAAACCTATGCAGGAGCTTCTATTTTAATATTTTATTTTTATATAGGAGCTTCTATTTTAAACATTAGTTGAAAGGATTAATGGCATTAACATGTCAGCGATATTTTTTTACTCCTCAGTAATAACAACCAGCATGTTGTCTCAAACGTCAGTAAATTACCAGTGTTGTTTTTTCCTCCTGTATTGATGAGCTGTTGGGATTTCAGACTGCTTGGTAAGAGAAGCATACCAGAATACTATGGATAACAACAGTGTTTTCTCTGATGAAGTTAAGTTTGCCATCTTTGTACTACTTAGAACCAGGAAGTTTTTACTGACATGAAATATTGTGTGTGTTATTAAATCTTATTGTGCAGTGCCTTGAACACTGAGTGCTATCTAAGGGTTTGAGATCTCAGTCATATACTAAGTCTAATCCAAATGCATGAGGTTTTGGACGAGTAAGCAAGTTCTTAATTATCATTAATCATTATCATTTAATCAGGTTGTATTTGCATTAGATAGATTTCTTCATTGAGTTTTGACACTCAATGTCTCCATTGGGTTCACGTATTTTGCTGTTGTTGTGCTGGTACAATTGAGTTTGGAAGTGTCAGGAACTCCAGCAAGGGTCACAGCTGGCCATAGCAACCTGGCTGAGGACAGTGTGGTGCTGCTTCTGCCCTAAATAGGAGCTGCTTGATCAGGAGGTAAGAGCTCTGAAAATAAGCACGTCGACAGTTTGCATTACTTATTAATGGTGTGCTTTGGAATCTGCCCTTTTACATCCAACTTTTGAGGCTGTATTTGCTTTGAATGCATAACAAACACAGCATTAAAAATATGACACAACCAGTGCAGTCTTTGGCAAGTGCCTGGGCCCCTTATTCTGGGGACCTTACATGGGATAAGGCAAGAAAGGAAACAGATAATTGAATTACCACTATGGCTAAATCAGTAAGAAGCAATTAGTTTGGATGCATGAGGTGTGCAGTTCTAAAACCATACTCTTCTGTCACATGTGAGAGAGAGAAATGAGCATCAGTCATTGTGTACAGCTTCTGTGGGATGCTGGAATCTGTGGATGCAGAGCTGAGGAGTGAGTAGAGCTGTTGTGTGGCCAGAGGGATCCTGAGCAGCAGATCTCCTGCTTGCCATGGGATGAGGAGGACTCGTCTCTTCTGTGAGTCAGTATTGTCTGTTCAGAGCAGCACCTGCAATGGGAAGGAAACAGGGAATCCTGTGGCACATCAAATACTTGCTGTGGAGTGCATAGGTGCTCTTCAGCTGTATCTTTCTAGCTTTCTAGCTGTCCTGGAGAAAGATATAAATAGGGAAATAATCCATAAAGCAATAGGAGATCATATCACTAACCAAAGAAGATTTTTTTACTATTGTCTTTTCTTACATCTTTACCTACTTTTCTTCTATCCTGCTGTTGAAAAAACCTAATGTTTTTTCTTCTTTTTGAAAAATGTGATACATTTTTAATATGTCATTGATATTTGACCCTTTAAAAAAATTACCTGTTTCACAGATACATTGGTTATCTAGGGCTCAACCAAAGAAGCTGTGTTTGTAAAGAAATAGTACAGATTAAATAACCTTTTCACTGTGTTTAATATGTTGAAATAGAATAATCCTTCCAAGAAAGTTTGCTGGCTTTGCCATAAATGCCTTGTTTATAACTGTGGGGATGGCTGTATATAATTTTAATGTGTAAAGACATTGTAAAGGTACATAAACTTGGCATTCCTCTACAAAGATGGCCATGGTGTATAAATTAGGCAGTAGGCCTTTCCCACTTATAAAAGACAGATAGTTATCTTTTGTGGATGAGTATCACCCTTTGCTATAATTCCCTGTTTCATGGAAATAGACACTATGCTATTCCATTTCAGTATCTCTCTTTAATATATTCATGAGTCTTTTAAAGGTGTTTGGCTGCCTTACTTATCTTGAAATGTCTTTTTATTTCAGGATACTTTCCCATAAACTTGTGTTAACTCCCACTGAAGAAACTGTGTTAAGATTTCCCTGTTTGCCATGTTCTGTGGGGAATATATATTGCCAAAATCCCTCAAGCTGGGTGTAAGTTGATCCATGTCTGTTGTCACCTCCAGGGTCCTGGTTCTCTAAAAACCTATCTTTGTGTACTTTTAGAAAACCCAGTGTTCAGGGTTAGCCTTTGCATTACTCTTATCCTGGTGCAGTGTCAAGGGGCACATACAGCAGCTTGGTACCTTAAAGCCCTCAAGGGTACAGCAATCTATTTTGTTTGACACAAAATCTGCTATATAATCCTGAAGAAATACTGCTTTCTCCAGTCAGTGGAGTTTTCAGAAGCGACAAGTATTTGGCACTCTTATTTTGATTTTTTTCATTGGTGACACTGCACCGCTTTTCAGAGTGATTACAGGTTCTAAGAAATTATATAAATGCAGTCTACACTCTCTGTTTTTCTGTGCATGATACAAGTTTGTCAGTGTAGGTTATCACAGAGTGATTGCTTTCACTGTTCATTTTCCTATGTTCCTCTTGAGGTTTTATATGCTTATGATTGTTTAAGAAGGACTTAGGTTTGTGTTTATCTGCCACTGGCATCTTCATTTAACACTTTGAATGTTTGTTCCATTTCCCAGACAACTGATGATTATGGAACATACAGAGGTTCTGCAAGAGAGTGGGTTTTTTTACCAGACTCTTGAAAGTTTATTTTTATATTTTGTTCTTTCTGTTATAAATCTGTTTTTAAAACCTGTAATTAATCTTCTGGCTACCTACTTCCCCATCCACTGCACTGAGTGGTGTTATCTCACTCAGACATTTGTTTCTTTAGAAGTTTGTTGTGAGAGTAAATTGAAAGTGTGAATGTATTGATAGCAGCGAGGTAGGATAGATAATGAATGTGCTGAAAATGGAATGACAAAGGATTGAGTACAGACGAAGAAGCAGAATCAATCTCTAGCCTTTGTATAGTTATGTGTCAATCTGGGGGTCAGTTCCCTCCTTGAAAGTTTTCACTGATTCTTTTATGTTAAGTTAACTGAGCCTAAACAACAGTTTTACCAGCAGATGCACCACAGTTGTCTGTCAGTGCCTCTGCAGGTACAGCGTAAACAAAATGTGCTTTTTTTTCAGTGAAGAAAATCCATTGAGGAGACTTATGTGCTGGATAGCTGTGTGATCACCACTGAGGCAAAGAAACCATTTTATTCCCTGCTATCTTCTCATTTTCTATCACTTCTGTTTTTTTGCTGGTATTCTATCAGTTTGTGATGAGAGATTTCACAGAAGTATTAAACCAGTTAGGTAATTCTTTACACATTCTTTACACGTTTTACATACATCAAATATTGTACTGCAAAATATTAACAATTCATTAAAATATGAACTAAAACTGAGCAGGATTAGTCATCACTTTCTTGGCTGACATTGCATATAAAGAGTTTGCTCTCTTCTGATTCAGAAAAAAAGGCTCAACCTTGATTATTTCTTTGTCATCCTGTGAACAAACTTCTGAATTTCCTTTAACGTTGCTCAAAATTGTGTAATGTTGTTCCTATATTCTGTAAGACCAAAACAGTCTTATAGCTGAGACCTGGAACATGGTTTCTTCAATGAGGAATTCATATCAGAACAACGAATCCCCAGGATAGGCTTAAAAAATAATGTAAAAAAAAAAATCCTAAAGCAAAGCAAGCTTGAATTGGGCTCACATTACATCTGCATGATCAAAACAGTCCATTAAACTTTAATCTTCTTCTGAGACTGACTCAGGCTAATAGTTAATTGGCAGATACTAAGACTTTTATTTTTATATCAATTCAGTTGTATAACTTCATATTAGCTGAAAGACTGATATGGCATTCTTTTTATCAGCAACACCTCTATAGCATGGCAATGCAGAAATAGCTTGAAGCTGTTAAAACACTTTACTTTCCAAGTTTTGTAGATCTCTGTCTGACATTACCTCTTGAATTTTGTGCAACCTGTGAAGGATGGTAGATGAATGCTAAGCTGTCGGTTGGACAGCTGCAGCAACTGGTGAGCTGAATGCTTAAATTTTAATTTTTTATAATTCCATTAATAGTTTCAATCAAAGAAGGAGTAGCTGTAGGAATTATAAAAACCTTCCTGACCTCATTATGAGTGTTAGTTAACTCCTATCTTTCAGGCTAGCTGCAGTCTGTGTGCTGGACACTTGCATAGAAAGATGTTTTAAATTCTGTGTGTGAGGCCATATAGCTGAACAAATGGCTTAGATTTATGACAGAACATATGAACTGACACTTGAAAATGCAAAACTTAAGCCTTCCTAGATGAACAGTCACATTTTGTAATTTAAAAATATGTCCCAAAATTTTCAGTAGCAGTGTGTAGTTTAATCCTTGTTGTATCCTATGTCATTCGATACTGACCTTTTCACAGTCTGCTGTTCAGTGGTCAGATACCTCTGTTCTGCTCAACTAAAAGAGGTGATGCACATCTCTGCATTTATATTCTGGTCCTTTCCATTAATGGCACTGAACCCTTTGTATGGTATCACTTTAAAGGATATCCATTTTGACTTGGCAGACTCCTTCTGGATTTAGTGTTATATGACAACAGTGCTGTGATGCAGGACCTGTGACCTGCAGCCCAGGCATCTGGCCATTCTCAGAGCTGGGGTGAAGGATAACTCTTTTCTCTCAATAATGTGAACCTGTAGCATAGGGGACCCTGGAAAACGTGTTGTTAAGGGAGAGGAGTGTGAAAATTTCTGCTTTAGCCTTCCTTCTGAATATGCAAATAGACATGTTGGAATATTCTTTTATTGAATATGTATAGCATGTGCTCAGTTTTAATCTGTCTTTTGCAGATGAGCAAGAGCTGAGTATTCTGAAAATTATTCTAACCTTTGCTAGATGCCAATATACCCTTTAGTAAAATATCAGCAGCCAGGTATGAGAACTGGGACTTTACCCATTCCCTCTGGGATCTACTTTGAATAGCAGCCATTTATTCTGCTTTGTCAACAATGTACTACTGAGTTCAGCTTAGGACTGAGGACTGGCTGCTTCTTTCTCATCTGTTAGGTAGACACAAAGCAGATTCAAACAGGAGTCTGTAACTTCTCTCTGCTCATGGTCCTACTTTCAGCAGTTTTGTTGACAGTGTGCCTGGGGAAGTTTCTGGTATCTTGGTACCTTAGTGGTGCAATTTTTAATTTCCTGTTCACTGAGAGTCAGACAGATAAGTGGCAAAAGGCTAGGGACTCTAGAGGCACTTGTTCAGTAGGAAAGAGCTGGTGGCAGCACTAAGCATGCCATTAATATGAATATGATAAGCTCTTATGCTCTCAGTGCCATGATTTAAAAGGTGGGACTTGGTAACTCCACAGAGAACTATGATCAAAAAATATTGCTGGGGCTGTGACCTCCTTCTCTTGAGCTGTGCTGGGTGGGATGGTTCAGTTTAGCTCTACTGAGTCCTGCTCAGGAGCAAACCTGTCTTGGGGGAGAAATACGTTCAGCACCTGCTTTCAGCTGTCACTGTGATGTTAATGTTAATCACCACGTCACTGAAGAGCCACTGAATGCTGTGTTCTCACACAATTGACAGGTATACAGGACTTGAATCTTTTTAGCAGACCTTAACTTGTTAGAAGGGTTGTAGGAGCCACCTTGTCCTTTTTCTAGCATCTCTCCCCACAGTGCGATGTCATTTTTTCTTCCCAGTGTAGGACTCAGCTGGTCTCTCATTGTCAGTGTCTGTGTGGGCAGCCTGATCTCTTAAAGAACACCAAAAGTGGGGGTTTTGTTGGATTTGGGGTTTTTTTGGTAGGGTTGGTATTTTGGTTTTGGGTTTTTTACAGCTTGTGTCCATTTCTAAGGTGCCCAGCCAAAGCATAAATGGAGTTGTTAGTTTGTACCTTCTGTGACTCTTTACAGAGACTATTCTTCATCAAGCCTGAACCAAAGACCAACTAATGAGTGCAAATATTTGAAAACAGCGCTCTTCATGCAGGTCATGATTAGAATGGAGTAGAAATATTACTCCCACCAGGAACAATCATACAGAATCTGGATGCAAATTTTACCTTTAACTTATCATCATGCACATCTAGCTGGATACCTGCATTTCTTCTCTTTCATCAGCACTATTCAATGATGAAAAGCCTTTTTTGCTGCTGAAGGCATTTTAGAAAATGCCTGAAAGCACTGTGAAGACACTGAAGTGTGTCTGGGTTTATATAATTTGAGGGTGAGTGAAGTTACATGACAGAGCTTAAGATGGTCCAACAGCTTTATCAAAACTGGAAGAAAAAAACCCTTTTCCTTTCTGTTCCTCCTGTCTGCCATAGTCTCATTCCTATTGCTAATTGATTCCTCTGACTATGCCAGCAAAAAAAGGCAAGTCTTGTTGCTGACTAAATTCAGTCCCAGTGAACACCAAGAGTCAGTGCAAGAGAAAGGATGGGTCTGTCAGGCCATGAGATGGAAGAATGAGGGAGCATGATTGCATGGTCTACTCCTTGTCACTGCTTGGCTTTGCCATTATGTTTCTTCTGGATTACACAAACGAGCAGATTCAAACACTGTTGTGGTTTTGTGAGTTTTTGTTTGTTTGTTTGTTTTTTAGGTGGGGGGGTGTTTATTTTCGTTTTGTTTTTTAAATAAGTTCTGAAGCTCAAGAGATGCAACCTGATATTGGCTTCTCACGTGTTTGCCTAGAAGTTTTCCTCTCCTAAAGCTCCTGTCTCTCTGGTTGACATCCCAGTTATCAGATGCCTTGCAGCCTTTGCTGGAGAAGCCCTGATGTCAAGCTTTCCTTTAGGTTTGCATTAATTTAAGCAAATCAGCCAAATACCAACCAGGCAATTCAGAATCCAAATTCCAGATGCTTGCCCCCCTGTCCAGAGTTTAGAGCTGTGCTTACCTCAGGCTCACAGGAGTGGCAGCATTGTATTGAGGATTTCTTACTTGGCTGGATACATGGGTTGCCACTGGAATTATGTAGCATCACTGAAAACTCTTCAGGCAAAGTTTTCCTTAGGGAAAATTAATATCAAGCTGTGGGCTGGCAGGGCCAGATGGATGTTATATCTAAACCTGTGTGTAAGTGGAGATGGTGCCTTTGTGCTGTTCCTGTGACAGGACAAGGGATGGAGTTGAAAGCATTCAGTCCTGGCTGCCTGCAACGAGGGGCCCCAGTGTGGAGGCACCAGCTGTGACATTCCAGACTGGGATGTGTGATGCACAGCCTGGAGTTGCAGAGCTATAATTGATCATATAATTGACCAGTTTTTAATATGTATCTCCCACAGGATCCTGCCCCCCCTTCTGTGGAAAATCCCAGGTTTTAGTCTCACTGTGTTTTTACTTTATTTCTAGACCTGAGCCTTGTTTGTGACCATCGAATGGTTTTGCTTTGTCAGGGATGTTACTCTCTCAGTTGGCTGATTTGATGAGCTAGCCTCAGCATGAAGCTTCAGCCTGGGCTGAAATACTTTGGAAACATTGGGACTTCTTTTTCAGAATTAGAATCTGAGACATCTCTTAACATTTCTGCAGGCAAGAGCCAAAACAAGTATACTCCTTTAAAATAAGATATTAATTACTAAATCCAAAGTTCCTGCTTGAAATTTGTTGAAACCAAAGAAAAAAAAGCGTATACAATTTTATTTCAAAACAGTAAAGAATCAATAGCTGGGGGTTTGTTTTGTATTTTAGTAGGAAAAGTAAATAAAAGTTAATACAAAATTTCTATTAAATTCAATTTAAATTTATTGTAAAGGAAAGACAGCTAATATATCTTTTTTGGGTGAGAAAGGAGAAGAAATTAATTGTTCTTTGTGAACATAAGTTTTCAGTGGTTAGAAAACAGCGTGTGCAGACAATACATTTTATATTCTTGTCACTTGGAAGCAGAAAGCAAACACAATTACAGAAACATTTCATCAGCTCGGTAAGGAATCTGAATATCATAGATGCAGCTGCTGGCATTCTCTCTTGTGATAAGCTCAGTGTAGCAGAAATGGAAAAAATCAGTATCCACATGAATGAGGCAGAGGTTGACTCTTGGTTGTGTGATCCATTTTAATGAACACCATACTTTCCATTTGCTCCCCTTTTACACCAAACAATGGAGTTCCCCCTCAAGCACCTGCAAGGTAATAAATAGTCTCCTGCTGCAAATAACAGAGTTCACCAATAAAGCACTCCAAAACATTTTTGTCAATAAATCTATTAAGATTTCCATGAAGGACATCACGTGTTAGATGGATTGAATGGATGGAGGAGAAAAGGGGATAGGTTGGGCTTTAATGGAGGGAGATAGTTGTTCTCAAAAATTAATGACCCATAACACTGGAATATGAAGTTTGGTGGGTTTTTTCTCTCACAACAAGTGCTGTGCAGGCATATGTAACACAGCTTTCTACATATTTATGCAGATGAATGATCATAACCTTCCTACTACAAATGAGGCAGTTTTTCTTTTGATGCAAAATAGTTAACCCTGTACTGTAGCTAAGATCTCAATTTCTGCTTTTTGGGAAAAAAATTGAGATATGCTGGACTATATTGTTATGTAAAATTAATTTTTTCAAACAGATATTTGGAATGAACTGCATTTATATTTTTTCCTCTCCTATCAGAAATACATATGGGAATTACCTGAAAGTATAAAAAGGCTGAAAGATATAACTTGCCAGTATTTTTTTAGTAATAGTATTAAGTATTGATTATTTTACTGCATGATTGCCAAAATGAGAATCTTCATACTGGCACACACTTTTAGCAGCTACTAAATTACATGGATTTGAACTTCTTTTACCTATAGGGTTTCATAATTCAGCATTTGTCAATTTGCAGACATTCTGTGGCTCCCAAAAAATAAAAAGGACCAGTAGACTTTTTACAATCAGAGCAACCTTCAAAATTTCAGACCTACTCACCTACGTAGTATTTTAAATTAAGAAGTAGAACATGTGAGGAATTTTTAATTTGTAAATGTAATACTTTGTTGCATTTATGAGATGAAGATATAATAGGACCCACTAGAATACAGTTGCAGAGATTAATAGTAATACTATTATTATAGTAATAACTTTGGTGATGATGTAGGAAGCAACAGTGAAGGGGTACCTCAACGTTATTTTCTCTTGCTACTCTCATTCAAGGCATCTGTCAGGGACTCCAAGTGCCCCCTGCTCTGTCTGTCTTGCTTTAGTGCTGTTAAATGTGCACTAGAGCTGGATGGACACAAGCCAATTACTTTCACTGAGAATTTAGTTCATGTTTTAAAGCAGGTTTGCAGAAGTTCTTGGCTAGGACTATAAGCCACTTATAGCAGGATCTGTCTTATAAAGAACACTTGCTTTCTTTTCTTGCTATTAGGAAAGAACCAGATGGCAACAGTTTGGAATAAACTTGTATGCTCCAAGAAGTTCTGTCATCTTAAATTCTCTGACAAGAGAACACCTGTCATCTTAGCTGTTTGTGCAATATGTGTTGGATGGTTCTGTGAAAACAATATAAAAGCACTTTCCAAAATGATGCAAAAATCGGGGAGGTTCCCAAGGGTCATTAAGTGATAAAGAGATTTCAATTCAGTTTCTAATTAGGAGAACTATAGGCTTGAAAAGCTTTGTCATGCCTTCCAGACAAAGCTGAAATGTTTTGCCAGGTCAAATAGCATCACAATGAGATTTTTTTTCCATTATATTTGAAATCTAGAGAAGTAGCAATTGTTACCAGAAAAAAGCTGCATTTCACTCTGAGTGCTACAGCATCCAGACTTCATGGATTGATCTGGAATGGAGAATTGAGTCCACCTGCATTCCAGACTGCTCCAGGCTTCTGAAGCAGTAACCCTGAGGTTTAGGATATATTTATTACATGCCAGTCCCTTGTAGTGTTCATTGTTTACAGATAGTAACTCATGAAATCTTGGTCCTTCCCCCCGTGCCCAGCCACATGGAACTGTGTGTCTGCTACAGTGTTTGAGCTGACAGATCTGGATCATTTAGCTCAGATCTTGTGTTCAGCCAGCAATCTACTCCAAAACCAATGTTTTAATGCATACATTTTTGTTGAGCTTAAAAATGTGTCCTACCTAGAATGTCAGCTGGCTTGCTGGTGCTAGCACAGCTACACCCAGTCATTTTTGCCCTGTTCTGTCATCTGTTGCAGTGGCTGGGTTCCAATTATGTTGTTGGGAAAGTTGCTCTTTCTGCCTTGGCCTATCCTGCTCCCTCTGATGAAACTGCTCCAACATCCAGCACAGGCTGAATGGCAGCAGAGTGTGGGGTGTGCCTGGGGCTGAGCAGTGCTGTCAGGCTTCTGGGCAGCCCCCTCCCTGCATCCTGTGTTGGGAAGCCCCTGCAATGGATTTTTTGTCCTCTACCATTGCCTCATATCCCAGCACAAAGGAGGTTAACACTGAATATGTGTCTCTCCTAAGAAGCACTGAGTAATCCTTCCTTGTCCTAGCTCAGAAGGCACGTAATTCTGTGGGCCAGTTCCCCACTCGCAGTTATCATGCCAAATGTAACATGGAGGAAATCCAGGGACAGAGGATTGATAGTGTACAGAATTAAATCTCAGGTCTTTCAAGATTAGGAGTTTCACTGACCATAATTATGTCTCAGATTTTAGCAGATGATCGTTCTTATGGCTTGCTACAGATCCAAAATATTTCAGCATGTGAAATACTATGAAGTATTTGCTTGGTCAGAATTAAAAGGTTGAAAGCAATTCCTTTTTAATAATATCCTTTCTTTTTAATTAATGATTCAAGAGCAATTTTTTCCCCCTGCATTTAGTATTGAAGAAAATATTAGAGTAAACAACTTACTGTACCCTGTGCATAGCTCTGTATTAATCTTTATGTAAGTAATTGTAAACCATATTGTGCAAACAAAGATTTTTTAGTGACTTGAGCAGTTACAGATGAACATAAGTATGTACTGCATTGCAAATATCATGCCTCCTTATATGTTTTGGCAGACCTAGTAAGCAAGCAGAGCAAACTGAAGTTCCAAGCAGTTTTGTATCAGCTGGCTTTGATGGTAATCTGGATTTAAATAGCATCTGAAGGAATTTCTGCTTGGATGAGGGCTGCTGAGCAAGGCAGTTGAGAGGGTGCTAATAGCACCCAGACTAAATGACAGTGAGGGTTTCTGATCTCCTGAGTGGAAAAAAAAAATCTGTCAGAGTCATGCAGCATATGAGTGGTCTTGTTTGATCCTCAGGGGGCAGGTGGCAGCATCTGCACTTTTCCCCCACTTGGAATTGCTTTTAAGACTTTTGCATTGGGGGTGTGGTGAGGTTGCCACAGTGCTCTGGGTTGTGAGGTGGAGTGCTGCAACATGCTCCACTGGGGACATGGAGAAGAAATCTGCTTCACACACGCTTTGTGATTCAAATTTCTGTTGCCTCCTGTTACTTAAATCTTGGGCTTGATTTTTTTTTTATACTTTATGATTCCTATGGATTATTATTCTGATTATGTCGAACTACTGCCTGCATACAACAGTGGATGTGATTGACTGATCAGGTGGCACTTTTGGCTTATGTTAGTGCTTCTGTTAGGAGGGCAGGGGTTGGAAATTCTAATGAAAGATGAGGGGGGGTACTATCGTTTATCCTGATGGGGCAACCAAGTCTGGCAGCATTTAGATGAGGATTATAAGATTTTGGGTTGAATTGAAAGGCCATCTTTTCCAGGCAATTGATGGATGTTGTTCTGTAAAGAAGTGGTGAAAGATGGATTTCTCTGAATTTGGCCTGGGGATTTTCTTATAGATTTTTAAAATAATTTAGATTTGCTTTAATAGAATGATGTAGTGGGTTCTGGATGATAATGGTGAAGGTAGTGCCTGAGGTGTAACAGCAAAGAAGTCTTTGTTTCCTGAGGTTTTCAAATGTTTTAACTAATTAAAGAGAACAGAGTCCCATGCTACCACTTGAGTTACCACCTCGATTTTCCTCTGAGAGCCTTGCAAATGCAGAAACTTTCTGCCTAATACTCTCATAGTGTGCACTACAATATGCCAATTTCTGCAGATGGCATTACAGGGAAGCCCATAAGTGCAGCTGACTGCAAAGTTTTCTGTGCTAAACTGTTGGATTTAGAGGTTCTTTTCAGTGATTGTGCTGGTTTGGTGTTGGATCAGACTCGGTGCCACTTGTAGGTAAGGTGCAGACTATACTATGCAGATGAGATTTGGGATGGTGGTATGCATGGTCACATACTCTCTTCCTAGTCTTGATGATAGGCTCCAATCTGCTTCCAGATGTCTCCATCCTCCACAATATGTTTCAACCTTCGAACCATGCTAAAATGACTTTATCTTTTGTAATCCCCTTAAAATTTCCCCTGGCAGTGATAGCATCCATTTGGTTTTATTGCTTTATGTGCAGGGAGCAGGGAACTTTGCACCAGACAGCCCTGCCCACCTGTCCCTGGTTTGTGTGCTGTATTGGGGTCTGCCCTGGCTCCCCAAGCTGGGACAGGTGCCCCTTATAGAGTGATTGTTGAGCCATGTGCAACTCTGCAGGCTTTGAGAACAGGGGAAGATAACACTTGGACTTTGCTAATCCCTGCAGGGCTGTCTCCTCCTGCTTGTATCCTGCCTGGAGAAGAGGTGGCCAGTGTCTGTCCCTTATGCTCTAAATGCCATCTCAAGAAATGCTAAATTTTCTAATAGTGATCTTGGAGATGCTATATATTACTTTCTTACCCAGTTAGTTAAACAAATATATGATACTTTTACTTACAATGCAGATGCTTTCAGCAGAAAACTGCCAGTTTTCCCAAAAATTTTCATTATATAACTGCTTTCTCTAATGCACATACAGGCATTTCTTACAGTACTAAAAAGGGATTTTGAGCTATAGATCTCTGGAACAACAGCTACATCCAGTTGCTAATTAGATAAGTACCAGATGCTGGCTCCCTTCTTCTCGTTTATCAAATGCAGATCTCACACTTTTTCTTTTGCTTATATCCATTCTTGTTATTCATACAGAGCAGGAGTTACAACACAGACCTTCAAAGATTTGCCTTTGCTGATCTGTTTGCTTCTCGCTCTCATGGGTGTGTCAGACCTTCTCTGTAAAATGACACTTTCATTAGGATCGCAGGCAGGGCTACAACCACAGTCCTATGTGTTTCTGCTGATGCCAAAGGCTGGTATCCAGTGTGGCCCTGCAAGGATTCCTCTGTGTTTTGGATCAGAAAGGTTCCCACTCCTCGCACTGTCATGCAAGACAGAGAGCCCTCTGTCAGAGCCACCTGGACCAGGGCCCCGGGAGAGTGCAAGTCACTAGGCAGAGACAAAAACTGTCATTCTGTCCTCCTAATGTCATCTGGACTTATGAGGGGAAGTGAAGTGGTCCCCTTGGAGCCTGACTCCCCCTTGAGCTGCACCACAGGTGCTCGACCGTTCAAAAGGAGAGAGACACAATTGGGGGCAGAGAAAAGGTGCACGAGTGCATGTGTTGAACACTGCTGTTTGTATTCTTTGCTTGTTTGGCTGTTCTCCTAATCAATAGGATGATTTGCCTGTGCAGTTGCAGTAACTTTTTGCATAAATGGGAGAAAAGTGAAACAGATATCTACATGCATGTGTGCTAAGCACATAACAGGGCTTAACAGCACCAAACTCACTCTCACTCTCACTCTCTCACTCTCTCACACTCTCACTCTCTCACTCTCTCACTCTCTCACTCTCTCTCTCTCTCACTCTCTCACTCTCTCACTCTCTCACTCTCTCACTCTCTCTCTCACTCTCTCACTCTCTCACTCTCTCACTCTCTCACTCCTCACTCTCTCACTCTCTCTCTCGCTCTCTCTCTCTCTCTCTCTCACTCTCTCTCCTCTCCTCTCTCCTCACTCTCCTCTCTCTCTCCTCTCCTCTCTCCCCTCTCTCTTCTCCTCTCTCCTTCTCCCTCTTCTCTTCTCTCCTCTCTTCTCCTCTTCTCTCTCCTCTTCTCTCTCTCTTCTCCTCTCTCACTCTCTCTCCTCTCTCTCTCTCTCTTCTCTCTCTTCTCTCCTCTCTCTCCTTCTCTCTCTTCTCCTCTCCTCTCTCTCTCTCTCCCTCTCTCTCTCTCTCTCTCTCTCTCTTCTCTCTCTCTCTCTCTCTCCTCTCACTCTCTCTCTCTCTCACTCTCACTCTCATCTCACCTCACTCTCTCTCTCTCACTCTCTCTCTCACCTCTCTCTCTCACTCTCTCTCTCACTCTCCTCTCTCACTCCTCTCTCTCACTCTCTCTCTCACTCTCTCTCTCTCTCTCTCTCTCTCTCTAACTCCTCTATTTTAAAGGCAACTTCTATCATGTAGAGTGGCCTTGGCCAGGAAGGTTAAAAAACAGACCAAATTAGTGCAGAAACTAATGAAATCTCCTTCCCCATCCAAAGTTAAGCTAAGAAGCAAACACATTATGATGAAATTTCTTCCTTTTGATAGTTTTTTGCGTGCATATTTTCCAATATTTTTTAGACTGTTAATCATTAAACTTTGATAAAACTATGCCTTTTTGCCTTCTACCATATCATTATAGAGAAGTGAATTCCAGAAATCAGCATATGCCAGTGCCATACTGGCACTATGTTGCCTTGGCCATAGAATTTTTATGACAGCTACTATTCCCATCAGCATTCTGACACTTAGAGATACCAAATGTTACTGGTTTACTTCTTGGAGGATCTCTTGTACATAGTTTCCTTCTGCAAGACTTAAATGAAAGAGAGCTGATCAGGAAAGCTTTGTATAATATTGACAGAGAAGGCCCTGTACTCTTGTACCTCATACTTTGTGGTAGGTTGACCTTGGTCAGCTGCCTACCCAGCTGCTCTCTCACTCCCTCAAAAGAATGGGGGAGAAAATAAGATGGAAAAGCCCAGGGATTGAGGTAAAGGCAGGGAGAGCACTTGTCAGGTATTATCATGGGCAAAACAGACTTGGCTTGAGGAAAATTAATTTAATTTATTGCCAATTAAAATAGATTTGGACAATGATAAACAAAGGCAAATTGCAACACCACTGTTTTCCTACCCACATTTCCCAGGCTCATATCCACTGGTTCATTCTCAGCTGCCCCTCACCAAGTGTCACAACGCTGAGTTGGGGTCTGTCCTTAACAGTTTTTCTCTGCTGCTCCTTCCTCCTCATCCTTTTCCAGTTCCAGCTTGGGTCCTTCCCATGGGTTGTGTCCTTCAGAGCTCTTTCCTTTAGCCCCAGCATCTCTGACAAACACCACTGCTCTGTGTGTGCAGCAATACTATTTCTCCTCTTTCCTCATTGGCAGGAAAGAGTTGGAATCTGCCTGTGCTGCAGAGCAGGTGAAAGCCATTCACACAATGGTGGATGGTTTGGCTTTTCCTCCTTGCAGATGCAGCTGATTTTGGAGGTGAAGTCAAGAGGGAGAACTGTGCCTGCTGCTGGGTGTATTTACTCTTTGCTGTAGTTATTTCCACCTGTCATCACTATTTCTTTATCTCTGTGAGCATGTGGCATGTTAACAGAAGTTAGCTAAATTTAGCAGTTTCCTTTGTGAATTTAGCCCTTCTGCTTTTTAATATCATGGGTGATCACATAGCAAAGTGATAGGCAGTGAAGGAAGGAGAAAGCAGGACTATTTTTCACTGAGCTAAAATGTTGGCAGTTGCATTTCTACTCACTCTGTCAGTGCTGAACTCCTTTGGAGTCAAGTGAGCAGAACTGCTTGGTTATGTGAGAAGCACCTACCCCTTAGGAGCCTTTCCATTGCCCTCCTCCACAACCAGGGTAGTTCCAGCTCTCCTTGCTGCTCATTCAACTCAAACCTTGCTTTATGGGAGTTGTCAGGCTTTTCTTTCACTTGTATTGACTCAGTTTGGTTTTTTTTATTTTTCTTATTGTAGCCATCTGAATGGATGTGATTTTGTGTGATTTTGGGGTGAGGTCTTTTTCCACATGAAGGAAAAAATAATTGCATTTACTTTGAGGCTGACTTAGATGCAGGTGAAATATTTAGCAGGTCAAAGGAAGGCTGGTAAAAGTCAATTTTAATTTTATTGACCTGCTTAACAATCAAAGTGATCTGAGAACCTTGCAGTGCCTAGAAACATGTACTCTGTGCTCACAAGGTGGAGATTTTATTTTGCTTATGTGTACACAATTGCTTTGGAAATCTAACTCCTTCATAAATCTGTATCTGCTGTAATAAATTGGATTCAATGATCAGCAGGGAGGTGTCCAGATTAGTCCTTTTACTATAACCAAATTATACTGCATCAAATTTACTTCTTAAGTGACTATTTGACTCTTCTGTGCAATGAGCAAAAGAAACTTGGCACATCCTGTGCTGAGATACATGCAGATTATGCAGATTCAGTATCTGTTGTGTTGTGTTTAATCTTGGTTTATTTAGTCTATGATATGCCACTCAAATGTTTTTGGTTTTTTTTTTTTTTTTACTCCTCTTTCAAACTCCTAATCCTACAGTATTTTATATTTCACATTTCTGTAATTCTCAGTTTTACTGTAGCCCAATGTGTAAGTAACTTTTTGATGTGGCTAATTCTGGAAGGAATACAGGAACTGCCTAGGGATGCAGTGACATTACAGAGCCCTCTGAGACGGGGAGCAGAGTGGTGTCCAACGAGGGAGCACTGGAGAAAACGTTTGGAAATCTAAACATGATTAACTAGGACAGAATTTGGCACAGTACAGTAACATGCCAGGCACTGTGGAGGGAGAAATGCTTAGGCTCAGGTTCTCATCTGGAGGTTGTCATTTCAGTATGCTGCTGGTAGCAGACATGCTCCAGAAGCATTTAATTTAGGCCAAACTCCAATAAATAGAAGGGTCTGAGAACGTGCCTTGTGTCATTGCTGCACTCCACTTGGTGACAAAAAAGGTTTCAGCTCACCCTTGTCTCTCTCAGGGGCAAAAATGAAATCTTGGAAGACTCACTATTTAAGCATTGTGTCTGATGCAGCAGTTCTTTAGAGGTGCTCCATAAAACAGTGACTTCCCACATCCTGCTGGCTCACCATGTCTGGCAGGATGGTACACAGGGTTGGCACAGGGTAAATTGGCTGCAACTTAACAGTGGTATCTATTTCTTATACTGTACCAAATTTTGTTATAACACGTGACATCTAACCTCAAGACAGTGGTTGTATGAGATGAAGTTCTATTTTATTTGTGTACTGAAGTGCATCTACAGTAACAGCATCAGTTTTTAGAGTCTTTTCTTTTACAAAGAGGTGGCACAATGGCTTGGGCTAAAGATAGACCATGTGCATTGCCAGACCTAATAAGGGCTTATAATATAATGATGATTAGCAGACTAAATCACTCCGATTCTGCAAAAAGAGGCAAATTCTCTATGTGTCACTGGAAGCGATGGTGGAGATTTGACAGCAGGTTTTTGCTTGCTGCCTCACGTAAATTCTTGTGCAAAAGAATGTTTTTTGGGTGTAGTCACAAGATCAAATGTATCTGTGTTGATAAATCAAATGTAGAAATTGTAAGACTACTTTAAAAAGTATATGTGCTGTGTATGAGTATGCATGTGTCTACAGAGATGCATCTATATGTGCATACACGTCTGATGAATGAACTCTGAGGGTCTTTACAAACAGGACTCAGTTTCTCGTTGACCTTTATGAGATCAGTAATATGAGTAACACACTATGCTTTTCTAGACTGACACAGTCTGTTTCTATAGAAAGTGCTTTCTTTAGGGCTCTATCCAAAAGATCACCACCCTGGCACAGAGGAGAAAAATAATACAGAGCTCTTGCCGTCAGAGACAAATAGTTTTCTACCTCAGTACACATCTCTGCTACTAAAAGTGCACTGCAGCAAGGAAATCCATTTACAGTTTTTCGTTTACATAACAGTTGCAATGCCCTTAAGAGCCCCTGGTTGTTTCTATATTCTCTCCCCCAGTTGTCCTGCAGTAGAACTGTAATAAAAAGCCTGTTTATGGAGAACTGGTGGTGTTCTGCAAAGTGTCTCTCAGCCAACCTTGCAGGTCAAAAGCAGGTGTTTTGCCAGCTTTCAAAGTATTCTCAAATAATAACGTGGAGATTCTTACTTCTTCCATTACAAGAGCTCTTCAGCTGAGTGCAGGTACCTTTTACAATATCAGTGTTGCTGTAGCATACCCAGGAAAGGAAAAGGCGAGTGGGGATGGACTGGCCTTGTGATTGCCATGTGCCTGATTGGCCACAGTCTGTGTCTGGGGTAGCTGCTTATACCTGTGCTGGATTCCCTCCCTGCCATCCCTGAGGCATGGGCAGCAGTGCACCCTCACAGCTGTAATGCATTCTCGAGCTGTCTTACTGTGCATTAGCTCAGTTTCTTTGACTCCTTCACCTTTGATCCTTTTGTTTTGTTTTTTTGTTTTTTGTAACTGTGCATCCAGTGACCAGATTTTTGCATACAACAACAATCTTACTTCATATCATGGGCTTAGAAGGACTTTTGTTTTTTCTGATCTGCCATTTTTCCTCCTCAGTGCCATGCCTGCCCCTTTTTTTGAGCTCCATAAACTTGGTCCCCACTGTTTAGCAGACTGGGAGACTCCATGAGTCTTTTCTCTTATTCTGCTTTGATCCTCCACTAAATAGAAACTTGTTTATTCTTCTGCATCTTAACCCGTGTTCCACTGACAAACCTGTGGATGCAGCTTACCCATATGTATTTTCCACCACATAACACTGACACCCCAGTCAGCCATTTGTTTCTTCCTAAGCACTTTCAAATGCTGTTGTCTCTAACTTTTTTTTTTTGATCACCTTCCCCAAAAGAACCATAACCCTATGAAATTGTCTTCTGTCACCAGTAATTTTTGTTTATACTGGTGAACTCAACATGATCTGAAATTGGAGAACTGGACTCCAGCATCAGACAGGTAAGTGCAAGGAAGGAAACCCACAAATAGCCAATATTTGGGCTGGTCAGCAAAACCAGATCTGGTGGTTATAGCATATTGTCATCATAATACCAACATGTGGCCAAAATGCAGTGCTATTAACAGAAAGAAGAAAAGAGGAGCTAATTTTATAGTTTGGGATGTCTTAACTGGAGTTTTGTATCTGTCATGAGGGAGGGACATTGCTTTTTTTCCTGGAATTTTTGAGCCTTCAACTATATCATGCATTCAGTCCTGAGTTTCATCCTTTAAGACAGACATACAAAAATGAGAAAGAAAGGAAAAAACCAGAAATGAGAAGTTTGGCAGATTTAACCTCTGAGGGAAGGTTGAGGAAATTAGATTATTTTGCTCTAGGAAAAAAAGAAGGCTAAAGGAAACCACAGTAACAAATATCTGATCTGTAAATGATGATATAAAGAAGACTGTGATTTCTTTGTTTCTGTGTTCTCAGAGGCTAGAACAAGAAATAATCAGCTTTAATTGCAGGAAAGAAGATACAATGCAGGTATTTACACCCCCCCCAAACTTTTGCACTGTAAAAATACTGGAGCAGTAGAAGCAGAGGCACCTGGGTATGTGGTAGGGCATCCTTAGAGAGTTTTTCTTAAGGAGTATTAAAAAACATCTGTCAAGGGTTCCCTCGGGTATTCTTGATTTTCCCCATAGCACAGGACATGGAGCAGGTGATTTATGGAGATTTTCATTGGACTATTTGTATGTTTCTGCCATGGACTGTAGCCTCTCATTTTTACTGTATTTTGATTGCTATGATACAAAATTGAAATACTTCACTAGAACTCTTCCAAGGGCTGTAATAAGATCTCACGATGAGAAGTGGTGGATACTGCAGGAAATTCATTTTGTGTCGTAGAGCAGGTGTTGTACATCTTAGAGCAGGGGCTATTGTGTCTTGTAATAATAGAATTATGAGTTTGGGAGTTCTCACAAAGTGGCATTTTCCAGACTTGCTAGTTTGTCAGGCTACTCTTTTTTTTTTCCTTTGAAGTCCAGCCTGTATAATTTCTTTATGTAACACTGTAAATGTGCTTTTACCATTTCAGCTTATTCTGTCTCCTCTAGAAAGGGAGAGAGGCAGAGGAGACAAAACAAGAAGCAAACTACTCAATTTGGTTTTAAATACAAAAAGCTGACATTCAGAGATTTTTTGTTTTAACTTTTTCTTAAGGTCAAAAGGGACCTTTTAGATTATCTCATCTGACCTTGACTTGCTTTAATTAATTAACAGTGTCAGTGCTGGTGACAAGATGGTTTCTGATGATGGCATAGAAACATGTCCATATTCAAGGGCTAGAATATCTTCACATACCATCTAAGACTGTGCATTTCTGTATATGGACACATTCTATTTATGCTTTTATTTACATCACTGAAATATTTGGTCTTCTCTGTCATTAACAAATTTATTCCATTTGTACAATTCTCTTGCTTTCTGAGAGCATTTTTGAGTATTTATAGGAGTGCAGGTTTCCTGGAAGCAATATTTCACAGTGTGCTAAGAAATATATGACCATGTTTGCAAACTAACAGTTCAATAATTGTTTTAATACAGATCTTGCCATTTTATTTGATGTAGTAAATAATTTTTTTAAAGTCTTGATTTAGATTTTTCTTAAAGTACATTTCCACACCATTTAAACTCCATGAATGTGGAACTCCTGTGGACAGTTTTCATCTTTAACATATTTCACCTGTGGATAAATGATAATTTTCATCCTCATGGTAGTGCATTTCTCATTAATTAGAAAATGTTTGCTATAGTGACTGCGAAACAAGTTACCTGAATAGTCACTACTGATGGCTATGTAATAGGAAAGTATTTAAAAAACCCAAATAGGCAAATGTATCCTTTTTTGGGAGACTTGAAGATGATACAAATAGTTATGAAATGTTTATTATTTTCTTACTTCCTTATGTTTAGGTTTTTTTAATCATCTGTCTTTTATTGCAAAAAGAACTGGAAACACATTCTGCAATTGTATAAAACTTAACACAATGTATACTGACTCAGACTAATGGATGATTTCTAACACAAGTGAATATAGTTCCTTATATTTCTGACTTATTAGGATACTTAAGCTTGGACTTAGCTTTAGAAGTGTACTCACATCTTAAGTACATTATAAAACAAATTTAAGCACTGAACTGAAAAGAATGGAGGCAAATCCTTCAATTTTTTTACTTATTTAATATACATAGGTCAAAAGGCATTTCCACTGTTAATTCCTTCTTTATTTCATGGTCACTCTCAAAATACTTTTAACAGAAGTTCCAGTCCTGAGCCTGACTTTGCAGGAGTCATGTTGAGCTTGCAGACTCAGGACTTGAATCCTGACACTGTTAGGTAGTGAAGGCAGCTTGTTTTTGTCAGTCTTTTTTCAACTGCTCAGGAGTTCATTGTTTTCAACAACTGAAAAGTAGTTGATAATCACAGAGAAGCCAAATGAGATCATCTTGAATTGTGGGAATTCTGCCTGTACTCTGTGAGCCTTCCTAGCAAAGGTAAAGATTTTTTTCAGAATTGATGTATTATGTCTTTATAGGTAAGATTGGAGTGTTTGGAATAGAGAGCTGTTAAAGAGGCTTGAAATGAGGCACTGTGAGAACAGAGTTTGATTGAAAAGGTAGAGAGTAATGAAATCCACCTAAGAAATGAATTATGGGTCACACTGTATTATCCAAGGAACAGAATTAGTACAGCCCAGAAGAAAAGTGAGTGCACAGTATGACAATAGCCCAGGGCGTATCTGGGAGGAATTAGTAAAATGAGATTATTTGCAGTACACAGTGCAGAACACAATAGACAGTAATGGCTAAAAACAGCAGGAAAGGAAACAGGTATAGATAGCAGCATTCTGCAAAAACACCAATTAGGCACTTGCATAACTGCTGCTCGTTGTGCATGACATCCATGATAAGCTACCATGACAAGATTAGTCGAGAAATGTTGTATGGATTTCACAGAGACCAACAAACCCCATCCTACAGGGCTCTGTGCAGGCTGTATCCTTGTCTGTCACTGTAGAGTAGATGATTTCCAGGGGCTGCTGGAATAAGATTATTTTAATATAGTTTAAGCAAAACAAAAAAAGCCCCCAAAAGAATATGGTTTGTTACGTCTTTCTGTACTTTTAAAATGTGCTGTGACATGAATACTTTAAGCCAAGTCTAAGGGAGGGCTGGAGAAATGAACTTTTCTCATTCATGAGTCAATGTTTTGTTGGATCAGCAATGTATCACTCCTGCTTGTGCATGAACCATTGGAAATTAAACAAAACAAAGGCGAGAAAAAAAAAGAAGGAAATATAATTGCTTTAGAGTGAAAGCGCCCATAAAAACATTATATGCTTTATTCAGTGGGCGCTGATTCTGATAGTGGCTGTTCTGCCAGTTGCTAATGGCCACATACCTCTCCAAACCTTGCTTCTGAGGCAAGGTCCAGTTAGGCAGGATTCACTGTGACCTCAAGGACTCACAAGTTCTCCATTTCAAAAGGCGCAGAGTGTATATCTAAGTTTAGATTTGGCTTGTTGTATCCAGCTCAAGCAAATCTCTGCTGGTAAACTTTGACCTGGAGTGATGTCTGCCTGAGGTACATTTCCACTGTCGTTATGAAAATAGGAAAAAAGGTTGGTTGTGGAGTTGATGACATTTGATTTGCCACTGGGAACCAAACCCATTAATTGAAGCTGTGGTGACTAATCCATTTCTTTGCTCTGCTTCGTGGGATCCTGACTTAACAGTTTTTGTTACAATCAAAAATTCATTCATGCAAATGCACCTATTGTGATCAAAGTAATCAATTTTTCTAGCTTGTAGTCATCAGGATCAGGATTCTGGAAGCATATCCACGTATCACTGAGTGCTCCCAGGGTGGGACACATGTCTATGTGTGCTGGAGCGGACAGGACAGCAAAGCAAACATGAGCATGAAGCACTAATAATGCTGCAGTCTAATAGTGGCGTGAACCAAGACATGAATATGGATCTTTGAAATGAACATGTAGGGCTTGGTGGTTGGTTTTGTGGGTTTGTTTGTTGTTTGTTTTCTTTGGATTTATCTAGTTTATAACCACTCTAAGTTGAGTGTACAAGAGAAACTGCAGAGAAAATACAAGAATAGTCCAATGAGGTGGTTTTTTTCTTTGTCTTTTTGTTTGTTGGGGGATGATTTTTTTTTTCTTATTGATTTGCAGATTAGGCTCTGGAACACTTGGTTCTTGGGTTGTTTTTTTTTTTCATCTATTATTCTTGTGAGGGAGGAAAGAGAGCATTACTCAGAAACGGCTTTTAAAGAAGCAGGCTTTTAATCTAACTACATATAAAGTACAAGTGAAACATTACTAATGGAAGCCTCATGAATACATATGCTTTATGAGTTTATATTGGGGAATAATCTGAGGATCCCAATAATAAATCCCTTATTCACTGATTGATAGCACTTGAATGATGTAAATCACACATATCTTTGCTGTCAGGTTCCGGTGGCCTAATTGAGATTAGCAAATAACCTTTCCCATCTCTGCAATTTCCTGTCTGTGAATAAAATACAACTATAATGCTACATAAAGACAAGTGCAATGAGCTTCTTTATGTATTGCTGCTGCCCTTTTCTTAGCCTTATTATACTGAGGTATCTCAAAGCTTGTTTTGGTTTTGGGAAATTGGAAGTAGTTGTGACTTTCAGATTCTTTTGAGTCTGTGTCAGTGTGAATGTAAAATGCATAGGCTGAAATATTAAGAGGGTATTGTTATTGAAAGAGGAACAGTGAAATGTGCCTTGGATTTTTTTAGAAAAAACTGTCTAGAGGTAAAATGTACATATTAATGTCCTCAGTGGAAATAGTATCTTCTTAGTTATATCCAATGTGTGACTTGTGACTCTATTTTTAAAACACATATTGTAAAAGAGAAAGTTTGGTTTGGGGGGGCTTTATGGGAAATCCATCTGTTTTCATATGAGGGGAAGACTTTTGCCTGTGGTGGCTGAGGGTGCAATGTTCATAGAGCCCTTACTCTCTGGGTTATGGGGTAAATTTTTTTAAAATTGTCAGGACTTTTTTCTGGTTTTATGACAGAACAAATGTGAGGAGTACCATGTGTGTTGACATAAACAAGGTCTGAGCAGGTTGCTCAGGTCCACACTTGAGACACTAAATTGGGCAACATTTGGAGGCAATCAGGGTAGAAATGTTTATTCTTGGTCCTCTTTTCATTGAACATGTTGACCTGCAAATATCCTATAGTCTTAGTGAAAGTCCCAGTCAAGCTGCTATGTGGGCTTAAAGCATCGTTAAGTTTGGGTGAAAGGGTTTTATTTATGGATGGAAGGGAATAGAGGAGAAAAGCTATAGCCCTTATTATACAGAACTCTGTAGTAAATGTGTATCCTAAAATTTCATAATTAAGGAAATTTCTCATATTTTCTCATCATTAAGGGACAGTGCAATGCCCTTGATCCTAATATGTTCTCAGACTAGTATGTTATAGATAATTGGGGTTAGAGAAGGGCCATAAAATATGTAGGCTGGTGTAAATGTCCTTTATAATGTAGACTCTCTTGCGTAAGTGCAGGGTCTCAGGTTGATTTTTTTAGCTTTATAATAATTAACATAGATAAAATAAACCTGCATGTCCTTGGTTAAGACCAAGAGCAGTGTTAAATAGTACAATGACAACAGCATGTGCTTAATTTCTCAGCATTCCCTTCAGAAGAAATCTCTAAGCCTTTTGTACTGTTAATTAGCAAAGCAATATTACTTTGCTGAGCTGAAGCCACAATTCTCATTTAATAATCTTCACTGTAAATTCTACATAATTGCTTATCATTGCTCATATGCATGTGTGTGCACAGTTGATATAGCAGTGGCTGAAGGAGAGGAAAAATGCTTTGTGTTAGGAAGTCACTGAACCATGTTAAACAATTGTGGGAATAACTCTTATTTTCGTGACTTTTGCACATGTAACTCTGAACCATGAAACTCCATTCAGATAGATTTGTCTGGTTTAATACACCAGCACTGTAACTTTGTTAAGGTCAATTGCAGAGGACTTTTGCCTTTTCATTTGCTGCCTTGGAGGGGATACTTGCTTTTCGTTGTCTTTGTCAAGTTACAGCATTTTATCTTGTTTAACATTAGCATCAGGGATGTCATATCTGGTGGATGTTTTATTTCCCCAATTAACATCCAATACATTACTTTGAGGTTTCACGTGTTAGCTGGAGTGGCAGAAGTATTGCTTTATTCAAGTGTTCTGGGATTCCAGGAGATTAAAAAATCAGTATGTTGGCGTAGATGCTAAAAATTAGAACAGTTTTAAGGAATTATGAAAGCCTGAAAATGGCACATTTGAGCCTTGTTGATGGTGACATTTTAACCTCCCTCTATTTTTAATGGATGTGTAAAGCTTAGCTTTGTAGCCCTAGATGTGTGCTTGGAGCAAAGTTCTTTAGGTCCCTAGAGAAGCACCAGGAATGTTTCTTTCGATGAGAGTCTGTGTGCTGCTCGTCACCTGTGTGTGTTCACACTCCAGCACCAAGGCCAGCAGCTGGTCACAGTCACTCTCTGGGAGCTGGGGCTCTGCCTCAACGGGGGGCAAGAGCTGCTTCACCCACCCTGATGTGTTGTGTGTTTGCAGGAGGGTCATTTTAGGTTTGTAGTCTTCAAAGAAAGCCTGTGTCATCAGCCCCCACTAATGGTCCTGCCATTTAGGTTGCTGATAAGCTCAACTCTGCTGAAGGTCATGGCCATTAAACCCTTTCCACCAGCCCTTTGGAAGAGCTGGTGGGCTCTCCAATATAACTTCTAGTCAGAATGTTTTAATAAACCTCATCATCTAAGAGAATATGGTGAAGATAGATTATTAGTGTTCCTTCTGGTTAATAATCATAGAGAATATATGTATAAAATATATCAGAATATAGTAAATCAATATAATAGAAACGAAAGATCAAGTTTGGGAGGTGGGCAGTTTAGTAGGAATTTACCCTTGAAATTCTTTATTTCCTTGACCTATGTTTATAAGAAAGGAGTTGACCTACTGCAGTCAAGGACTCTTCTTTCTTTGTCAGGTTTGTTATTCTGGATTTTAGTTATCCAGTGTAGATCATGGAGTGTACCTGGAAAAAGGGAACATCAGGGTACCACAGCAGTGTGATTGTAGATCATGGAGTTACCTGGAGCTAGAATTTTATGGTGAATTTCCTACAGCAATCAGTCTTTTGTATGTACACTGTGTATATTAAGTATTTTGGATTCACATTGAAATTAAGCATTTTGCGGTAAAACCCCTTAAAATCCATGTATAAATTAATTTCAAAAGGAAATTCTGCAAATGGTGTCTGACCTGTTCTTTCTTATTTAATATTTATATTGTGTGTGCATAAAAGCTATGCAGTGCTTTCCAGGAACTCAGCATCTGGCCTGCTTCCAGCATGTTTTTCTGTAGCCAATGTTCTGGAATAGCTGGTGATTATATACCTGTATAAGTGATTAAACCACATTCTCATTACAAGTGAAGCTTAACAGGGTTTTTCCTTATGGTCCAGGACAACGCGTTCCTCATCAGTGTTCTTTAATTACTTATCTATTCCTCCTCTCTTCCATTTCATTTCTGCTCAGGGACATTTTCTGACTCTGCTGACCATGTTATCTTCAATAGTGCCCGAGGGATTTGCTTGTCTGCTCCTTTGGCATAGTCCTAAATTAGCTCTGTTCACATTTGTACAGTATATAGCACTGTATTTAATAGGACAATCTCTGTTCCTCTTTTGGATAATAGTATTCCAAGATAGTCTTTTGTCTGGTGATTTCAGTCAGAACATTTGTTGGCATGATATTAGTTTTTTCTTTCTTGCTACTAATACACAGAATATTTGTCAGCAAAGCCAGCAGTTGACTCTGCTTGTCCTGTACTGACAGGATCACTCACTAGATAGAAGGTTGGATTCCATTTTCTTCAGCAAAGCTCAAACTAAACAAATAATTCAATTCCCATATCGATGCTGGCACACCTTCCACATTTTATGCAGGCTGGGCAGATGTAACTTTTTAAAGATAGCTCAGTGGGCTTTTTGTTCGTTTTGGTTTTGCTTTTTTTCCTTCCCAGTGTGCCACGCTTGAACATCTCATTCGGGAGATAACGATGGTTACTTATTATCACATTTAAAATAAAATTCCCTAAACGTTGTTTCTTCAGGCTTTCATGTCATCATATTTGTAGTCACACCTGCTGCCTGCCGTTCCTCAGCTCCTGGAAAAAAATCTCTGGGTAGACAGAAATGCGAGGATGAACCTGCTCACTCACTGGTTGGTGATTTCTTAAGCTGCTGTCCTGTACATCCCATCATCGTAATAAATTGGACTTAATGTTAAGATACTTCACCTATAGCTTTATTTTGCCTGCTACTCCTGTTCTTTCCCATCCCACAAAGATTTGATGCAGTAAGTACCTAGAAGACTCTACAATATTGAAGCAGGAAAAAGGGTTTATCTGCCTGTATGAAATAGATGTGGTGCCTGCCTATGAGGGGTGGTTTTGGAATGCAACTTATCATAGAATCCAAAATTTTCTGTGCATGTTCAATGTGCAAATGATGAAGAATAGGAAAAACCCAGTGGATACGGATTAAAAATGCAAAGACTGGAAGAAATGTTTTAGAGGTCTCCAGCAACCTGTTGAAACAGCTGGTTGGAAGAACCATCAGCTGTGAGCACTTCTGGCTGTTCTGTCAATGATGCTCCACAAAGCTGTCATTAACCCATGGAGTAGCAGTGCATCCACTCGGAGTGCCCAGGAGTGCCACAGTGGATTGCACTGTCATCCCAGTAAAATGAAACATTGACCTCCTTGAATGAAGCTTCTTCCAGTAGGAGAAGAGCAAACATATTACAGGCAGCGAAGGAAGAGCCAGGGGAGGAGAGAAATGAAGCAGATAGCACTGGTGGTGCTGGGTATTTGTTTTTCTGTTTACTTACATTTCATTTCACAGAACGTGAGGAGACAGACCCAGAGCTAAGCTGAAATGTAGGTTTCTCTCAGCACGTCCTCTTTTTCTGTAAGGAAAAGTAGAATGATCAGAATTAGAGGAACTGAATGTTTGATATTTGGAAGCCAATCTACTTGTACAATCCGACTGCTCAGACATTTTAGATGCATTTGTGTTCTCTGTGTGCCATATAGACCTTGTATAGAGAATCACTGACAGAGATGCACAAAACTTAAAGGAGGGTGAACTGCTCAATCCGTTTTCCCACTGGCACTTTTGTAAAGTCCCACTGACTTCAGGAGGACTCCTTTTGACAATAAACAGCTTTTAATGCAACGATGAATGCTTGTATATTCAATGTTGCTTTCAACACCAGTCCTCATTCATAGAGGAAGGGAGAACAAAAACTGGAAAACAAAATCTAATTAATCTAAGCGTATTGGATGCTTGTTAAAATTCACCTGTCCTGGAATGTCCATTTATCATGATTATGACTGAACAACCAAGCTCAGAAAGGTGCTGCTTCTTCATTTGATGCAAATCATGATTTATTACCCTGTTTTTAGTAATGGTTAAATCTAATGAATGTTTCTGCATGACAAATCATTCATCTTCAGAGTAAAATTAGACATGTATTTTTCATGTAGAACATTACACAGCAATTCATGGGATACAGAAATCTTGTATCACTAAATTATTGCCAGGGCACTGGCTGCATATAAATTTGAAGAACACGTGTGCATATTAATGTTTTAATATGATTAGCCTCCTGTTTGTAAAATTATGTAAATACTTTCATTTGACCTAATCAATTTGCAAACTAATTTGCAAACTGCATTTTCCTTCATGCTTATACAGTCCTTGTCATAGATCTGAAAATACATGCCTTGATTGAATAACTGCCTTCTTTTTTCCGTTCATTGTACGTATATCTAGGAGTAGCATGTCCCATCTTTAATTAGAGGATTCCTAATTAGTAATAGTACTTTTCTACCCAAAGTACTACTGAACAGTGCAGCTACTTTTAAAATTATTTATTTTCTTTTTTTTAAAAAATTTTTTTTTAAGAAGAGATATTTTAGTATTACTGCTACTCATTTGCTTCCAGGCAGCTCTTTATAGAGATCCTCCTGAGTAATTCTGCAGTACAGTCAGCTGCCGGTTGGGCTCTTGATGTTACTTCTTTAACAGAAGCTCCATGGATTTCATAAAGGAGAATCAGTCTTTAAATGTCTAGTAGCAAAAGATGATGTAAATTAATTGCATAGATTTCTGTGGAAGTCTGCCTGCTTTATTCTTCTAACATTATTGTAGCAGCATATGTTTAATCTACTTCTAGGCTTTTAGTCATCAGAAAAACTTGAGGCAGACGGTGCTCTAATTAAACCATTTGCTGTAAACTGAGCTAATTCTGTGATTGTGGGATAAGACATTGTGCAAGAACTGGGGTTTACAGAAGAGCTCATGCTTCAGGTGTTCATACTCTGGCCTCTCCTTCTTGTGCACAAAGTGATTTGTTAGTAGGATCATGATACAATTATATAATAGTATTATCAGCAGGCCAGCCTTGGGAGCTGTTTTACTGAGGGCTGTGCTACAGGAGGGTTTCTAATCCACTGAGGAGCTGGTCTGGCATCTAAGGTCTGTTTTAGTGGTCTTGGACAGTAAAGAATACAGGAATCAGAGCAGGCTCTGAAAGGGGTAAGGGCAGTGGTTTGGTAATGATCTGTCTGGTTATGCTGGCAAAAGCACGTGTCCAGGTGAAGGAAATGGTGCTGTAATGGTGTGAGAGTGGACCAAGGGAGAGGGGAATTAGTTGGAAAAGCAGTTAGTCAGTTAGTGGGTCAACTGATCTCCCACCCCAGCTCCTTTCCCCTCTGACCACTCCTTACTGAATTGTCTTCCTTTGTGCCACAGGTTCATTGGTGCCCCTCAGTAACAATGTGATCTGCTCGGGTCACCTGGACACTGCCCTGTACTGCAGTCAGCAGGAGCTGTGATGATGGGATAGATGTGCAAATGGAAAGGGTCTGCGCTGCATTCCTTTGCTGTGAGGAGCTTAGTTCCATGTGAGAAGCAGTATCTGTGAAATGATGAAGTTAACTTCATAGGAAAAAAAAGTACTTTCTGTACTTTCAATATTTTACAATTTTTCAGCATTTCATATTATTTCAGTGAAAGTATTCAGTGAATCGAGATAATTATTTTCTATTATTTTCAGGTCAAGAGCTCAGAAATCCAGTGAAGGTGCATTAATACTTTTTTGTTCTTTGAAGCTATTGAATTCATTTGGTTAACACATCTCAGTGTTTGAAGTCAACAAGGTGGTGATTTTAAATGAAAGTTGGGAATTTATGCCACTATTTCATTGTTAGTGCTTGGTTGAAAGTCCCAATTATGGGAAGATTCATAATAAAACTGATAACAAAACAGCAGCTGAAGTGAGAGGCTAGAAGATAGATGAAAGTGGGTAAAATAATTAGCTGTCTCAGAGTTGATGTGGCAAAAAAAGCATCTCAGGATAACAAATAACTACCACTGAGAGCATCCATTATATACAGGGAAAGGTAAGACAATTACTAACTAAGGTTGTTGCAGAATCCCTCATAGTTTGGACATAAACATGATTTTACTGAACCACTTCTCTGGTTGTTGAATCTGCCTGCCCTTCTAAAGAACATCTTGGCTTAGTGTCGGAGCTGTGGGGATCTTCTGAGCAGACAGTATGTGTTTTATGAACAAAAATGGGAAAATTCTGCAAAATACATTTTACAGATGCTGAGTGTAGGCACTCACACTCATGCATGTTGGTGTTTTATCTCCAAACTGTGGAGATGAATGCCCGTTGGATGTGCCTGTGGGAGGAGAATTTTATAGTTTCTTATAAAAGTTATATAGACACCAGATTCAATTATGACTCTGGAGAAGGAAACTGCATGTTTATTACAGAAACTGGAAGAGACACAGTAAGTACAAGGTTTTGCTTTGACTGTTGGTTGCATCAACAGGAAACCCCCTTAATTATATATTTCAGAAGATTTGACCAATAAATCACCTCCTAAACAGCTTCCCCCGTTTTTAAACTGAACTATATATGAGAGTTCATAAAGTTTTGGGACAAGAGAAGGTCACTTGCTTCTCTGTAAAATGCAGAATGGGTAAATAGTACTGAGAAGTGACAACCTGCCTGTCTGGTTTCTGTCTGCTTTGGCTGGAGTCACAGAGGATGTGAAGTTCCCAATGGATTCCAGAGTATCTCCTGCTGCCATGTAAGAGATTCTTTGTCTAACATTCTCCTTTCCTTTTAAAGGGAGATTGTGTGTGTTTGCCATGCTTATGTGGACTTTCAGATTTTAAATTGAACATTTTAGCATACTTTATTTTAATTAGAAAGAAAAGCATCACTGATAGTAGATGAGGGAACAGACACTTCAAGCATAACACAGTCCCTTAAGTAGACAACAGGCAACAGAAAGATCAGTCAGAAGGTTTCTCCAAAGCAAGATAATCCTCAAGAATCTTCCTTGTTCCCCAAGAGCCCACCATATTAGCTTAACATTTCTCTGTTTTCAAGAATTTAGATCTTCTTTCCTCTCCTCGTAGTGTCCCTTTAATATCGAATAATGTTTGCAAACTTTGAAGCAGACAAAGTGTCGCTTTTCAGAATTTTGACAGGATACCTCGCTGGTCAGTCAATAAAACAATGCCCTAAAGGCATGTCTCAAAATCCCAAATTTTGACACTCATTCTCGGGGAACAGACGGAAGAAAATGTGCTAAATGTGCTGTGTATGTGCTCATGTAAAATGAAGAAACTCTTATGAAAGCAGTGGTGTGTCACAGGGGGAAAAAATGAGGACGATGGGAGAAAAATTAGGCTAAGCCGTGTTTTAAAACTGAAATACATATCTGATACATGTCAGAAACCAGTCTTAACTTCTGTGTGGCGTTTTATCACAACTCTGAATTTGGTGTTTGCATTATGCCGCAGAGCTCCCTAGCTTGTAGAGAAATTTATCTAAGAGGATTTGGGAATTACAGTTCATGCCTAAAGCTATGCTTGTCCATCAATAGACTGTGGGCAGCTCTATACCTCTAGTTCTGCAGTTAATTAGCTGGGGTTTTATGGGTCAGGGATTCTTGTGCAATTTTATTGTTCTCGTTGCTTAAAAGTAATACAGTGTTGTAACAAAACTTTAGAACTAGTAATGTTTGATAGTTGGGACATCACTAGTATTTGAAAAAGCAATACTAGTTTGTGTTGTCCCTGTTTGCTGAACACCTGGATTAAATCTTTGTCTCACAGTCTTAATATGCTGAGTTCCAGACATTCACAGCTCAGTTCTCTCTCCTGCCCATGAGGTTGCCAATGTTATGATTTTCCAAATTGGATTCTGTATATTTCTAGTTTAAAGACAGTGGGTTTTGATCTCTGATATGATGCAGTTTCATGGATTTCTTCCTTTTATGGATTCCTTTTCCTTTTCTGATTTATATTTGGACCTGTTTTTGTTTAAGCTGCCAAAATGATAAAAGCAATGAAAGAAATCTATGCTGTTGTTCCCGATTAACTACAGGATATGGGGTTTTTTCTTTATTTATTCTTCCCCATCCAAGCTAACTTTTTTCATATTTGTAATCAATGGAGAATTAAACAAGATGGAAAAAAACCAGTGCAACAGGTCATCAAGAATTTTCCACCACAATTCAGGGGTCTACCTATTCCAAAAAAGTTCTAAATTGGAAGAGATGATTATGGAAAAGTTTAGAAAATCTTCATTATAGTTTCCATTTCTAAATTATTAACCACTCATTGAATATATGACAAGAGTGACTCAAAAGGGTGTGGGCAACTCAACTGTAGAGTTCAGTACTTCAGTGTGATGCAGAAATTTAATCTATTTAGTAGAGTTGTGCTTTGTCAAAGTCCAAAAGTAAGTACTTCATGTAAGTGAGTAAAGCAGTCTCTGCTTCAGCCCCGAGTTTAGGACAGGCAGCTGTCCAGGCTGGAATTACAGTATTTTCAGCCCTTTGGATTGTAAAAGACCCTGCTGGGCAGATTGGCCCAAGAATTCTCTCAGCATGTTGGTAATTCTGGTGTTTGCTGTGTATTTGTGACTTTCATACCTAACCACTTCTTGAAGAGAGGTTGGTTTATTGAGGATGGTTTATAGAGACAAATTTTCTTCCTCTCCTTTTTTTCCTCCTTATCAGCATTTCCCTGCTAATGATTCACAAATGCATTAAAAACAACATTCATCCAAACCTGATACACAAGCCACCAAAACTGAGATTCAAGTGAAATTTCTCAAAACTGTTTGTAGTGAGTAAGGAAAACATCTTGTTAAAAAGGTGTATGTTGATTTACAGTTAGCCTTAGACACTGTGATGTGGGAGAGCTTTCATTACTAAGCTTAGTTGCTTTTGTCAGTGCTGCTCCATTTAGGTGAATTCTTCATAGTAAAAGTGGATAATGGAACTACACTTTAGTCTTGTATTTATCTGTGTATGGAAAGGGAAGGGGGAAAGTCCTAAATGCAAGTACCACAGACCTTGCCTTGAAGATGACTACTTTCTATTAAATACATAGGAGTCAAAGCAATAAATTAAAAGGCTTATTGAAATTCTAAGCATTATTCCATTCTCATTTTACATTAGTCTACAAAATGGCCTCTTCCTTGATAAAGCTCCAAGAAATTGTTAGTGGTGCAGTCTTTGCCTGGTTTACACTGTTGCTATTGCAAGCGGTTTGGCTGCTTATTTTATTTTACCTGTCTGAGCTGAGTAGCATTGCTGAGGATCCCTTTCTTTTCATCCTCTTTCTCCTACGACTTCTTTTAACTGGATCAGTGGATGGAAACTTTATTTTATGATAGCTGGAGCCTCGAAATGGGATTTCATGTTAAGACTCAGTGGTTGTGCTGCCTTTTGTGTCCTTTCGTTAGGCTGTTGGAGATTAGAACAGTCAGACTGTGGGTTAAAGCAGAATATTATACAGTCAGATTGTAGATAGAAATGTGCAGAGGAACTGGAAACATTATGCTGCAAAAGAAGTGAATGTACTTGAGAATGAGAGTTGTTAGAGTAGGAATGCAATGAGGAACCATTAGCAGGTGAAAACTCCTGTTAGACCAGCTTTGCCTCTGAGTTTCTGATATACAAAAGATCATATTACCTGTTGAGCAAATGTTTATAGTTCTTTAGACTTCTTTAAACTTCCTGACTGAAGATTAAAAATACAGTCGTGTATTCCTCTCTCTCGTGATCTCTGTTAGGGCTGCAGGTATTTTGCAATTCAGAATCTATACTATTGCTGAATAAATAATTTATTTTTTTTCACTGCATATCACATACTACATGTCTGGTCATGGCATAATCCATTGTCTGACTCAGTGCAGGTAGGTCTAATGAAGAACTCCTTGCAAATTAGTCCAGTGGCTATTTTATAAAAATTGATATTAACTTGCATTCTACCTGTGCTGTATCAGGCTGTGAGAATGCTGCAGGTGACAAAACTAAGGATCTTGCAGGTCTTTCTGGTTTTGTTACACCAAGAATTAAATTCCATCTCCAAACCAGATATTCTTGCAAAACAGATAACTCAGAAGTTTTATGAAAGCTTCAGATCCAGAGTACATTGAATTTCTCATGTAAATGTCTAGAGACTGTTCCTCAAGTAAGTTTTGACTTCCATCTGTCTTCTAAGTTACTGAAGTGCTACTCAATGGTGCTGTTTTCATGACTCATAAAGGTGAGTAACAGCTGCTGCCTTTAGCAGCATTTTAGTAGTTCATTCTGTGATAGTCTTCAATAATAGCTCTGCCCAGTGCATTGATGAAAATAAAATATTGAAAGAATGGCCATTAGTAGCTGAGGATTCCTCCTTTTAACCGTCCTTCATATGAGAGCTGGTGAGTTGCAAACCTTCACCATCCTCTGTTTTCATAAAAGGAGTTGGCAGGGCTGGTATTCAGAATTGGTCAGTCCAAGTTTGGAAGTTCTCCTCTAAAATGGGTGACCCAAGACTGAGTGAACTATGCCAGGCTCACTTGGAAACTGGAGTTTTCCTTTTCCCAGGTAAAATTCAGTCACAGGTCCTCCTTCTGTCACGTGCAGTGTTAATGAAACAGAACGTCTCCCTGCTCTCTCTGTGTGAGACTTGCTCTTCTGCTCAGTGCTACAGGGGCAGATTTACAGTGATCTCAGCCAGTTCTGTGGCTTTGCATGGAAGACTTGCAAGTTTTGTGATGTAGACATCTAATTGCCTTGCTTTTGAGCTACAGCATCCTTACACTGATCAGCTGAGCGGATTAATATCTTCCTTCTAGAACTGACATTCCCAATATCAGGTGTTTGAAATTTCTAAACAGTTGGTTAAAAGCTGTTGCTGGAATCTCACCCAATAGCTGAAAACAAATTTAAATGCTCTAAGGAGGACTGGTAGACAAACCTGCTAATTTCAGTAAGTCTTATAAATACGCTAGCAAGCATGCAGTGTGTGACTGTTGTGTAATACTGAGATCTGGGCACAATTTTCTCCAAAATATAGTATCTTTCAGGAAGAAAATTAAAGCATCTCTGACAACTAATCATTAATTTTCACAAAGCTGTGAAGTAAGTTTGGGCAAGGCAAGATACAGTGAGGAAAAGCAGGCATTAGCACCCTCCATCTGTGTGATAGCCTGAACGTGGAGAACCTTGGTCACAGCAGATAAACCCTCATGTGACGTTCTTTGATGGAGAAGAAATCCTTAAGCACAGTCTGCAGCTCTGCTGTAGGGCTCTCCAGCTCTCCTGGTCACAATATTCTATTCTAAAGGGATTAATGGAAATCTTGTCTGGCATCTCTGCTGAGTCTACTAAACGCTGAAGAAGAGGATCTGATTTGAAATATCTTTATTCACACTATCTTATGCATAATGATGTGGAATAAAAAAAAAAAAGCAAGTGTTTTAACATACTGAGTAACTGCCACTGGTGATGAATTATGTTTACAAGCTACCATTCAACACAATGTGCATAAGTACCTTCCTTGGCTGGCAGTAACCACATTCCTCAGTGGGACTAATCCAGGACTGTAGTTTCTTGCAGAACTGGGGCTGCTGATTTTTAGCCATTTCACCTGGAAAACTTGGGTAAAATGGAAATTTTCATTTCGAGTGGCATTTTCTAGAAAAACATCAAGTTGCAGTTTATGTATCATCCTTCAGCTATTTGATGTAGGAGAAATCGATGATAAGTTCATATCCTCAACTGGAACAAATAAATCAATTAATAGCCTAAAAAGGGCAAAGTCAATACAAAGCATAAAACAGTGTTGGCCTAATTAAAATGTCCTGTGCACCTCAAAATTACTTGCTGTCTAAAACTATTGAATAGCAGTTCCCAGTCTTCCATAGGAAGAAAAAAAAAAAGTAGATTTCCATAATTTGCAACACAAAGTTTAAAAGGAGCATCCTTTTTGATTAGGAAACTGAGAACACATAACTGCAACAAGCACCAGAGGTTACCTTTCCTAAACTGTTCAGCCCAAATCCTGCTGACTTTGGAGGAGCTTTGAGGCTGTTTCCACATGGGTTCTTGAACAATTTTCCTGATATGTCAGGCCTGAGCAAGTTTTCCATTAATTTTGGTCAGTCTTCATTTTCAGCTTGCTGTTTCTCTTCCTTCAGAGCACACACATTTAAGTGTTGCTTTTACAAGAAAAACTTGTTGTTTGTGTCTTGGCTTCCCTGGGTGTGTTCTACAATTGATCCGGGCAGTGATACAGTGTATGGAGCTGACACCTCCTCACACCTCTTTGTTTTACTTGTGAGGAAGATACCTCTGTATTCTATTTCTGGTCTTCTAACCCTTTATTTAGACTTAACTTGTTCATACTAATCTCTCTGGATGTTTTGGGAGAGAAGAAAAATAGGGTAAGAAACACGTAAGGTAGCAATCAGGCAGTGACATAGTGATTATCATTAGTATCCACAGTACTGTTATTATAGTAACAAACAAATGAAAAATGGCATAAATATCATGCTTTAGGATATATTATTTGTTATTTCTGTATTTGTTGTTGGAACAATAACGAATTAACTTTTTTTCCATCTTGTGCCTGCTAAGGCACATATTTTAGTATACTAAAATACAGTACATATTTTAGTAATACTAAAAATATGGTGTGTTAGTTTAGCTGGTCTGCCTGGTTTTCTTTTGATCTCTTTTTCCTGAAATACATACTTATAATGATAGCTTCAGGAAAAGACTAATGTAGGATTTATACCAGTATATATGTGACTTTTATCAGCGTTGTTTTTCTTATTTTGGTACAGCATCTTTTACACTCTTTTGTTTGCAGGAAGATAAGCAAACTGCTACAATTCTCAGCATGGACAAGAGCCCCATTTGGCAAGTTCTAACATGCGTGAGCTTCCTAAAATGTAAAGATGGGAGGGCAGCTGTTATCAAAATGAAGTTTACTAAGCCTCAAAAAAGGAACTGAAAGCCAGTGGGATGCAAGGTCATAAACCTGCCATAGTTTAAAATAGGTGGGGTTTAAGTTCCTTTTATGTTCTGCTGTAAGAAAGATTCACCAGGAGAATCTTTCTACTTCACTGAAATGTCTGACTGTACAGATTTCTTCATTCTATGGTAACATGAGATTTGGAAATCTTCTCATCTACATAGCACTAATACTGCTTCTTTAAAGATTTTATTTTGAAGGGAGGTTGTGTGTAAAGTTGTTCTGCCAGAGCAAGGGAAGACTGACGGTTGAGGACAGTCACGTGGAAAGGAAAAATACAATTTTAAACCTTTAAACTAAGTCAGGAATCCCTGATAGATGGAGATGACACAGCTGACTGTCCTGGTTAGAGTGCACCTCATTCCTCTTCACCCCAAATTCCTCTCCACCACATAGTGACTTCAGATTGATAGCCCCATAATTTATAATACATTGTTATTATTGCCAAGCAATATTGATTGAAGTAAATACTGGATACTGGAATATTGGTGTTGTATCATCCCGGTGTATCTTCCTGTAATATATGTACTGACTTAATTGCTTTTCTGATTAAACAGAAAACTGAATTTGATTTTAGAAGTTAAGACTTACTGAATTAGCCTATGATCCCAAGTCACTTAACTTGATCTATTTGGGTTTTTTTGGCAGTGCAAAGGTATGCAGCTCTGGGGCTTTTGTTTGTTTGTTTTAGTATTTTATTTTTAATATTGCAAGCTAAATAACCACATCCTGCTACTGAAACTGCTTGGATGGAATCAGAAATGACTATTACTCATCTAGTCTTCAAAAATTTGTTGACAAATGCCAGCAAGGGAGACTCTTTGAGTCACTGCGAAAAAACAAAAAGCAAATAAACACAGTAGAAAGTATGCAAGTAAAAATAAATGTCTCCCCTTTGTTATTGCAGACTAAGAAGTCTACCTGGTCTCTATCTGGTAATATTTCAGATTATCTAGTTCAGTTTTGGTAGGGTTTGGAGTCTTTTTGTTCTGTCTCTTTTCTGAATGTGTCAGGGCTGTCACAAAACTGGACAGATTCAATCTCCATATTTACCCTCTGGGAGCTGCAGCACAGGGCTTGTATTTAAACTACACAGGAAGAGCAGAGCATTTATCAGGATATTGGTGCTCAGGCTATCAGGCCTTTGATCCCTGTGTAACACAAGGCAGTGATGTGAAGGCTTTCTTTTACAACTCTTTTCTCATTGTTTTGGTTATGCAAACGTGTGCAGACCCCACTTGGGCTATACAGGTGATACTGCTTCATTCTATTCTTGCTAATGCTTGTATAGCTCCTAAAGGCTCTTTGTTTCCATATATTAGATATGGGGGTTTTTTAATGAGAAAGCTTTTTCTTACCTGATAAATTGGGGGGGGGGGGGGGGGGGGAAATGGTGTGTGTGCTCCTCTGCTCTCCCAGCCACGCTGTGCCTGCTTGGGGCACCTTCCAGCCCAGGAAATGTAGCACTGCACAGCCTTTCCAGCCATCTGGGAAATGGGTAAATGCACTCATCCAGAAAGTGGCAGCACTGGTCTTTGCAAAAAGTTGTGAGCTCCACGAATTCAGAGCTGTAGCATGTGTGTTTCTCATTTTGTCTTTAAATAGGTTGTTGAGTAGGTTTCCAAAAGTCATTGAGGTATTCTCTGGTTTTGGGATTCACTGAAATATGTTTATTGCTGTTTTCTGGGGAACCTTATTATCCTGGTTAGTATGTTTACACATATTTCCCATTCCCTTCCTTGAGGGATTACAACTGTATCAATATAATTATATACGTGCTGAATGGCACGGAAAGTTTCAGTGGGGTAAGACTTTCCTGTCAAGAGAAAAGCTATGTTGTTTACTTATAGAAATTAGACTATTGACAGTGTTAATGGTGTTTAAAGCAGACATTTAGAGATGCCACTGTTTGTGTATAAATGTTTTATAATTAATTGGAAGTAGACTTGAGGAAAGCTAAGCTGATGGGATCATAACCATAAGGCTGGTTTGTTGTACTGATTGGTACATTGTGTGTCTAATTGTTTGTTGATCTGGCATGGCTCACAGATGCATTTAATGATTCCCTCTTGGGTTGCCGTAGTTTGCATTGATCTTCCCAGACACATGGGAGGATGAGATGTGAAGGATGTGGTTTAATTAGGCTACAGCTCTATTAAAATAGCTCGTCTGGGAGCTCTTCAGCAATAACTTGTAAAGTACAGGTCATGATGTCTCGAGTTACTGCCAGCTGGTAGAAGTTAACATTTGCCTCCCCAGGCTTTTGCTGGCACCTGCTGCACCCCATCATGTGAGGATTAAAGTGCTTGAGGTTTCTAAGCATAGTAGTAACTGTTAGACTGTGGCCTTATTCCTCAATTTCTTGTTCTTTCTCAATATGGACCCAGGTCTCTCTTAATAAGTCATCTGCATGGTGAACTGCTGGAAGGGCATCAGTTATTGATTAGCTTATTTGTCCTGCCCATGGTTTATGGGTTGCTAATAGTTAATAGCTTTACAAAATATGTTCCCTGAGTGGAGTGTCCCCCTTGCTCCAAAAGGGCTCAAATCAGCTGTGACTGTGGTTAGCAGTCACTGATTTTTATTGTTGCATTTCCTGTCCGTAATTTACACATCTTCTGGCTTTGTAACTCTGTAAAGGGCTGAAATAACTTCTCCACTGCAGTGTTTCAAAATCAGGCATGTGCAGACAGCGAGTACTTAAGTTTCTGTGATAGATATTCCCTTGGAATAATTGTATTATGGTCCTGTCCATGCCATCTGGATTTCTTTGTTTTACCAGCAAAACTCTGATGTACAGCAGTGTGGCTGTAAAAAGAAACTTTTTTTGCAGTTACTTTTTTCCCTTTGAAGAACATTAGAGAAGTTAAGATGATTTCTGGTTGCCCTCTTTTTCTGTAGGACTCACCTGCTGTTGCCCAGTATGGACTTACAGGGTGTCAGGTCTTTGCTGCTCCCTCCCTGCTGTGAGCAGTTGTATTGAAAAACATCATATAAATCTTTCCATGCAGGTTTTTATTCATCTTGATGGATATGACCCTTCCTGTAGCATTACCAGTGACAAACTAATTCAGCACCAGGAAGTATAACTGTTCTGATCATGAGGGAATGGCTTAAGCTGAAGGTTATAAGGTCTACATACCCCTGCAGGATGCAGAAGAGGCAGTGATTGCTGAACACTGCTGCCTGCTTCTTTGCCCTTGTGCCCTGCAGTCATTCTTGTCATCCCAGCACAGGGAATAATTAAATCCTACTCGGTTTTTCCTGTTAATCCAGATATAGCCTAAAGCCCTGCCTTTGAGGCAGGAGGAGTGTGGTTTAGGATTCATTTTTAATATGTGCTATGGTATTCTGTTTTTCTGGATTCAGAGCAGTTTGTACAGGTTTGATTTCAGGAAGACACAATGTTTATCCTATGCTATTTTAAACTATCACATACTTTGCTAAGTGTAGCAATTCCTGATTGTTCCACTTCTAGAAGGACTACTGTTGGTGCCTTTTTAAATTATTCATATTGAACTGTAGATTATGAACTTGTATAGCTGGAAAAATATTTTTTAAAATGTCTTTCATGTTCAGTTCAGAGGCAGATCTTGTTATGTGGGCATGGGAAGGAATTTGGAAGAAAACATCTGATGTCTGGATATGTCTATAAAGCATGTGAAAGATTGTGCAAATAGATGTTTACTTCTTCATAAGCACAAAACCTTTGCCATTCTTCCTTTTATTTTTACAATGCCAAAAGCAACGCAGTAGGCTGGTTATAGCATTTACGTGCTGTTATTATACAAATGTTTAGGAAAACAAATTGGATTACCCGATCAAGAAGGGAGTTTAAAACCAGAGTCTTGGTTCTTCTGCTATGCTTTCAAATTCCGTTGTCTCTGTAGCATTGGCTTGCTAGAAGAATAATTTGCATGTTAACTTGTTTAGTGCAGTGCTGCTGCTTGTTGTAGTCTGTATGGTTAATTAGGAATCTGGAATCGTATGCAGCTCGTGCCTTGTTTGTTCTCAGCTGGCCTGTGCTTGCATAAACTGTTAGAAAATGCTGCACAAGCACAATTCCTTTGGAATTAGGTTTGAGTTAAATTGTAAATAATTTAGTCTTTTAGCCTCTTTGAGATAAAGATATTCAGCTGTGAGTTTGCTGACTGACAAGCCTCCCTTTGGAAAGAGAGGGGTGAGTTCCTTTTCTGTGAATAGTTTAAAGTACAGATAAATTATTGCTATGAAAAAAATAATCATAAAGTAATTCTGCACTGTTTTTACTTTGGTTTTGTTCTTTGGCTGCTTGTGTTCTTAAAAGATTTTTCTCTGTAATAACTTTAATACTAATGAAGTTATGGCTGCTGATGTACATGTTCTCACTGTGTCTGAATATTTCTGGAGTGCTAATTATTTTTTCAGAGAGCACCATTATATTATTATATAGATATGTATTATTACCAATTTTAAGGCAACAGTGAGACATGATCTCTCACAGACAATTAACTTTTTTTACTCTGTTGCAGTTTTCCCAACTATTGATGTAAGAGTTGGGTGAACAGCTTAGTGCACTAAATAACAGTATATTTTACCTTGTGGACCTCTTTGTTGATCTGTGGCCTTTGTTAGCTTTGGTGGATTTTAAGAGCATCTGCTACAAGTATAGACTGAGTCATTGCTAGCTAAAGCAGCCAGTTCCCAATGTATTATGTATTGAATTTATTTTGCCTTACTCTAGGAAACATTTTTTGTTTTATGTTTTTTTAGGGGGGGGGGGTGTATCATTGCCCCAAGTAACTGTTGCAGTCTGTCAAGTATTCCTTTAATCAGGCTTTTAATCCATTAGCTATAAAAGGCAAATAACTGGAATTATGAAAGTTTCAGTTCAAAGGAAGCAATTCTGCCTTTCACAGAAAAGGGAATGAGGGGCTAAAGAGAAGGTGGAGCCAGACTCCTCTCAGAGATGTGCTGTAAAAGGACAAGAGACAGAGGACACAAGTTTCAACACGGGCAATTTCAATTAGATATCAGTGAAAAGCTCTTCACACTGAGCATGTTCGAACAGAGAGGAGGAGCAGCTTCCTACATTCTTGGGGAAGTGGACAAGGAAGGCCCTTGTCTGTTCCCAATTTCAAAGCTTGCCCTCCTTCAAATGATACCTTGTGTTTCCTCTCTGCTGAAATGATTTTAATATTCTTAGTTAACTCAGAAGAGGCCAACTCACCTCTGTCATGTTCTGAGGATAACTCAGAGATAACCTACATGTGACGTGTGGGGGTGGAATCAGCCCCATCTGTGCTGTGTTCAGTGTTCTCTGTTGCCTCAGTGCTGCTGTGCCAGACCTCAGGGGAGAAGGGTTGGATGACACCTGGTTTCTTTTGAAACACAGATTATGTAATTTGAAACACAGGTTATGTATTCTGAAGCACAGATTATGTCTACCCTTAACCAATGTATAGTACTTCAAGTGCATAATTGTAATGTCCAAATTTGACCAGTCTCTCCTCTCATTTTGGACTGATGCCTCAGAACTATGAACAGATCTTCCAGGTAATCTTTTACTCAATCAGCTAATCTAGAAGACAATTGTAAAATACAAATAAAACATCTCATGATTAACCTATATCATACCACACTTCAGACATCTGACTGTAGTTGCTCATTTCAGTTTTTGCAAAGAAAACATGAGACTTTAAAATGGATTTTCAGCTATAAGCACTGATATCCTATCTGAAGATCTGCCATGGAGGGAAAAAGAAAAGTAGATTTTTTTTTTTTTCTTTTACGTGGCTTTATGGTTTGTTTGGTTGAAGTTTTTTAATTGAAATGGAAAGTTTTGTTGTCAGAGAGCCTGAAGCATATGAATTCTCAGGTCTTATTCCCAATAGGAATATTCACATAGTGAGGAATATTTTTGAAGAGTGGGAATTTTCAAAAGTAACCGAAGAAAAATTTTAGAATATTACCTTTGTAGATTTCTAGAAAAGATCCTTTAAAAGCACACTAAAAATACCCTTTTTGCATCTGCATTAAATTCCTAGCAAGTCTGTGCTTTTATTGATTATCTTTTAATGCAAACATAATCTTGAGACTAGCAAACATAAATGAAAGAAAATATACTGTACCCAGTCATCTATAAGCACTATGGAGTATTTAACATATGTGTGTGAATATTTGTATTAAGATGATGAGTTCTTATTGATCATCTTCATGTTGAAAGAGACATTTGTGCATTATAAATATTGAAAATGCTTGTATGCTGAAAACATGAATGCAGATTTTTTGCAATTGGATATATAGGTATAGAAACTTGCTCTTATTAAGACCCTACCAGAAAGCAGTGGGGCTCAGTGCAGGCACATTAACATGCATGAAACAGATGAAAGAATCCAGACCCAGATTTTCAGCTGTCTGGAGACCAGGACAAAAGTTTCATCATTACCTTAAATCTAAAGTAACAAAAATAGAACAAATTGGTTCAGGAGACAGAGAGAGATGTATGTCTGGCTAAGGGATGGAGTGCGGGGAATTACAGAGGCACCCATGAGAACATACTTAAAACAAGCTTGGGAAACTGGAACAGACATTATTTGGTCTCCAGCTGTACACAGTACATGACTGAGCAATTAACTATGATTCACTGACTTCTGCAGATTTGAAGTAAAGCAGGATATATTTTTATCTAAAAAGTGGAAAAAGTTGACAATAGCAGCAGGCTGGCTGTGTGTGTGTGTAAGCATATTTTAGGGAAATCCATTTTTCAGAAAAAGGAGGCAGTTTGTCTTAGCTTAGGGTAGTGGAGCTGTTAGCATACCTAGGTATTTTTTGCTCACAATCTAATCCAAAATTTAGGCTTGATTAAAAAGGATATGACTAGTCTAACAGAAATAGATTAATCATGTTGTAGCAAAATAATCTCTGATAAGTTAGTTTTGGCTTGTCTTCGTCTTGACCTGTAAGATAATTGCCTTGTTTAGAAGTTCAGCTTCTGTAAAGTCTCAGATGCTGTTAGTGAGTTTAATCCCAAAGTCAGCTCTGTATTGAAAGTCAAACTTTGATCTTTAAAGATGGAAGTGGTAAAATCTGAGGATTTATTCAAGCCTAACCCTACTGAAAACTGTCAAGTCTCTTCAGAGATGTATGGCCACAGTAAGACAACTGTGCAGAAAGACAGGCAGCAAAAAAATATGAGTACTAAATAAACCTAAGATGTACCAGAATTAACAGTAACGTTTTACAGTTATAATTTGTACTTCCATGTTATAGGGCTCAGAAAGCCATACAGTTATATTAAACGATATCAGTTTTCTCCTTTGGAAGGACTTGTAGAAGCAAATTCTTCAATTATTAAAATCAGCTCAGAAGATTTAGTCCAAGATTTATTTAGTAATTAAACGTGGCAACTTGGATTCAAATTTCAAATCTCATCTGTATGGAGTTTTCATAACACACAGTAAAAAGTTCTTGAAGATTTGTAGCTGAAGATGTCATTTTTGCCCTCCATTATAATATTTCACTACAGTACCTCTCCACCATTCAGGGTACTTTTGTTTATAGTATGGGCTCTGAATGGTAGATATTTTTTTGGGTGCAATTCTCTTGTACACATACAGAAAGGACATAGGAAAATAGCAAGAGTCTGTTCTTTGCATTTGCCCTGCCTCAGGAGAGATGTTACTTACTTGTGTGTCTTATTCTGTGTGTCACTGTTCATACCACCATTGGTTTATGCTGCAAATAACTTCTAATATCAGTTTCTACTAAGTCCAGTTCAAATATTTGTTGCTCAGGTCTAAAGGCATAATCAGACCTTAAAATGTGTCCTCAGCTTATGTCTTGAAGGTAGTGGGGGAGTGGTGGTGAATGGAAGAGAACCAAACACAAGCTTCCTCCCCACCCCCACCTTCCCAAAAAAAAAAAAAAAAAAAAAAAAAAAAAAGCCTATGGATGTATAAAATCCAGCTGGAATTAATGACATTTAGGCCCTGGGCAGATGAGCAGGTGTGGGAGATATTCCACAGAGCAGCACCCAGCTCCAGCTGTGTCAGGATGCAGGAAACTGTGGGCCTGGGACGTGGGATCTCACCAGCATTTTACCCTACAATGAAGCTGTGTTTGGGGAAAGGATGGGTAATGTTGGGAAAGGATCTTTCCATTCGTGCAGGTGCTCAGGGTTGTGATGGTTGGATATTTTTGCTTGTAATGTTTGAATCCTTATGGAAGGAGGGGAATTGGTACATCTGGTCTACCCTAAGTTAAACCTAAGTGTGAGTTATCTAGTGGGGTGGTTGTTCCCAAAGGGCTTGGAGGAGAACACTCCCATCTGTGTGTTTCCAAGGCTCTGTTATCACCAGAAATCCCCAAAGGGACTGTTTGGGGATTTTTCATAGCTCAGCCCAGGAAAGTGAGAGGGGCAGGGCAGCAGTTGGTGTGAACTCTTGAGGCTGCATCTCCTCTTAAGATCTATGGCAATAATGCACCAGCTTTATTAAAAAAAAATTTTAAATCCAAAAGCTCTTGTCTTCTCCCCAGAGACTGGATTTCTTTCTACTGTAGATGTTTTTTTCCTTGACTGGTGAAACTGTTGAAATCTTTTCAAAGTATTTAATTGGCACCTGGGCCAAGAGAGGAACAGTAACTGGTGCAGGTACTCTTCTTACAGGTTGAAGTTCTGGGCTGGCCCTGCCAGAAGTGATTCCAGCTGGCTGTGCAAACAGTTATCACCTTAATTTCTGTGCATGTTTTCTGCTTTTGAAAGAGATTAATTGTGTATGGGAAGAGGTGATGGGTTACCTTACTACTTGCTGTAAAATTTCAGATCTTTGCAGAGAGCTGTCATAGACCTCACAAGAGATATTTTATTGAGAAGAATTAAATATAAAACATCTCTAAGGAAATAAGTAATGTTTTTGTTGTCAAATTAGTTTTATTCATTTAATATTCAATATTTACAACAATGATTTAAAATAGCTGAAGTGATTTGGGACCCTGAGATTTGAATCTTTTTAAATGTTCATCTGTCAGAGTGTTGTATTATCCTGAGACTTATTTCCAAAGCAATGTGCTGGAATACTTTATTTGCAGTGACTGGATGTGGGCTCTGTATATTCATTCTAGCAGCACACCATTAGCCTAAGCTTAGATGCTGCACTGCACTTACCTCCTTTACAAATGCAGCTTTAAGAACTGAATGTTTTCTGTTGTATCCTTTGGAGTTTAATGAGTGCTAGCAGCAGACATATGTATAGAACTTGATGACAAATTAAGCATCATCTTTAATTTGAACTACCTCAAAGTTTGTGTGTAAATGAATACAGAGGAGACAAATAATTCCCATTTAACGTTAGTCGCTTTTGTGGTTACCTGAGCTACCAAAGAGCAAGGAAACTTGTTCCAGGGAAAAGAAATCCCTGGGGCAGTAATGAGATTAAAACGTGTGATCGATCACCTGTGTGCTGCTGTGACCTGCTGGGCTGGAAGATGCAGTGGCTTTCTTGGTACCTGGCAATAGCAGCACCGGTGGCTGCTCTGTTCTGGGTGTTCCGTTTGCTTCAGTGCTTTTGTTTATTGTAACTCAAAGTAATCTTACACAGATTCTTCTGCCTTTGCACACTGTGACAAGAATTTTGCTCCTGAAATTGTTGTGACATGCTAATGAGGCAGAGGACAGCACAAGTAGATTGGAATGCACATAATGCCTTGATGTGGAGGAGGCAAAGTGGATTCTGTGTCATTTTAGAGTCTCTGTGCAGACAGGTGTGTGTCTAAAGGACTCCATCATGCAGAAGGGGTGATAGAGGTTGAAGCTGTTTTTATATAATCAGTACATATTCTTTTCTGATGTTGCTCTAAACACATTAGGGAGCAGTGCCATACTCTCAGCCTCAGACATCCCAGAGAAACTGTTTTATGGCACCCTACCTGACAGCTTGAACAGAGATTGTAAAACAGAGCTAAAACCATTTTATTCTGCACTCTGTGAATTCTAGGCCTTAATGCTGAGTAGGGATGAAACAACTTCTTGCAAATACTTAAATGCAGAGGAAATTATAAGGTTAAGTGTCAATTCTTGCTAGTTTTACAAGACTTCAGTTTTATTGACTTTAATATTTCCTGGGAGTATATAAAGATTCTCGGCTCAGAATGTGATGCTGTTTCATACAATCTGGAGTTGAGAAGCCCTGTAGTTTTTGTATGTTAGTCCTTCAGTTTTACCTGTGGTTTTGTTATACTCCACTAGAGATTCTGGTGGCTTGACAGTTTATCTCAGGATGAAAAAGATGAAAAAGGTCTGAACATTCATCTTTCTTAGTGCTAAGTCTGTGTTTGTTCAGTTGGTTTCTTGAGAAACTTGAGGGCTCATTTGCATGCGATGAATTAGGAGGAAATTAAAGTACTGGAATTATAGAAACTAGGGGAAACAGGATGATACCAAGTGTGCTGTTTGGAGGCTCTGAGCCAGCATGATGTGTGGCACGAGAAATTTGGATTCCAAATGGACACAATCCAGGGGACATTCACAAAAATTATCACTAGTCTGGAAAAATAGTTTATGAAGAAACACTGAGAGTTACAGTTCTGTCCCCTCACTTTACTCTTTGTAGCTTCATGAATTTTTATAAATATACTGAAGTGATTGCACAGAGAGGGGATAAATTTCTCTTTAGATGCAGGAGACAATGTAGGCTTAACTGTGGTGTGCTAGGAAAGGTTCCCTGGGATGGAGTGGGGCCTTTGCCTGTCTGGAAGGTTTTTTCAGGGATGCAGCAGAGCTGGTGCTGCTCTGCTCGTCACTGCCTTCTGGACATCCGTGTTCAAAACAGATGGATGGAAACTGTAAGGGGGTGGGAAGAGGCTGCTGGGGGGGATGGACGTGGTGGCAGAAACTGGAGGGTGCATAGCTTGTGATGGCAGGAGGGTACCACAGCAGCTGCCACTGTGCTGTCCAGGGCATGTCTGCTGCCTCTGTATTCCTTGGGAACAAAGGCACAGGTGGGAAAGATCACCAAAGAGCCCTTGTTCAACCAGCTGGAGCTTTGGGTTCCTGTGGAAATCAGAAAAAGATGCAAAGCTTTTAACAATATCTGAGGTTTCAATTTAAGATCATTACTTGGCCTCACTCTTTAAATAATACTGCAGTACTTAAAAAACAAACAAACAAACAAACAAGACCAAAAAAAAACCCCCAAGCATACAACAGTTCCTCAATTTTCAACCCAATCTTTTGTTTGCTCAGGTAGTCTTGTTTCTTTTAAGTACCCTGAGATATGGGACTTTAAAATCTGAATAAAAACATTGCTGTGTTGGTAGTGGTACAATGCGAAAGTTTCTCTAGTGTGCCTTTAACTGGAGTCAACTTTTAAAGCCCCAGCCTACTCCTTCTGATTTTGCACAGTGCAATTCACTTTATAGTGATTTTTTTAATGGATTTTTATTTTTTTTTTCCTTGCATACTTCTCACAGACAGTAAATTGATGCTAGTGCCTCATATACTGGATACAGGGAAGAGGCTGGGGGCTAGAAAGCCTGATCAGTTAAAATATGTGAGAATACTTTAACCTGTGAAAGAGAGTAACAGCAAGAAAAGGTGATATTTACACCAGAAACAGTAGCACAGAGGTATTTTATTGTATACTGGCTTCTATTCTTGTCCATCTGTGTCTGTGTTGGAAAATCATGTAAGAATTCATCAACTTACTTTCTGTCAGCTTGATTTGTTCCTTTTTGACCTGAGCTGTGTGGTTGGAATTGTAGCACTTGAATTGTAGCCTTAAAGACTGCAGGCTCAATAATAGTTATTTTCTGAAGTGCTTTAGAAAAGC